>NW_005842182.1:1926637-1944502 GCF_000455745.1 Alligator sinensis | reverse complement strand
GCAGGCGGGAGAGGCTCCCCGCTGGGCTCCAGGATCACCTATGAGAGGCTATGGCTAGCAGGAGAGGTTCCCATGCTCCAGCAAGGATCTGAGCAGCAATCTGAGAGGTTCCCAGCTCTGCTTCCAGCTCCTCCTATAAGAGGCCAGGCAGATAAACGTGAGGCAGGGGCTCCTGGAAGGTCAAGACCCCTAACAGCTTGGCACTGTACCAGCACTGGTGTCTGTGTGGTAGAGCTTCTGTCTATCACATGGGAGATTAGAATTCAAGTCCCAGCTGGGGTGAGTGAAGTAACAGGGAGAAATCCTTGTTGCAGTAGAAAGGGACCATTGTGTTTTTCCTCTCCACCCCCTCCAGGTACCTAGGCCCTATATTCCTTGTCATTTGATGTTTTGTGTTTTGTGCCTTTTATATTTCGCCAACTAGTATTGTTTGTTCTGCTGTTTGTGTTTTATATTTTGTTAACCCTGCCTTTTATCAACTGGATGAATATGTCTATGATTGTAAGTGTCTAACCTTTGTTGAATCCTGTCTCCTCGGGGCGTTGTAGCATCACCTATATCCCCTGGTTTATACTGGTTATGTTCCCAGTACTGTTCTCTCATTAAAAGGTATATGGTTAAGTCCTCTTTGGTGGTCTGGCTCCTCTCTATAGGGGGAGGAGCGTCCCTACACCTCCCACAGCGCTTGTGCACCTACTCTGATCCCTTCAGTTAGAGAGTGGGTGCCTCTTGGAGTACCGCCCAGGTTACACATGTAATTAAGTGAATGGGATGTGGCCAAAGTACAACTCCTGTTCTCATGAGAGAAATGTTCTGTCATATTAAATGCCCAGTTGGTGAAGGCTATCATTTTGTGCCTCATCTGAGAAACAGAGCAACTGTGGTGACTGGGTCACTCAGAAGAGCATCCCCTGCAGATTCACCAATGCTACTTTTTGCAGCTCTGGCTGTTCTTCAGAAGGGTCTGTGATCCGACTACTGACCTTCTTTGAAGTAGTTTAATGTATGAACATAATGGAATCTCAGCACGAGCTCTTATGGCCATAGGCCACTATATCCTGAAATACAATGTCTTTAGTAAAAATTAGCCTGCCAATTTTGGTCCTTACGAAACACATTTGTGTTCAGATAATGGCTTTCCTTCACACTGCTTTTCTTAATTCAGCTGAGCCAAAAGCAGTGAATTTAGAATGCTGACTTTGTGATCCTATGGCAGCAAATAGCACACAAGAGTATGTTTCATGATGGGATCTGGCAGGAGACGCTAAATTGAGAGAAAAGAGAGTTTATGCAAGCTTGGGCAGCTTCAGAAGCAGCAGTAAGAATGGAGAAAATTATGTAGGACATTGTTATTCATGGCTAAATCCTTGCAAAAGAGAAGGATTCACTGTTCTTAAACAATCCCAGACAAATGGCCATCCAGCCTCTTTTTTTAAATCTTCCATGAGAGGGACTCTACAGCTTTCTTGGGCAGCTAGTTTCTTTACCCTTATTCCTCATAAATTTAGGAAGCTTATTTTGAGATTACTAATCAGAGAGTGCCAAGGGACACATTAAGATTACTATTGTGCTGGGCACTGTATAAACGCACAAGGTGTGCATATGGTGCAAGCCAAAGGCATGTAGACATAATTGAGCTGGCTTTAATCGATCTCACGTGGGTGCCTGTAGCTACATGAGCAGAAGTTCTGTGCTGGCAGCAAAACCTGTGCAGAAACCTGAATAAATACTCAGAGTTGGTCTGTGCTGAGTTCCATATTGAAGCAAGCATGTTGCTATAAGCACAGCTCCCAACTGCTATGTAGACTGGCTCAAAGTAAGAGAGAGCCCCTGTGCCGCAAAGCTTACAGCCTAAATAGACAGGAGATATGCAGGACAAAGGAAATGGGTGCAATGCACCAACAGTCCAAACAAAGTGCTAGTGACAAATGTTGTGGTGGTGCCATGACTGTTTCACTGTGTGGGATTTATTTAGGAAGAGATAAGCTAGACAAAAAGACAAGGAGTAAGATATGAGAAACAAGTGGGAAATGAGACTGGTGAAGAGACTGGAGCAAACAACCAACCTATCAGCAGAGGGGAAAGACTGTTGAGTCAACACGATAGAAAATATTATCTGTGCACATCAGTCAGCCATCACTGCTTCTGCAGCAGCTGCTCTCTGAGGAGGAGGATTTCACAGGTAAATTAAGGTACAAAGCCTGAGTGTTTCATGCTGGGTGCCACCACATGATCACAACTTTGGACACTCAGTCAATTGATTCTGTGTCATTTATGCTGCCCTGAAGGCCACATTTGCAAAGCTGAAATGTATAGAATAGAAACACTGTCAGTGGCTCCGTCGACTCAAGTTGCATAACAACACTGCAGAGAACATGTTTGAAAAGCTTACTCCAACTTCCATATCAGCTTCTTACCCAGTTATTCCAGCCAAGAGAACGTCATCATAATAGTTAGAATCTGATTTAAACCCACAAAAGGTACATAGATTGGAATCCTAGTTCAATTCTAGATTCTGATTCTAGTCTAATGTAGTCTACATCCCCTTTGTATTGTAATGGGCTAGATTTCAGCTGCTGCAAACTGGAATAGACCCACTGATCTTGTTGTCCCCAACGGACAGTGTGAGTTCGTGCCCGGTGCGCTATTGCCAATGAACACACATGGGTGGAGGATCCAACTTAATCTTTATTGTTTCCAGGCTGCGCAGAGAGGGGTGCTTGGCAATCGTTTGCAAAGCAAGCACCACCGGTTTCTACCTTTGGGTACCTTTTATACATATGTTTGCAAGTGTATCGCTCAGTGATTGGTTACAAGCCACTGACATAAGACGTTCTCTACTGAGCATGTCTCTATACCTATGTTTTAGCCATGTAATTCATTTACATACATATATGTTTCATTAACATACTTTTGCCCTGCCCAGGGGTGTGATTTTTAGCATTATAATGAGACCTTTTTCTGAACTTCTTGCTATCTTACAAGTGTCAGGGAGACATTATCCTGCTGGTGTTAGGGAGGCATTCCAGGAATCCTCCGCATCCCACACGCTGTACTCTGCAAGCATCTCTTAACACACACATACCACACCCCTCCCAGCATCTGCAAGTTGCCTTAAGTATTTAGTTAGATATAGTTTGCAAAAGCTAGATATACCATAAAAAGATTACATAAAAAGATTACATCACTATCTAGCTAAGACAGACGTACAGAGTCCTTAGTATCACTTTCACCCCTCAATTCAGGAAGTTCCTTGGATTTCACTGGCAAGAAAGTTATTAGGTCAGCTTTAGTTCATGTTTCTTAGACTTACTTTAAATGCTGTGGAGCCTCATTTTGCTTTTTATCTGTCAAGGCATATTACATTTGTTGAATGCATTTGAATTCCTTATAACTCCCTGTGGCTTCAGATGATTCAGGTGTTTTCATGAAACTGTTCTACAGTACTGTAATCATTTGTCTCTAATTTGCATTTTGTGTTAATTTACCAATAGATCAAATAATAAGGTTTTTGCATTAACATGTGATTGCTAAAACCCCTGGACTATTCTCATCCTCCTGCTCTCTTTTCAGCCCTCTAAATCATGAATTCTCTTTTTCATTGAAATAGCTTTCAAAGGAGGAGTAGGCAGTGCCCCCCATAGCGGGTGCACTATGCTGGTGCACCTTGGTGATTAAAGCAGTTTCTCGAAGAATAGCTGCTGGTTTGAATTCCCTTATACTATGAAAGGAATTGAACCAACATCTCCTGTTTTCTATTCAAATTCTCTCAACCCTAACTATAGAAAATGTGGGTACTTCTGCTTGCTCTACCACTAAAACTGTCAGTTTAGAAATAAGCTCATTTTTCTGAAAGAGAATTTGTAGGTGCCTCTTTAGGAGAAGATTCTGGGCTGTGGATCCCAAGTAGACAGAAGTCAGGCACCTAAGCCAAGGATTTGCAACATATAGCACCACAGGCCATATCTGTCCCACAGAGCCACTGTATCCGGCCTGCAGGGCCCAAGGGCTTTGCTTGTGCCCAAGCCTGTGCCCTTGCTGAAGCTAAGTGGCAAGGAGCTATACCAGGGCTGGACAACTTCCAGCCAGTGGGGAGCTGCACTAGAGCCCTGCATCTGGAAGCTGCATGCATGCTGCTGCCAACTCCCCATTCCCTCTTCTATTTCCCAGCTGCAGCACAGAAGTGGTAGCAATATGGATCTTGCAGATGCCCAGCCCTGGCACAGCTCTCCACTGGGGGATGGATGCATCCATGCCCTAGCTGACAAGCAGGAGAGTAGGAAGAGTGGTGGCAGTGAAGGCACAGCTCCCAGTTGTCTGGCCCCGGCATGGGCACAAGGAAAGCCCCCTGCTGACATGCCATGGAAGCCATCTGGCTCACATCAGACCAAAGCTGGGCTGTTCCAGCTCACAGCTTTAAAAGGTTACTGGCCACTGACCTAAACTACAAAGAAAATTCCACCCTTCTGTCCTCAGCATTTCCTGTTGGCTAGCTCTAGGTACCTATCTGCTGAACATGCTGACTTTAGGAAGCTCCCTGCTCAGCGAGGCATTTTTGGTTCCCATTTTAGATGCCTCACTTTGCCCTTGTGCCCTTTGCCCTTGTGCCAAAGTCTAGGCAAAGTTTGAGTCCCTCTTTGGGGATCAGGCACCTAGGTCCTTTGTTGGACCTGGGTCTGTAGGACCTTAATCTGTAAAGCATCAGAGTGAGAATATTGTTCCTACTATCTGGGACACTCAACCTACTGTAAAGTGACCTGCATATCTAATGGTACTATGTAGAAGATAATTTTTGTTAGTAATCATAATAATAAGTAGGTAAGGATTTTGAATCACCAAAGTGGGGTCATAGTACAGAAGCAACAAAACTGGAAACTGTCCACTGATGAACTTAGCAAAGTCAATAGATGCCATCAGTAAATGAAACAAAGAAAAAAACAACATATTACTCTGTCACATTATAACATGTTTATGCCACTATAAACTATAAAAGTCACAACACTACTCCTGAGGTAAAAGTAAGGGAGAGAGAATGGGGAGAGACTGAGAGTTATCACATAAACATTTTCTACATAGGATACAAATGCATCCTATTATATTATATTATATTATATTATATTATATTATATTATATTATATTATATAGATATCTTTGTAATGTTTTAGGATCTGTATCTCCTCATGGAATCAGTGCTGTATCAAAGATAAACTGCAAACAATTTAACCTTAAAATTAATCTTCTTGGACTCTTATGTATTACTAACTTGCTGGAGTGGGTTTGATAGTGATATCCTCAATCAAAAATAACCCTGAGAAAAATATCAGTGAGTCTGCAGATAAAAAATATTTATCCAATATAATACCTAGGTAAGGAAAATTACCTGTAGATCTGCTGTCTTCCTGTATCTTCAAATTAGCCACTCACTGAGAAAAAGAATTAATACTAAAAAGCAGTAGGTGCCTGGGTACATGGGGTGCCACAAGAACCTTTGAAGGGTGGCGTGACGTATGAGGAGATAGCATGTGAATAGTTGGTAAATGAAGGCTCAAATCTCTGCTTGGCCACTCTGCAAGAAAGTGAGCACTGTATTATGTGTTAATCTTTTAAAAAGAGTAGTTCAATTGACAGGTCAATTGTTCAAGATCATGTGTATTACATTTTTTGTCATATCATTTCTAACAGATAACCTCCACTATTGCTACGATGACAAACTGGTTTGTTTTCTGATGAAAGAACTACATCACTGGTAATTAGATGATTTCTTGGAAGATAAGTATTAATTTCTAATGTATCTTCTAATTTTTTTAAAATAATATACCATTGATACTCAGAAATCTGAATGATTTTTGCTCTTGTTAGAATAGTGGAGCTCAGCCTGTTGGCCCTGCAGACTGGGGCAGAGTCAGTCCACAGGCCAGATCTATTACATAACCTTAATCCAACATGTGCTGGATTGAGCCCTGCTCCTACATATTATATCACACCCATGACCCTGGCCCCATGTGCCAGGTCACACCCAGCCCAGTCCCTGGCCTGGCCACACACATGGTAGATTGGCCCTGCCCCTGCCCCTTCATGCACTGGATCAGGCTGCTGCTCAGGCCCTGGCCCCAGCCCTGACCCTGCACACTCTAAATCAGACCTGGCTCTGGCCCAGGCCCTGACCCCCACCCCATGTACCAGACTGGGCCCATTATCCCAGCCCCAATCCTGCATGTGTCAGATCAGGCCTGCCACTTGGTCACTGGCCCTGGACGTTCCAGCCATATCCTATGTACAGGGCCATGTTATCTGGCCCATGGGGCTTAGAAATTTGATGGGAAGAGAAACCATGGTAGTGTTACTTGCCACCACCAGCCATCACCACATTTTTGGACTCCTAGGTAGCACCAGAGGCTGAATCACATGATTCCATAAGCCAGATCTGGCCTGTGGGCCAGGGGTGAAGCACCCCTGCATTAGAAGATTTTAATGTAATGAGAGCTATTGATTTAGCCTACAAATATTTTAACTACAGAAGCTGATTCCTTTTGATTTAAGGTTGCAGGAAAAAAAACAGAAATATTAAGATAAAACTCCTTATAAGGGAGCCATTTTTTCCATGTTGAAATTGCATACTGCATTGTACTGTGTATTTCTGGTGAATGGAGGCACCTTGACTGTGAACGAGGGCTACATTTTAAGATTTCTGACTACTGTAAAAAAGCAATCTGAAATGCTGTCTTCAATAGAACAAAAATGGAGCCTTTCAATGCTTAAGTTCCTTGAATTTCTAAGGACCTAGTAACAGAACGTGTTGTCGCTTCCAGGCCAAACGTCCCTTCTGCTGGAATTCTGAAACATGAGTTCAGCTACCAAATATAGATGAGTGGGGTAAGAATTACATAGTCACGGAAGACAGATGTAACTCACAGGCCACAGTTGCCTCAATGCTTACTGCGGACCAAGCAATCTTTAGTGAATAGCTAAAGCAACTTTCAGCCTTCTTAGACAAAGAAGAAAAGAACAGCCTTATCTGAAATAAATTATATTTGATATTCTTCAAACTGGCCTAACATTCATAAGGTCTGTAATATATTTGTTTGCAAAATTTAATTTATAGTGTTTGGGAGAGGGATAACAGCAAAAGGTTTCAAGAACCTTAATTTTCTTTCTTGCTTGTTTCTACAACATTATTAGACATTTTCCTTAAATTGTTACTCTTTGAAATTGCTTGGTTTTGTTGTTTTTCTCTTAAACAGCAAAATATTGTTTTTCTTTGTGTAGTTTTCCCAAATTTTCAGATGCTTGTATTTGTCCACTTATTATTTTCCTTTTTATTTCAGTGAGGAAATAGGAATATTTTTTTCCCATGCTAACCTATAGTAACGTTCTTGTCCACTGGATGTTTAAATATGATGAAGTATTCTTATTTCTTCTAAAACTATGAAAATGATTGTCCCTGTAGGAATATCACAGATTATAATAGCAGTCTTCTGTGTTAATGCTTAGAATATCTATGATAGTTTATATGAGAAAAAAACTGACCCACAGAAATAGTTTGTGCTTAAATAAAGTTGAACAGTCTAAATAACATATATATAAGTTTTAATTTTTGCTTTTAAAATTATGTAGTACATTGTTCTTTCATTACTCATTAGAAAGATGTGCAAAGCAGTGTTATAAATATGCTGTAGTCTAACCAGGAGAAGCCAAAAATAGCATTAGATAGTTCTAATTATGATCTTATATGCTACTTGATATGATTACTGTTATTTTAACTTTACTTAACTGTGATTTAAAGAAGCCAGCTATTCTATAGAACACTGTGGACTCCCTGGAGGAGAGTTACATTAAAATGGAAGTTGAAAATGTCTTCAAATCAAAATTTTCAAACCTGGATACCTGATTTAAAATCTATATCCATATTTAGGCACCAAATAAGTAGCCAGATTTTTCAGAAGTGTTGGTTACTTGTCATTTTTACTGATATGACTTACTTTTGATATCTAGCTGCTTTGTCTCTGTTTAACCAGATCCTCAAATGTGAAGTTTGAGAATTATGATGTTAGGTATATGTAAACCATTCTTCATATATAAATCAGATGCAAAATGATATAAAGGTCAAATAGCTGTACCAGGTCTGCCAGTTTACAATATTTGTATTTTAATATAAACTTAATATTTGCAGTCATGACAAGGGGCAATGAGCTGAATGCGGCTCTGATTTACATCCCACTGAGGCAACAGAACACCATGTGGTGGCAAACAATATGTAACCTTGAGGATGTGAGCATGAATTGGAAGGAGTCAGAGAATGAACCAGATTAGGCAAAGACATACTTATGAAGCAGAGTGCATTTAAAAACAATGAATTATCCTTCTAGCAAAAGAGCATATTTATACATTTTTATGCAAGGTTTTAAAAAAATAACTGTCCTAGAGACACAAATGCTACTGATTTAACCCTTGCTACCCTGGCCTATATCCAGGTGCCTTAACAGCTGGGCCAGCTGTTAGCCTTGCCAGCTCAAGTTCATTTTGTAAAGTGCAAAGATGTATTTGGTTATATATATATCTACTTTTTTTGATTTTGTAACAATTCATTGCCATGATTGTTTGATGCAAACAGGAGTGAAAGGAATCTCTTTGATCTAATTGCAGTAAAGACTAAGCCTATGGACTCAGTCTATAAAAACTCTGCTTCATTTTCCAAAATATAAAACACTTTGGTTTCTTTATACTTCCCTTTTATGTGCTTTCTTGTAATTCATTGGCAGGACATACAGAGAGAGAAGAGATAGCAAGAGGTGCACATACCGGTCCAAGAATTCAAACAATCTATCAGTCAGTTAATGATTACATGCTGGGTTAGCCTCAGTGAGGTAACTAAAAGTAATTTGAGCTTGCACAAGCTGATGTAAAATACATCCGAGTGCATCACATGACTATCAAGCCATCTATCAATCACTGAAAAATGCAATAGGACATACAGTGAAAATGCAAAGCTAAAACAATCTAATTTTAGAAAATTAAACTCTCATGGAAAGAATTACAGTAAAATGATGATAATCAAAGTTATTTTAAAATACTGTTTGCTTACTGATGATGTCAAACCTGTAATTATCATTCTTGGGACCAACTTGTCACCAAAGTAGCATCCAGGAATTTAAAAACATTTGAACACTTGGAGTTTTCTGTGGATCTTTCCACCTAGGAGAAATACAAGTTTTCTTCCTCCTGAACAAAACAAGCAGGGAATGAGATCTGCCAGAGAATATCATTCTCCTTAAAAAATGCTGTGGAAAAATTGAGGGGTATATGGAAACTTCTGTACTTTATACAAATACTTTTCTGGTGCTGGGTGGTACATGAAAAATATGAATAATACTCTTCTGGAGTGGTGTACAATATCTACAATGAGTGGTAATCTGATATCCCATTTAGAGAAATTATAAATATTTTGGATCATGCCACTGCAAAAGGCAAGTTCCAACAGGGATGAAAGAAGGGATAAAAGGTAAACAGCTATAATTATAATAATAGTAATAAATATATAGTTAATCAAAAGAAAAAGCACGTAAATTCTAATCAACAATATTCTAGAGACATCCTAATCTCAGAGATCCAAATATTAATATAGTTGGTTTAAGCCAGCACAACATTCACTTGTTGTGATTTGGCTTCACAGTATGCTATGAGTTATAATGATATTCTATAGGGAAAGGGATGCAGGTATAAGGATTCTTCAATATTAAGTGCGAAACCTTTCTAGGTTCAGCATATATGTATACACACATACAATCAGCACCTTGTATGTGATACTTGAATGAATGAAACAAAAAGTCCAGAATTAACTCTTTTTATTTACTGCAACCAATGGATACCAAACAGCAAATGAAAACCATACAAAGAAAACATTAAAGTTCATTATATATATTCTGCCATGCAGAATTTGGACATCACTGCTAGGATTGTATTTTACTAAGTCAGTGGTACACCCAACATGGTACACCAGCCACCATCATTTCCCTACTGAGCATGCTCAAAACTTCCCAAGATGGACGCAGTATCTGCCCATCACTCCACAAGGACTATTCAAGTCACACTTTGAACAGTTACCTCTTAGTAGAAGGAGATTACTTCCCTCCTAGTAGAAGTACATCACAGAAGTCAACATGAACTTAAACACAACTGTGGAATGGGTAAGCATTATCAGGAAGAAATGAATCACTTAGTGGAGAAGCTAAGTTTGCTTAGCAAAAGAGAGCATTTGCAAATTGGAAATCTGGTTTCATGCAGGTAACATAGTTCTGAAATATCTCATTTTTAAGTAAACTCTTGGTTCAGGATCAGGCTTGTTCTAAAATGAAATAAATGATCATGATACTCACAGTCCTTACATTGCTAGGTCTAATTCCCACCCATTCCCTGCAACTCCAGGTTTCATATCCACTTATTTGTAAGTAAACAACCTGCAGTTACATGAAAGGAGCATGTACCTAAGGTGTTTTTGTGTTCACTTTTTTATGGGGAATGTATTCATTTTTCTTCCAGAATGCAAGACAGAAGCTGTGAGCAAACAGTGCCTCTATCTTTAATGCTGAAGGAGGCTTACTCTTCAGAGAAAAGATCCCATGAGGGATACTCTGAAAACACATCAGAGGCTTCTTCATCCCATGACTCTTTTTATGATTCCCTATCAGACATGCACGATGGAGAATTTTCAAATGAGCTTTCTGCTTTTCTCAGCCAAGAGGAGATAAATAAGAGCCTTGACCTAGCCCGGGAGGCTATTGCTAATTCTAAGAAGGAGGATCAAAATACAGAACAGGAGTTGAGTCATTATTTTAACACTTCACTTCCAATCTCATCAGAAAATGCATCTTCTAGGGAGACCAAAGTGCATGAACAAGAAGCTTTGGGGAGGCCTCAAATAAGGAGCCCAATTTCACTGTCAATTACACCTCAAACTTTTCAAGAGCAACTGAAACAGCAATCACCCATGTCACCTCGGACAGCAAGCAGTTTTTTTTCTGGGAAGGAAGCAAACATCTCACCCTTGTTACCTGCTAGTCCCAGTTTTATTCGGAGTCTCAAAAATGCTCAGAAATGTGGTCCAAGTCTGCAAAAGACAAGTTCAAAGTCCAAATCAGTGCTCCAAGGAGATGCTCCTTTCAAGAGCAAGTTGTGTGACAAGGCTGCCACATTCATTGAAGAACTTTCTTCCATATTTAGAGAAGCAGCAAAGACAAGAGGCAGGAGTCCTGATGGGGACTCCTCTTCCCCAGACAGTGGATACCTGTCACCTAAAAAGAAACAGTCGGCCATGATGAATGCCACAGTGAGTCAGATCCCTGGTGAAACATATGAAAAGAGTAAATCTGAGATAGAGTTATCTGGTGAACATCAAAATGGAGAGCCCTTCCATGAGAAAAAAAATGTCACCCAGCAGAACGAAACTGTCTTACGCCACCAGCTCAGCAATGTAGGGGGTCAGAAGTCTTCAGCTCCTCGATTTATCCAGAAACTCAAAAGCCAGGAAGTTGCTGAAGGAACCAAGGTGCTGCTGTCTTGCCGAGTCGCTGGAAATCCAATACCTCATGTCAGGTAAGCACATGGTTTTATTACAATCCTCATAAACAACGGTTGTCATCTTCTAACTTTATTTCTAGGAATCAGTATTGCCAGGGACCTACCATTTGCATAGTACAGTATATAAAATGATCAGATATTCCCATTTCTTTAGATATGTTGCTATAACCTACACCTGTAGTAATTTCTTTGCCTTCATTTGTATAGTGGAGCACTGGCGTGTGCCTCCTCTTGTAAGGGAGCTAGCAGCCTGCATGGCTGTTTTCAGGTGGTGCAGGGAGCTAATGAGAAGCTCACCTGAATGAAAGAAGGCTCAGTCTGGAGCTATATGGCTAGGGACAGAAGTTACACACAAACCAGTTTAAGTGGTCAGAAACTGGTTTAAACCTGTAACGGAACAGAATTTCAGTGCACATTAACCACTTTCAAAATGACCAAAACTGGTTTAAGATAAACCTGGTTGGATGTAGTATCAGACTTAACTGATTTAGGTCAAACCAGTTTATGGAACTTCTGTCCCAGATCCCTTCCTGGTTCAAGTTAACTCACAGTCTCCCAGCATCCCAGGATGCTTTGCAGCCCTGGGCTACAATGCCTGCTCCACTGGAGCAGGGACTGCCTCACCCCTCTGCTCCTTAGCCTGCTTTCTGCTTGTGTCTGCCAGCCCATAGGGATGGCGGGGAGCAGGGGAACAGACCTCTAGTCCCCCTAGC
The DNA here is from genome assembly GCF_000455745.1 of Alligator sinensis. Taxonomy (NCBI): domain Eukaryota; kingdom Metazoa; phylum Chordata; order Crocodylia; family Alligatoridae; genus Alligator; species Alligator sinensis. The sequence goes on along the minus strand of NW_005842182.1, from coordinate 1,932,214 downwards.
CGGGGTCTGCACAGCACATGGTAGGAGGGAAAGCCCCTCTGGTGGGGGCTTTTCAGACCCTGGCAGCCCTCTCCCCTCCCAACTGCTGATTGCTTCAGTGGCTGCCACAGGAGGGATCCAGGAGCAGGAGTCCTCTGACCTGGATGCACCCCCCCCCAAACCCCTCCCCACACTCGTCCGAAGTAGATGTGAGACCAGATGCATGGGAAGAGGGGATTTGAACCAGCACAGTGTTCAAACCACCAGACTACAGGTTACAAGTTATCCAGCCCCATCTCCAGCTCTCCCATGTAGTAGTTTTGTCTCACTGAAGCCACAGTCTGGAAAAATACACGCTTAAAAACATGCTTAATCTAAACTCACCACTGAAAAAGGGTAATTTGTAGACATGTGTAACTGAATCAATCCCCTAGCTCAAACCTGCACATTGAGTTAATCAGTCTCTCCTGATGAAAAAAGGCTAGTGATGTTGCAGATAAAGAAAGAAAGAATTATTTGGTTTGGGCTGAGTGAGCCCATTTGACTATTTACAAATGACTGATGCATGCAGTCAGGGTAATCATGCATTTTTAAGGATTTTGCATGTATTTCTATAAATTTTTAAAAGGAAAAATACTCCTATGTTAACTTCAGACTGAAGAAAGCAAATTAAAGCTTCAGTACCCAAGTTAAAGTCTAAGAGTGTCAACCCAAGTATATTTCATTACTAATCACAGAAGTGCTTCATTCACTTTAGTTAATTCTAAGTAAACATGATATAACAATAGGGGGGGCTGTTGGCTGATAGCATACTATAGGAAAGTTAGTTGCCAGCAAGACTGCAAAAAGGAGTTTGGGGTGGGGAGTAGAGACTCCCATCTGTTACCCGTCTTCCTTGACCTTATCCTGCACAACTATACTAATGCAACCTGTAATGTAAATTGGTAAAGAAACTATTTTATGCATGTGGGAGACCCCAAGTAAGTTTCAAAATTACAAATAATGTTCTGTCAACTGTAGATACAGTTACAGCAGTGGCTGTATTGGAGTGGTTTAGATAAGTCCCTTTCTAAATCTAATTCAACTCAGGCAAATTTAAAATATGATGTAGGTTCCACTGTTGGCAAGCAGGGCAAACCCGTCACTGGTATCAAAGCTGGCTTGTGAACAGGTTACTAATAAGTCTGGGCTCCCCCTGCTGACTGTTTGGCTGCTTTTCCAGTAGCAGACAAGAAAATAGGAAGATTCATAGATTAACAGCACATCTTTTTTCTGCTTTGTAAACACAGATATTGAAAAAACGCTGCTGTCTAAAAAGTTTAAGCTGGGGCAAAGTTGTTTCTTAACCATTTGATAGTGTTCTTTTCTAAGATGAATGAAAATTATAAGCTATTTTCCCCAGATCATATACACAAGCCATGAGCCTTACCTTTTTTAGTAAAACTAGGTAAGTCAAACAGGCCTTATATCCTGGCCTTTCAAAGTATGGAAAATTAACAAAACACTCACATTGCTAAAAACATTTAAACTGGATATGCTGATATTAGCGAGGCACGCTAATTTACCACTTCCTTTTTGTTGTATGTCAGTCCTGAAACTTTATTGGCATGTTGTCTCTTTAGACCAGTGGTTCTCACCTTTTTTTTCCACACCCTGCTGCTGGGAGCAGAGTGTGGCAGCAGTGGCCCTGGGGCAGGGGAGCTCCCAGCACATGGCGCAGCTCCTCTTTTCTGTGTGGCACCGTCGGTATTGCCCCCACAACCCTCATTTGCGTCATGACCCAGGGTTGAGAACTGCTGCTTTAGACAGACTTATCTGCGTAGGAACTATAGACAAAAATCAAACAACAGGGAGAATTAGGCAGCTTCAAAGAGCAATTCTGAGAGCCTGGATACAGAGTGAGGAGGCTCCAAGAACTAGTGGATAGGAAACACAAAGTACTCTCTGAGCTTAAGCACCTAACTCAGAGCTGCATTTGAGACCCAGAATGTATGCTCATCTTCTAAGGTAAGCAACTCACTGAGCAGGATGTGGAGGGAGGATGAAAGTCAGTCAAGAGAATTTACTCCTTGTAGTGAATACCAAAGACAAAAAAAAATAAAACACTCTGATGAGTAACAGTGAAATATAAAGTGAGGAATTATTGTTGTAAATAGAAATATGCCATAACCTTGTTCTTTGGGTAAACCTGATATCTTTTATTAGACCAACTCAAATAGTTGGGCAAACTCTTAGCAAGCTTTCAGGTTTAAATACCCTTCATCAGGCTAAGGAAGCATATGTAGTTGGTATGTGCTTTTCCTAGAAGAGCTCTTCCTGGAAGAGTATATACCAATTGCAGATGCCTCCTCAGCCTGATGAAGGGTATTTAAACCTGAAAACTTGCTAAGAAGAATTTCTCCACCTATTTGAGTTGGTCTAATAAAAGATATCAGATTTACCCAAAGAACTTTGTCTGCCTATGTCCTTAGACCAACACGGCTACAACACATATCCCCATAACACCATTGAAATTTCTTCAACAGTAGAAAAAGGAACCATCCAGAAAAATATAAGAAACCTTATAGAAGGGGAAATTCCTTGATTTTATAGCTGCATTTCCTTGAAAGGCTTCTAACAATATTTTATGTCTAAGTAAAAACTTAGATTGGACAAATTCGTAAATGCCCTCAACAAAAAGGACGGTCAGATCAAAGAAGTTATCTTGAAACACATTTTCACTCCATTGCAATATGCTATTTTTCATAAAAGCATTTCAGAATGGCTGTACTTCCTTAAATTGAATAGCAAATGAGAATAAATGGTCTAAAAAAAAAAAAAAAAAGCAAGTGTTAAAAGGCAAGGAATGTGGAAAAGTTAGAAGCCAGCATCTTTTTAATCAAGCCAGACATATTATTAAAAATTAGCAATCAAATTGTAGAGTGGGGTTGTCCAAGTTTTAAGTGACTAGGGGCCACAAGGTAGTGTTGGCTGTGCCATGAGGGCACCCTTTCTACCATACCACACTGCACTGCCACCATCAGTTCCCCAGCTTTGCAGGTATTGCTGTGGCACACTACCCGCTGGCACAGGGGAAAGAAGCAAAAGCCAGAGGAGGGAGGAGAAACCCAGACACCTCAACTACTGCTGTAGCTTGAGCAATAGTGGGGGCAGTGGCCGGGTGGGAACCCAGAGACTTCAAATTAACCCTTTGCCAGGCACATGCAGCATGCAGACTATAAGCTGGACAGCCCCATTGCAGGCAATGCAAGTGTACTGTAAATTAAATGCATTATATTCCTTATTCATATTTTTATTTTTCCAGTTTATAGAACAGAAGTATAAGCACCTGACCTAAATGATTGGAACACAGCCTCTAGTTATATCATAGCAATGGGTCATTGTTATTATTTTGTCTGTCAGAAGAGAGAGGCAGTATTCTTGTTTTACTGTGCCCCTGGCTGCAGAAATGTGCAAGTAAAACACAGCATTGGGAAGATGTGTTCAAAAACTTATTTTTTTTAATACTATATTTACATTCCTATTAGAATCATTACAGATGTTGTGCTCATCCAGTTGGTGATATGTTAAACCCACGCCCACAAGGAACACCAGCTAGGGTCTGCCTGGCAGGGGCAAAGCAGCCCATGCCTGGCTTTTCCCCTGCTCCCCGCTTGAGCAGAGAGGTGGGGGCATGGCCAGATGGTGGCATGCTGAGGTCGAGGGGGAAGAGGGGATTTAAACCCCTCTCCCCCCATTCATCTCAGCCTGCCAGCATGGCCAGCATCTGGCCACACACCCCCACCTCTCCGCTTGAGCATGGAGTAAGGGAAAAGCCTGAGGAGCTGTTCCACCCCTGTCAGGCAGGCCAGGTTTAGAGCCAGGTTTCCCAGTCCCCACCCCCTTCTCAGCCAGCCGGAGCAGTGACAGTACTCCAGCTCATGAGCAGAAGGGTGGGGTCAGCCCTGCCCCACTGGAATAGACAGCAGAGCCCAGGGGAACAAATCATCCTCCAATGCTGCGGGACTGTGAGTTAACTTCAACTGGGAAGAAATCTGGAACAGAAGTTCCATAACCTGGTTTGACCTAAATCAGTTAAGTCTGATACTACATCCAACCAGGTTTATCTTAAACAGGTTTCAGTCATTGTGTTTGTGGTTTAAGTGCACTGAGCTTCTGTTCTGTTACAGGTTTAAGCCAGTTTCTGATCACTTAAACCAGTTTATGTGTAACTTCTGTCCCTAGCCTAGAAGACATTTTTTAAATGTCAGTGCTGTTCCAGGACAAGGCATTGAGAAGAAAATTAACTGCATTTTTTTCCAGCTCCTTTAATATCAACAATGAAGTGGTGATTTAAGAAAAGAAATATATTGTGATATGTGCCCCACCAAGGAATAACAATTTCAGTCTGAAGCCAATCGTTTTTTTCTCAGTGGCCTTATTGTAATCATATTCATTTTGCTGAAGAGGTCACTCTATCATTACACAAGCAAAAATAATTTGTACTATCTAATTTTCTTTAGTGAACAACACCAGAGGGCACTACAAAGCTCTTTCACTATATGTATTCTTAACACACATTTCAGAATGAACCATGATTATTCAGTCAGTTCAGTTGGTATTGTCAGACAGGCCAAATCAAAAATATGAATCGTCCAGATGGTTTGGATCTGGACTCATAAGCTAGGGATGGAAATTACACAAAACCAGTATAGTGATCAGAAACTAGTTCAAATCTGTAACACAAAAGAAGTTCAGTGCACATAAACTGCTTTCAAAATAGTTGAAACTAATAAACCTAGATGGATGTAGTATCAGACTCAACTGATTTAGGTTAAATCAGTTTATTGAACTTCTGTCCCAAATCCTCTCCAGATTCAAGTTAACTCACAGTCCCCCAGCATCCCAGGATGCTTTGCAACTCTCCTGCAAACCCCCCCACGCGCACACTCCCAGGGTGAACAGGCTAGCCTTGGCCCAAGTTGTCTTCTCCAGCCGAGCACAAAGGCATGCTCTAGCACCCCTCAGCTTCTGGTCTGGGCCGCTGCTGGCATGTAGCTACATTTCCAGAATAAAAAGTGAATGTCTGTTCACTTGCTTATCAGTTCAATCTATGCAGCTTAGACTAACCTGCAAAGATTGAATTGATTCAGCCTCGGGCCTTTTGACTGTCTATACTTAACCATAGTCCCCAGATTTTTAAGTATCTATTTTAAATGGATTTGCCAAGACTGTTATACTCTGATAAGATTACCTAATAGATTACCTAATATTAATATAACTTAGTTCACTGAGAGTCTTCAAAAGAACTGTACAATGTACATAGAGGAATCTTTTCACCTTTACCTTCACATTCTTCCTTGTCAGCAGGATTCAGACACTGACCTACTTCTCATTCTGTGTATAGTGAGCATGCATAATAGCTATGCTTTCCAGTTCATAGGTCTGTTCTCACCTATGTGCTAGAAAGTGGGCATACACTATGAAATACCAGCAATTGTCATGAGCAGTGGTATCATTAGAGTAGAGCAACTGGTGTAACCACCCCAGGCATCAATTTAGGCAAGAGGTGAAAAATATGGCTGGTACTGGCAAGCATGCAAACACACTAGTGGGTCA
>NW_005842182.1:1922823-1926606 GCF_000455745.1 Alligator sinensis | reverse complement strand
AGCAGCAGCTGGAAGTTGCCACTGCCCCTGTGCCCCAGGCACCCAGCTGCATTGCTACGCTGCTAATCATGAACATAAACTTTTAGGCGGGACTGTGCTGAATTGCACAAAATTAGAAAAAAAAGGTGCAAACTGGTAAATTCAACTGAAAAGTGACTAGAATGCCTTAATCTTTTTTTGAATCTGTGCACAGGTCTATGATATCTCAGGCCAGGCCAGGGCAGTTCTGTAGAATTGCATCTCTAAATGCCCAAGGGACTTTAAGATTGAACTTCTTAGTTTTAAGAACTTCTAGAGCAAGCAACTGCTGAGTCAGCATATTGGGATCACAATTTTGGATTTAAGCAAACTTCAGGTACCCAAATATCTTTTTGTGGACTTGTTCTTCAGTCATATCAGGTCAGAATTGTGCAAAAAGCCTGCTCAGCTCGGACAATGGGACTTTGTGTAGCTACAGAGGAAGAGCTCATTAAAGGATTAAGGCTTTAGGCACTTCAACAAGTGGCCTATTTTTCAAAGGTGCTGAACACCTATCAACACTCTCATTTCAATGGGGCTGGGAGAGGTTCAGAATTTTTGTATTTCAAGCTGCTTTAGCACAAATATAAAGCAAGGCCTGGACTCATGCCTTTCAAGTCATTCCAAGATGCTTTAACTGCTCTGATTACTACACCCTACTAAAGCCCTGGAAAATCAGGTCTTTAAAAGAGAGTAAGCAGGCAAGTTACAGTTCCTGCAAAAGACAGACAGGGTTCTTTGGGTAAATCTGATACCTTTTATTAGACCAACTAAAATAGTTGGGAAATTTCTTCTTTGCAAGCTTTCATATACAAACACCCTTCTTCAGGCAGAGGACATGTTTACCCTAAGAACCTTGTCTGGCTATGTCCTTAGACCAACAGAGCTATAACCAACAGCTCCTCCAAAATGCGCACAGCCTCTCTGGGTCCTAACATTTATGGATGTTTTGCCTATAGGTTTAATATACAGGTTATTCATTATATATAAACTATATCTAAGATACAAGTATCTACAAACTGTATTTTTTCCACATTTTAAGCCCACGATGTACCTGACTCCAGCTGACACTTTTGAGATCTTTGAATTTTGCCATCTAGTTTTCAAAGATATGCTCAGAGCATACAACAGTAGATAAGTAGAATACTGTTAGGCACTGTACCTGAGTAGCCTCCACTAGCTTGATCCTTGTTCCTTACATGGCCCTTCAAATTAGGCAGTATATAACATTGCTTTCCAGAACTGTGAGATTCATCCAAGTCTAACAGCTATTTGGGCTAGTGTGGTGAAGGCGTCTTAGCCAATACATGAGAGAGTGATGTGGCTAGCATCACATCCAGACACCGTTGACTCCCCAGTCTAAATAACCAGGTTCTCATTTACATCTGGGCCAGCCTTTGACATGAGCCCAGAATGGGGTTTGAACACAACCTCTGGAGAGGTAACAGGACAGCATAACTACTTTGCCACCACACCCTGCTAGAATGCAGGAAAATCAGGCCTTTAAATCCAGGGTGTCAAACTTATGGCCAGCAGGACACCAGCCCCAGGCTTCAAATTAGTGGCCTTCCAAGGAAGTCCATGCTGTGGCAACAGCAGCAGCAGTAGCCAAATGCAGGAGCACTGAGCTGCCGCAATGTAGTAGCAACAGCAGGTCAGGTGCAGATCACGCTGCAGCAGCAGCTACAGACTCTGAGTCCCCGGGGCAGGTAAGACTCCCCTGGCACTCAGTGGTCCCCCTGTTCTCTGGCAGATTTTTGCCTGGAGCACAAAGCTTATTAGACATCCCGCTCATATGCTACCTAAATATAGCAGAGGATAACTTGAGACTTGCTTATCATGAGCATATACATGAATATCATCTTATACTCAATGGGTGCATCTACACAAGATGCTTTACTCCACAGTAGAGCAAATTACTGGGTGTGTCTACACGAGCTGCTTCATTGTCATAGTGATGAGCTGTGTCACCACAGCTCATTGCTATACTGACTTAACATAAGCAGGCACGAACTGCAACGCTGACGCTACTGTGCAGTAGGCCTGTAGGAAGTGGCTAGTATTCACTTCAGATCCAGATTCAGCCAATTTGGGGGACAGTGATTCAATTCGGTGATCTGAATCACTGTCCCGAATTGATTCAGCCAAATCTGATTCAGAGATTTGGCTGCTGCCAAATTGGCTTAATCTCTGAATTGAACAGGCCCTATCCCCGCCCTACTCTCCTAGCCCTGTCGATGGATGCCCCACCCAGCCCCAGCTCTTAAAAAAAAAAAAGAAAGCAAGCCCCAAACTCACCAGCTCCTGCCAGGCAGGGGTGTGATCACCACTGTCCCCCACTGCCCCACGCTGTGGGGAGGCTCTGCCATGAGCCCCCAGAAGCCCCAATAGCCACTGCAGCAGCTGGTGAGGCCAGGGCTGTAAAAAACTTTTTTTTTAAGAGCTGGGACCTGGGGCCGGGCAGGTCAGCCATGGGGGTGGGCTGAGAGAGCAGCTGGAGGTCGGGTGGTGCTCAGGGGGGCTGGGGGAGCAGGCAAGGGATAGGGCCTGGTGGGGGTCCCCCCATGGTCCCCTCCCCCTTCCTCCAGCCTCTCACCCCTGCCCCTACTTACCAGCACAGAGTCCAGGTCCAGCTCCCTGCAGCAGCAAGTGGGGACTTCCCGAATCTCTGAAGTTCTCCAAATCTTTTCAAAATTGATTCAGAGAGCTTTTAATCAATTTGGACTTTTTTATTGCTCTTCTGACTCGATTTGGAGATTCAGCTGCCAAATCAGGCTGAATCTCCTCCAAACTGAATCTGCACCTGAAGCTTTGCACAGCCCTACTGTGCAGTAGCAATAAGCAGTCTCCCAGCCCCTGCTCTGTGAACACAATCATGGAGCTCCCTGCACAGGGAGAGTTTCCTGCCCAGCCTGGAGCTGGCTGGGACCTGCCCCAGACCAGGCTACACAGGGAAGTCTGTATGTGCAGCCTGGAACTGGCTGCAGACTGTCCCATTTTGGGCAGTCCCCAGCCAGCTCCAGGCTGCACTTGCAGACTTCCCTGCACAGCCTGGAGTAAGCCAGGAACTGCCAAAGTCAGGGACAGGTCCCAGCCCTGAAGTGTTTTCCCAGCCCTGTGCCCCTGGGCAGGGAATCCCCACCCAGCCAAGGACTCATTGCTAGCTGCCTCTCCAGTGGAGTTGGCCAGGGCAGTGTTTCTCAACCCATGGTACGCGTACCCCTGGGGGTATGTGAAACATGGGCAGGGGGTACACGGGAACTGCATTTTGGTCTTTGCATGCTCAGGCCAGAAGTTCCAGCCACCACCCCTCCCACCATGTCTGGTGCTCCAGGGCTTTTATTGCCCAGCATCAGTGTGCCGGGGGATAGGGAGGGAAGCCCTGTGCAGGCTGCTTTGATCCAGGCCACAGTGGAAGAAGTGGGACTTGGCTCATAGTGGTGAAACCAGAATTACCATGGTGGGACTTCCGGTTTCACTTTTGCTGCATTGATCAGCAGGGGGTACGTAAGGTAGCAAAGGTTGAGAACCACTGGGCCAGAGGACTGAACCCTGTCTCTCCCCGACAGCTCTTTCCAAGACTCCTGCTGCCAATTCAGAAGCTGGGACCAGGAGCTCCCAGAGGCAAGGAGCAATCTCACACCCCTCACGAAGAGAAAGCTGTCTCCTGGCCCCATGTTGCCTGCCAGCCCCTGAGCTAGCACCCAGGGGGAGCCTAGAGCTCCCCCTGGCTGCTTCCGGGTAGGCAGGGGAGGGCTGTGTGCG
>NW_005842182.1:1915850-1921372 GCF_000455745.1 Alligator sinensis | reverse complement strand
CGTCGTTGGGATCGGCTTGTAACGCCACGTTGATGTGTTGCGAAGTGTAGGTCTTTGTTGATCCGCTTCTGAAACGGTGATTGGAAGAGCTTGCAACACCTGTTCCTTTAATTCGAGCGCTTTGAGACCGGGGATTCTCAAGATGTTGATGCCCCCTAGGACTACTTCCAATGCGCGGTGGTATCCGGCCACTGTAAACTTTACTTTTGTTGCGGTGGCGATGGCATTTAATCCTTGGACTTTGATGGCCTTTTTGGTCTTTATGTGGGGTGTTGTCGGGGTGTCATGGTGACGTCACACACCGGGCTTCGGTGTCTGTCTGTGGTGGCGCTTTCACTCTCTCTCTCTGGGCTGGCCTGTAAGGGGAGAAAACAAACGAACAGACAAACAAACAAAAAACAATAAAATTGTCTTTTGTACATCTACGAGCATAATGTCGTAGTGGTTGGAATAGTTCATAGATGCCCCCTTCGAGTAGTTGCTTGTTGGGGCAGGCTGCGGTGTTATCCGGAGTGCGCTGCTAGGCGTGGGTGCCTCCGGGGCCCAGACCGGTTGGCAGGATCGGTCGAGGTTGGTAGTCTAATATATGTGTCAGTTGTCGTAGTCCCGCATCTTCTAGGACGCGTAACCGTTGCTTGGTAAGCGCGGAGTGGTTTAGGAGGAATCCAAACATGGCTCTTTTCACCGGCGTCCTCTGGGGTGGCAGTTTCGATTCCTTTTGTGAGTCGAATTGGGAATGTCTTGGTCCTTGGTGCCCGATCGGGTATGCAGTAAGGTGGCTTGATATGCCGGCTGGGTTTGCAGCTACTGACTCCACAAGGGCTTGTAGTCGTGGAAGTTGACTTAAAAGATTTTTTGCTGGCTGAGTAGCGAGCAGGTTGAGGAGCAGGCGAAGGGTGATGGTGTCCTCTCCTCCGTAAGTCTCCACACGTGCTTCGATGGCGTCAAGGGTGGTGGTGGTGGTTGCACCCTCTGGGTTGGTTACTTGCTTGGTTGTTGCTACAGGGTGAGCGGCTGCTGTAGTTGTTGCTGTGTCTGGTGGGAGGATCGGATATAAATTCACACTCGTTACCCCCTCCCTGTGGTATGGAGGTGGGGCTGTTGGGAGCGACGTCACCTCAGGGGACGGGCTTGCTGGGTAGAGTCCCGCCTGTTCTTCCGTGGCTCCGCCCTTCTTTTCCGGGTCCTCCGGGCCGCTCATTCATTTTGTTCTCGGCGCCATTTTCTGGTGGCAGTGGAGGGTTTTGGCGCGCTGCCATCTCCGTGGCAGCTTTGCTGACCGTAGCTAGCTGGGTTTTTAAGTTCGCATTTTCACGCAGCAGGAGTGACACTGCGTTAATCATCTTTCCTTTGTCCCACTTGGAGCCTGCCCACTCCTTTCCAACTCCCTCTTCCCCTTTCAGCAAGAAGCAGCCGCTGACGCATCCCGTCTCCACTCCGCCTGCTTGGTGATAAACAATGTGGGCCCATAATTCATCCGCGTTATCTGCGCGGCACCCCCCACTGCACCAGGGGCAGTTCTTAATTAATTTTAACTCCATCACATCTCCCCTTGATCCTATTCGTGACGCCAAATCATGACCTAGATAGTGATGACGACGCAGGCGAGCCTTTGTTCCGTTATAGCTTCGGTTACAGAGTTGAGTACACGCAGTCAGGTTACAACGAGATAATGACGGACGTGGCGCCAGAACGAACGGTCGGGCTTGCAAGACTTTCTACGTCAATATTTTATGCTGACGGGGTGATTGATTGGGAATTGATCAATTTCCCAATTCTCTGGTGATAAGCACAGGTGTTTCCTGTGAGATCCCCAGAGTTCTCCGACTTGGGCGGAAACCGTTAAACTATTTATAGGCAGAGGTGTTTGACATAGACACCCAATGATGGGCCGTTATGTGGAATCTTTAATTTTTTGGCAAGCAGCAGCTCTTTGTCTTCTCAAGTTACAAGGTAGTGGGTTAGGTTTCTCCACCTGTTACGTGTGTGCTACGTGTGAGGAGCTTACGCTTATTTTTTGACCAATTATACATAGTTTCCCCTAGCATTTTATTTTAGCTGACCAATTATCTACAGTACTCCAGCGGCGTTTTGTTTCAAGGAATTTTTGGCAGGGATGTCTTTTAACCCTTAATCGTCAAAATGAGGATGATTTGAATGGTATCTCTTGCTCAGTGGCATGGGCACAATTTAACTGGGTTGTGACAGGCTGGAGGGGGCAGGGGTAGACTGCTGTCAAGAACAGCAAATTTGCTCCCAAATAGGCACATGTGGAGATAGATGCCTACCCACGGTGGGTTGGTCTAATAAAAGATATCAGATTCATCCAAGGAACCTTGTCTGCCTATACACACAGTGGGTTTACTCCAGAATAAATTATTCCAGCAGCATATGCACATGTTGATGTGCCCAATAAGAATCAATTTTTATAATAAAGATTAATCCTAATTTTTCATTTGTAACAACAAGTTATGTACTTTAAAGTTAATTATTTTTTCATTCCAATTTTCTGAACAGGCTAAAACACGCAACAATTCCCTTGGCTCATTAGACCTAGAAATGGTGCTCTCTGCCAGGTGTGAGGTTTATAATGGAAATAACTTACCTTAAAGGCCAAAAAAGAAGCACTTTTGTTTTAAACCACCCAGAAAGTTGGTTACTCAAACTGTAACTATTTTTTCATATATACATCTCCTTGAAATATACAATTTATTTTGCTGTAACAGCTACCACAATCTTATTATGACACCTTTATCAAACTAAGAAGGCCTGTGCACTAGAGCAGAACTTTGACAGCATTTTACCAAACATAAACAAATTTAGGTGTGTTTGGGTGTAGTGATGACTCTCCCTCTAATGCACTGGCTCTAAGCATTTTTAGATTCAAGGTACCCCTCAACAGCCTCAAGGAACTCCTCATAGGCTCACAGTGTACCCCCCGCCCCGCCCCGCCTTCCACCTCTTAGTTTTTACTAATTTTTTTACTACAGAAAAATAATAGAGCAATTCTTCTATTGCAATGACACGTCTGAATGTTTTTAAACCTATGGATTCCTATTTGAAATCTCTGGGTTTATCTTGTAAATCATGTTTACAGTACTAAAATTATATGGCGCTCCATTGCACCCTTGAAAGGATCTCAGGGCTTCCCAAGGTGCTGTGGCACCCTGGTTAAGAATTACTGCTCTAATCCAAATAATGCTCTCTACAAAGGAAGGTTCGACAAGCTGTTCAAGTGTCAGGACTGTCTCTCTCAATTTTTTCCCTGTTAGGATAGGAGCTTTCTTGTTTAGGTTAGACTATGTAAAAAAAGGTTTTCTGCTTAAATTTATGTTATCAAGTAGGGTTATGAACAGGAAATAGTGTAACAAACACAGTTTAGCAATTTAAATCCCAATAATTGTTTCCATTTTTCTACATTATTATACATTTTATCGGTGATTAGAACTCTAGGGTAAGTGATTTCTTTTTCTTTTCTTTCTTTTTCTTTTTTGAATCTAGAGGACACACACTTAAATATAGGGTTACCATGCGTCCGGGTTTTCCCAGCCATGTCCTCTATTTTGGCCCCCTGAGCTGTATCTGGGCGGGTTTTTAAAATAAGAGCAAAATGTTCAGTCTTTTTGCTGTTCCTCTGCCCTTCCGGGCCAGCTGAGCGCAGAGGGCAAGGTGATTGGCTGTCAGGGGTCATATGACCCCAAAAGCCAATCACCTTGTGGTAGAGCACAGGAACAACAAAAAACAGCCAGAGGAAGGGATGGAGAGCAAGAGACCAACATGGGAGCTGCTTAGGTAGCAGGGCTGGGGGACAGGAGGCTGTGAGTCAAGAGTGAGGGCCACCAGCAGGGCTGAGGGACAGGGAGCTGTGGTTGGGGGTGAGGAGCCTCACTGGGTGGGGGGGGGTCATGGGTGGGGAGTGAGGGGCACCAGCAGTGATTTGGGGGGCAGGATCAGGGGTGAGAGGCACTGCCTGAGCTGCTTGGGGGCTGCAGGTCAGGGCTGGGGGGCAGGGCAGAGGATGCAGGTTGGGATTGAGGGGCAGTAGCAGGGCTGAGAGGGGTGCAGGGGGCTGTGGGTCTGGAGTGAGGGGCATGGTGGATGGAATGGGGGACTGCAGTTGGGTATGCAGGGCACTGGCAGCAGGGGGCTGCAGGTTGGGAGTGAGGGGCACCAGCAAGGGGTGAGGAGCAGGGTACTGCTGTTTGGGAGTGAGGGGCACTGGCAGTGCTGGGTCAGTGGGTCCAGAGTGAGGGGCAGCAGCAGGGCTGGAGGGTTGTGGCTTGTCAGTGAGGGGCAACAGAATGGGCAGGGGCAGGGCACTGGCATGTCAATGCCCCCTTCCCCCCACCATTCCCCATAACAAGTGTCCTCTTTTTTAGACCTGGAAATATGGTAACCCTATTAAATACTATTGACAAATACTCACTTGCAGCATTTTTAAAACCAGAAGGGAAGCTGCCACTTAAAGCTAAGTACAGACAGTCAAAAAGCCCAAGGCTGAATCAATTCAGTCTTTGCAGGTTAGTCTAAACTACAGATATTAAACTGAGAAACAACTGGACACACATTTACCTTTAATTCAGGAAATGCAGCCACATACTTGCAGTGGCTGAGGCCAGAAGCCAGGGGGCAGTAGAACATGGCTCTTTGGCACTTCCTCTTCCTGCTGCCTCTGAGGTCTCTAGGATTTGCAGTCCAGCATCACACAAGCAGGACTCTGCAGGGTTGCTCATCACTTCCTCTTCCTGCTTTCAGGTGCCCCTGAGGTTAGTAGTCCACAGTCACAGCCAGTAGTAACTTTCAGTAAGTTTAGCAGCAGGGCAGCTCTGTACTTGAGGGAAGAGGGGTTTAGCCCCCGTCCCTGGCCCTGGACCCCAGCCAGGGTTTGGCTGGAAGTTGGGCAGTTCCTGCCTCTCTCTGCTTCCTTGCCCCCTGCCCCCCCAACCCTTCTCTGCTGGAGCAGACAGCTCAGCCCAGGGCTGGAAGGCATGCTGGTTTGCTGGGAGACTGATTTAACTTAAACCAGGAAGGGGTCTGGAACAGAAGTTTCATTAACCAATTTGACCCAAATCAGTTAAGTCTCATACTACATGCAACTAGTTTATCTTAAACCAGTTTCAGCCATTTTGAAACTGGTTTATATGCATGGAGCTTCTGTTCTGTTACAGGTTTAAACCAGTTTCTGATGACTTAAACTGGTTTATGTGTAACTTCTGCCCCAAGCTTAGGACTGTGCAGCAACTGTAATGTCATAGCTGCAACATGTGCATGATCCTGTAGCTAGATAAGTGTTAAGTGGCACTGTAACAAAGGCACCAACCTTAACCTTGGATGAAGTGGGTTGAAATTGGAGTACCAATTTTGCTATGTTTGTATCTCTACAGGCTCCTGCACATAATTGTTACAGTGTAACAGCTACTCTTAGGTCAGCAGCAGCTCCCTTTCCCCTTGTGAAATCTCTCCAAATGAATACCTTTTCCTTGCCCTCAGTTTTGCTCTGTACAAGCACCTACATGCTGGCT
>NW_005842182.1:1895286-1915840 GCF_000455745.1 Alligator sinensis | reverse complement strand
CTGCTCCTACATTATTATTTCCTGTACTCCTGTCCTACATAATTGGCTTTACTAATCCTTTGTGTAATGGGTATTCCTATGTTCAGCAAACCAGGATAAAATTATGCTGAAGCCTGTTTGGCCAGCCACTGTTCCTCCTTCACATTCTGTGTGGACAAGTCTATGTTAAAACTACTTGGGTAGTAAGGTTCTTGTGCTATGTAAATCCTTTGGGGAAGGAACATTCTCTTCCTATTAGGGCTGTGCGAAACTTTGGTCACTGATTCAATTCGGCGGAGATTTAGCCCAATTCAGTGGCCGAATCTCCAAATCCAAACTGAATCAGGAGACCCTTTAATCCCTCCAAATCAAATTGGAACCCTCTGAATCGATTCAGAGAGATTCGGAAAGATTTGATGATTTGGACATAGATGCAGCTTTAAATGTTTTTTCTACATACCTCAAGGTACCAGGTGGCTCGTGAATGCTGAGATGCTGGGGCAGATGGAGCATCCCACAAGAGCACGGGGGGTAGGGGGTGGTCTCCAGTGTGCTTGGCAGTGGACCCGGAAGTGGACCAGAAGCATTTCCAGTCCACTTCTGGGTCTGCCAGGGAGCATTTGGGGGACCCCCCGAGCTCAGTGACTGGTGCCTCCTAGGTCTCGGGAGGCACCCAGGGCACCCCCCCCCCCGTGGCTGATTGCTAAGCTGGGAGGGCATGGAGGTGGGGGGTCCCCTGTGTGCTTGGCAGCGGACCTGGAAGTGGGTCGGAAGTACTTCCAGTCCACTCCTGGGTTCGGTGACAAGCATGTGGGGGTCTCCCTGCCCTCCTGTGGGAAGCTCCATCCACCTCACCATCGCAGCATTCATGAGCCATGCCTGGTACCTCAAGGAATGTAGAAGAAACATTTAAAGCTGTGTCTATGACCAAATCGCTGATTCTCCGAATCAGTAGCAAATCTTCAGATTTGGATTCAGCCGAATTGAATCAGGACAGTGATCCGAATCAATGAATTAAATCACTGTCCCCAATTCGGGCTGAATCCGAATCCAAATCGAATACGGCTCATTTCACACACCCCTACCTCTTATGTGTACATCTAACACATGACTCTTCAGAAATGTTTTTTAAAGTAAAAATAATATTATTTGCCTTGTCATTTATATTACCAAATGAATGAACTACAGAGGAAAATAATGTATTAGCCCTTTTAGCGTGGTAATATACACAGTGCAGGAAATGAAAACTTTTCCTCCAAACAGCTTAGCAGTAATGTTCTACTATTAATATTTTACTTACTTCCCAATTAAAAGGCTGGGTTATTTTTGTGGAAAATTCAAATAATATAAAACAATATCCATAGCCTAAATGTCTTCTCTACTGGTATGTCACTTTTTCTATTTCACTTTTAACATTCTCTATAGTTCCCATTCTCAATAATATCTTTCTTGCTTTTTAGTCAGCTTGTTGAATGTGTGTGTGTGTGTGTGTGTGTATGGTTATATATGTGTTTAATGGTAGAAGTCAGAGTAACATTTATTTTTTTACATTTAGTGTCTCCCCAGTTCTCTTCTCCTTTTTTCATCTTGTTCCATCCATTTTACAAAGTGATCTGTTATTCGCCCATCGGTGGATCCAAATAGCTCTGATCTCATTGAAATTTAGACTATCCCTGGGATCTAATGTGAAAATAAGAATATACTGGGAAGTTTATTGTTAATTGCTTCTACACTAGCCCTACTGCTTGATTATTGCACAGAATGCTAAAGTGGTAAGGAGTCATTTCTTAAAGAATGTTTTAATCAAATGGGTTTTCCTAGCCACAGAGGCCGGGGTGAACAATTTTATGGAGGCAGAAAGTTCCATAGTGCTAATAGAAACTTGCTATTAGTCCCTACTTTAACTTGGGGTGATGAGCACTGTTGATTTTAGAGTGCATGGGAGATTCGTGACAGATCTCCCTGTTCCATTCCCCACCTTTCCTATTGAGCTGAAACCCTGTTGAATTCACACAATGGGGTTTGTGTGTAATGCAGAAAGGGTAAGGACATGTTGTAGAGCCAGTACTCCCTTATACCTAGTCTAGTAGTTCATATACTTTATTTGCAAAAGTGGATAAGAGAATACCCCCAGTCAGCTTGCTTTACTGGCACATTCCTTTCCTTCTAAGAACCAGGACAATTTTGATGAGATATTGTGGTTCTATCTCTTGATGCTACTTGTGAATAGCAAGCTGGTAACTGCTGCAGTGTGCAATTATCCAATTTCATTATCAGTCAGAGGAGAGGAATTCTATTACTGAGCTCTCATTTGGAGATATGTGAGACCAGTAGGTGTGTTGCTGTAAGTATCCAGCCTCTTCTTAAAGATCCCCAGGGTAGGGGCCAGCACCACCTCCCTTGGAAGTTGGTTCCAGCTCCTAGCCGCCCTAACTGTGAAGTAGTTTTTTCGGATGTCCAATCTGTACCTCCTCTCCATCAACTTGTGCCCATTACTCCTTGTTATGCCAGCGGGGGCTAGGGGAAACAGCGTCTCCCCCAAACCCTTCTGGTTCCCCCTAGTGAGTTTATAGACGGTCACCAGGTCCCCCCTCAGCCTTCTCTTGTGGAGGCTGAATAGGTTCAGGTCCCGCAGTCTCTCACTGTAGGGTCTGCCCTGTTGTCCCCGGATCATGCGGGTGGCCCTCCTCTGGACCCTCTCCATGTTGTCCACATCCCTCCTGAAATGGGGCGCACAGAACTGGACACAATACTCCAGCTGCGGCCTGACCAGCGTCGCATAGAGGGGGAGGATCACCTCCCTGGCTCTACTCGAGATGCACCTGTGGATGCACGACAAGGTCCGGTTAGCCCTGCCAACCATGACCTCGCATTGTCGGCCCATGTTCATCTTGGAGTCAATAATGACACCAAGATCCCTTTCCGCCTCCGTGCTCTCAAGTAGGGAGTTCCCCATCGTATAAGTGTGCTGCTGGTTCCTACTACCCAAGTGCAGCACCCTGCACTTGTCCGTATTGAAACACATCCTGTTCCTGTTTGCCCACCCCTGTAACCTATCCAGATCCTTCTGCAATCTCTCTCTCCCTGCTAGCGTGCTCACCTCCCCCCAAATTTTGGTGTCATCAGCGAATTTAAACAGGTTGCTTTCCACCCCAACATCAAGATCGCTGATGAAGAAATTGAACAGCGCAGGCCCCAGGACCGAGCCCTGGGGGACTCCACTACCCACCTCCCCCCAAGTCGAGTATGATCCATCCACCACCACCCTCTGAGTGCGACCCTTCAGCCAATCTGCAATCCATCTGACTGTGTAGGCATCTATGCCAGTGTCGCCTAGTTTATTAATTAGGATGGGGTGAGAGACGGTGTCAAAGGCCTTGCTGAAGTCCAGAAAGACTACATCCACCGTGACACCTGCGTCCATGGCCTTTGTGACCTGATCATAAAAGGCAATCAGGTTGGTCTGACATGATCTCCCCCTAATAAATCCATGCTGATTGCCCCTGAGCATCATTTCTGATGCCGGCCCATCACAAATGTGCTCCTTGATGATCTTCTCAAAGAGTTTCCCCAGGATTGAGGTAAGACTGACGGGCCTATAGTTGCCCGGGTCCTCCCTTTTCCCTTTCTTGAAGATGGGGACCACATTAGCTACCTTCCAATCGTCTGGCACCTGGCCCAAGCACCATGATTGCTCGTAGAGCCGTGCCAGGGGCCCTGCAATAACCCCAGCTAGCTCCCTAAGCACCCTGGGGTGGAGAGCATCCGGACCCGCTCAGTGAAAGGAATGCTGCTCTGATCAGACCAGGCCTTGTGTTCTAGCTTGGATATTTGTTTCCAATGGGGCAGAAACTTATTGACTTCTTTCCATAAGTTTTATCCAATGACTCCAATGAATCCCCCTTCCAGGGGCCTCCATAGATCTCCCATGTGAGAAAGGCTGCTGCAGGGGTTCACAGGCTACATGTGGCCTATTGGCCACTAGTTGGATAGCCCTGGCCCTAACTCATGGGCTAGGAACAGACATTACACAAAAACTGGTTTAAGTGATCAGAAACTGGTTTACACCTGTAACAGAACAGATGTTCAGTGCACATAAGCCAGTTTGAAAATGGCTTAAACCAGTTTGAGATAAACCTGGTTGAATGTAGTATCAGGCTTAACTGATTTGGATCAAACCGGTTTATGCAATGTCTGTCCCAGACCCCTTGCTGTTTTAAGTTAAACCAGACTCCCCCAGCATCCCGGCATGCTCTCTGGGCTGGGCAGGGCTCTCTGCTCCACAGCAGAGCTGGCCCCTCCCCTCTTCTCCCTGGCTGGAGCTCAACAGAGACTGCAGGTGTCTTCCTGGCTTCCCCCTGTTCCCCCACTCCCTTCACCACTCCTTTCACTACTCCCTGCTAAGCAGAGATTGCCCCATCCCCTCTGCCATACACAAACACCTCAGCATTAGTTAGCAGACCACATGCTGGCTGCAGTCCGTACTGTGGCAGATGGGACAAAGGCAGAATCAGTAGGTAACTGGTAACGTCCCTCTGTTGTTTTCTTATTGGGGTGATAAACACTGAGTTAGGGTTGATAAACACTGTGTTATCAATTCCCTGTTGTGCCGGTCAGAACGGGGAGGGGGAGACCCCTCTCTAATCAGAGCATCCTTCCCAGACTTGGCCATGCCCCCGTCAGCTCAGGGTTGTGGAAGAGAAGGGAGGGCTATTTTAGCACCCCCCTGCCCCCCCCCCAGGCTTTTAACCTGAGCCACTGCAGGCATGTGCCTGCATTTCTGGGATGTCTGTGTAGTTACAAACTCATTTAACCTAGCCAGGTTAGACTAACCTGCAAAGATTGAATCAATTCAGGCTCTGGCTTTTTGATGTCTGTCCCTAGCCATGGTGTGATTAGAGCACTGTGCAGGGAAGTCCGAGAGATGCAGATTCAAACTTCCTCTATGGGAAGGGGGCCAAATTTTAAGTCTCCTACCTCCCAGTCAAGTACCCTAACCACTCCCACTTATTGGGGCTAAAACAGGAAGAGTCTTCTCCTTCTTATGTTTTCTAGGACTTAAATTCAGGTACCTGCATATGCAGCCACATACTTGCCCAGCCAGTGAATAGCCTACTGAATATCTGTAACCACTGTATGGATATGCTTGTGTGTCTAAACTGAAACACAAACTGTGCATAAGTACACCCATTCCACTAACGCAGCTGGAAAACTGCCATTTAGGCACAAAAAGGATAATAGATTTCTGTCCTTATTTTCCTTTTGTTTAAGCCAGAAATGTCAACCCCAGCCAGCCAGTTTGCAAGATGAATGAGTGATATGGGGCTGATCTGCAGGCTAGAATGGGCCCACAGACTAGCCCCATACACTGTATGCAGTACAATCCCCATACTGGCCCTGCAGATACAGTCTGCACTCCAGATCAGCACCACATTCCTCATGCAACACACACATGGATCCCAGCCTTGCGTGCTACACGTGGGATGCATGTCTAGGCCAAGATTGTGGTCCATATCATAGTATCCTTGACACCCCTGGTTTTAGCCACAGAAGTGAAGGATGATGTTGCAGTTCACTAGTAAAAGTGTCATAAAGAGGAGGTAAGAACCTTCCTGCACACAAACCACACTTTACATGGGCCTGGGAATTGCTCATAGGAAACATTTTTAAAAAGTATTCAGAATTTGTCCAAAAAATGTATAAATGTGTATCGGTCTGTACACCATTATAAATGAGCACCTGGATATCAGTGGTGAATATTTTCAGTACCTACAGTATTATATATTTTTTGATTCTAAGGAAACAAAAATCAGCACTGTCTACCAAAATGCCCCTGCATTCCTGACATCCATACAGACTTTCAAAAAGTCTGAGGTGGAATTGATCTAAGGTACACAGTTTTCTGTAAGTGGCATAGTTTAGATTGGTAGAGAACAGAATACATATTTGTCCTTTGGTGGGTGGGAGAGGCAAATCTTAGACTGGATTCCACCATTTTTAGACCAGTTTATGTGTGCTAAACTTCTGTTCTGTTAGAGGTATAGACCAGTTTCTGATCACTTATACCAGTAAAAGTATAATGTCTGTACCTGACCCTGAAGTGCATGAATGTGTTTTTTGAGACCCCCAAATATGGTAAACAGAATGCTGGGCTGTAAATGGCTGAGGCTAACAGCACTGTATATTGTTACCATGAAATCTGTGCTCACTGGCTTAAAGTCTGCGGCTTAATGCCCTACGTTTTGAGTATTGTTGTACAATACAGTTTGCCCATTTCTTTTCTCTTTATTATAGATTTGAGGGCTGGTGACCAGATAATGGATGCATTTGTGCTACCTATTATACCCATTCACTGCAAATGTTTTTGTCCTCAGGGCTGTCAGTCTAACACATTTAATGAACTCTAAGGTATCTCTTATGTATTTTAAACTCTCCTTTCAGTTTTTTATCCTGAAATAATATGAGGTGAATAAAACACACTAGGTTCACAAAGTGGGCTGTTATATGAGGAAACATTAAAACAACAGGCAATTGTTTATAACACTGGGACTGCTCTCTGAAATTGGGTGCAAGAATAGAATTTTAGCTCAATCAAGTTTATACTTCATTATTTGTAAATTAAAATGTCTAGTTTTATTTTCTAACTACTGTAGTGCTAATGTAAAGGGGGCTTGATTCGGTTCTTTATTCAGTTGTCATGGCCGACGTATTTGTAAAATTCTTTATTTTTAATTTACTCCAAAACATAGCTATTTATAAAAGGATCCTAGGAATAGAAAGTGAATATTTTAATATTTTAGACATATTCTGTGAGCAAAGGCAAATGTAGTCCATAGCCTAAAAACAAATCCTAATCCAGAGGAAGTGCAACAGTGAGGTTACCCCCGTACTCCTTTGGTCTGTCCCCCCACACATGGACAGTGAGCTCTCAGAACTCACTAGCATGTCTACGCAGCTCCTGCTGGAAGCTCTGCATGTGCTGTGAGCTTTATAAGGCCACCAGAGTCCCAGCTTTCAAGTAGCTCCGGAAGCTGCTGTTGTTTGCTCTTCCTCTTCCTTCTGCCACTCCTCCCTGCTGAATTCAGGGGAGGAACAGCTGGCATCAGTGCTCTGCTTTCATGCAGCTCCATAGACTTTGCATCTCACAAAGCTCACAGCACATGTAGAGCTCTGGTAGGAGCTGCACTGACATGTTGGTGAGCTCTGAGAGTTTACTGGCATCCAGGATCACAGCAAGGGGTTATGGCTACACTGCTTTCAACTCTGTGGCATGTGTTCAGTGAGCATTCTTTGCTGAGCATACACCATGCTGTTAAAGGGGATGTGGCCTCACCCCCATTGCCATGATCCTGGATCCACCCATACCTAAAAGCTATTCTTAAATAGAACATGAAAAAAATGGTGACTTTCAATGAGTTGAATGAGAACACAAACTAACTCTCAGATAACATAAATACCTTCTTCAGTAAACCGCTGCACACCCTTAATCTGTGAATCATCTGTGTAGGGTCAGCTGTGTTGCATGATGTTAGTACCAGTACCTGAGCTCTTTTACAACTAAGCTGTGATTTTGAAGTCAGTTTGTTAACACAAGACAAACTGTAAAAATAGAACCCAAACTTGGTACAGTGTATAAGTTAGTGTAAACCACAGTACAGACCTTCCAACCTCCTACAAACATCAGCTGCTATGGCATACCTCTTTCCAGAAGTTTCAGCAAAAAAAGAAATATTAATAATCTGACCATCATCCATGGATTTGTCAGTTTTCCCAGTTCATTGCTGTCAATCTGTATGCTGGTTCTAAATAAAATATTGTCAGTGGACAGTGCTTTTGGAATCCTGAGATACAGGGAAAAAGAAAGGCCTTTGGAATAAGTATTTTAGTGTCATTACTTATCAACGCTCATATAGTACAAAGTGCAATTTCAGAACCTTTGAGCATACCATTATGCTTTAGTATTTTTATGTGTTTGCTAACTTACCTTAAGGCAATACCACATCTTGGATTGTTTAAGAATTCCTAGGCATAATTACAGCAATTTAATAACCTTCTTTAGACAGACATACTTTAGCAGGATACAATGCATTACTTTATAAATACAAATGAAGTAAATACAATTATCACTTTGAAAATGGATGTTTGAAACATTCTTTCTTGACAGAAAACTGTTTATCATGTCTGAAATGTGCTCTGTAAATGTGCTCATGACAACATGAAAGTTAATTTTATAGATCTGAGCTGAGTTAATGGGGGCTCTTTTATGAACATAGCTGATGACTGAGAGTATTAGACTTCATTCAATTAAAACTGATACAACCTGGGGAGAAAGGAACAGAGAAGTCTCTACACTAATGATTTATATTAGACCAAGCATTGGTGACATATAGGGGGCGCACACGAGTACACATGCTCCCCCTGAGCATGGCGGTGCATCCCCTGCAAAAAGGTGCCGCCAACACTGCCAGCGGCACCTGCAGGCGGTCGCCGCTCGCCACACCCCCTCGATGCCGACACTGCCGGTGGCATCTGCAGGCAGTCCACAATCATCACTGGCCACCGCTGATGATGCCAGTGGCATCTGCAAGTGGTTGCCAACCACCGGTTGGCACTCGCCACCCTCCCCCCCCACCACCAACAGCGCTGCGGCTGCCTACAGGAGCTCCCCGCTTGCTGCTGCCGTGCTCCCACTGCTGACAGCACTGCCACTGCCTGCAGGAGTCACTGTGCCCCCCCCAGCCTCCGGGGCATGCGGCGTTCATGAGACCAAGCATAGAAACATTGTTAAACAGCAGTGAAAACTGAGTTTATTTTACTTGTTCTAGAGCCCATCTGCTGGCATGTTTTTTCTTATATGCACTACAGGACGGTGTTAGTAGACTGTAAAGTAGTAGACTGGATTGCTCAGTAGGCGAGGGTTGTAGTGTGACCTCACTTTAACTATGTGCAGTGGAGCAAAGAGGGGTAAGTTTTCCCCTTTACCTACTGTATATGGAATATATAGTCAAGATCCTTCCATGCATATGACCTGGAAGCAGGAGGAAAGTTAGGGATTTGGTAGTTTGTTGTATTTTGTGACCTGCTGTAGTTGTGCCAGTGCACTGAGGAATTCATGCAATTTTCCTGTCTTTCTTTAGGGCATGATGTAAGACCAGAATGCAGCAAGGAAAAAGATTACCTATGTTAATTGTTTTGAAGATCTTTCATGATGAGCAGTCCATTCCTCCATTTAACAGCAAGCTGGCTAACCCTCCTGAGTGCCTGTAGTCCAGATCTATAAAATTAACTTCCATGTTGTCACAAGCACATTTACAGAGCACATTTCAGACATGGTAAACAGTTTTCTGACAAGAAAGAATGTTTCAAGCATCCATTTTCAAAGTGATAATTGTATTTACTTCATTTGTATTTATAAAGTAATGCATTGTATCCTGCAAAAGTATGTCTGTCTAAAGAATCACTGTCCCCCGAACTGGCTGAATCCAAATCTGAAGTGAATACTAGCTGCTTCGCACAGGCCTAGTTCTCATTTATATCTGGGTCAGCCTTTGACAGGAGCCCAGAGCAGGGTTTGAACACAACCTCTGGAGAGGTAACAGAATAGCATAACTACTTTGCCACCACACCCTGCTAGAATGCAGAAAAATCAGACCTTTAAATCCAGGGTGTCAAACTTATGTGGAGCCATGTTGTGTGGATTTAGGGCTGCCACGAAAATCCAAAATACAGAGTCCCAACAGGGTGGTGAGCAATGTTTGTATTCACCCCACTGCTCACCTTGTCCAGTGCTGGACATCCAGGCTGCAAGAATGCCCATGAACTAGTTGGGACCCAGGGGGGCAGGGTCAGTTTGACATTCCTGATTTAAATACTAGTAATTAAGCAAGTTTAACTTCCTCCAGAATACAGCCATCCTCTCTGGATGCTAAGATTCTGAATCTCGAAGCCACATCAACACATTATGCTGCAAGTTCTAACCACCTCATTAGTTACTTTTAAAATCCCTTCTTCATAAATTCTGACCTCCTCTTAGCATGGGTCTTGATACTTCAGACTTACTCATGTACATAAAGGTAGGTACATACTAAAGAAATCTTTGGTTTTTCAAATACTTGGTAAACAAAAGTACTTCAAAGTTATCTGCCAGTTCCCTCCTGCCATTCCCATGCCAAAAAATTTTATTTAAAAATGGAAAGTGGGACAAAAGAAAGCCAGCATGTTTTTAGTTGCAGAGTTGCGAACCAGAAAAAAGCCTCTTTCAAAAATGGAAGTCAAATCCTAATAAGAAGAACAAAAAAGAGTATAATCTCTGGCAAATGAAATGTAAAACTGTAATATGACAAACTAAGAAAGAATTTGAGGAGAAATTTGCTACAGACATAAAAGGTAACAATATATATATATTTTTAAGTACATTAGAAGCCAAAGACCTCTCAGGGAGTCACTTGGGTCTTTGGATGATTAGGGTATAAAAGGGGTGCTAAAGGATGACAGGGCCATTTCCAAAAACCTAAATGTATTATTTACATTTGTCATCATCACTGTGGAAGATGTTAGGGAGATTCCCTTTCTAGACAGACTCCTCTCTAGGGACATGTCAGTGAAGCTGACCCAATCTGAGGTTTCAGTAGATAAGGCTGTAGAGGAAATTGATAAACTAAACCAGAGGTGGGCAAAATGGTGGATCCAGCTGGTGGCCAGACTCCATTTCCCAGCAGTCCCTGCCTTCATTGCTGCAGGCCATTTGCATGGAGACCACAGCAGTAGAGGTGCTGTGACTGCATGGGGCCATGGTCCTTGGCAGGGTATGCAGCTGCTCTGAGGCTGGGGCTGGGATCTTACAGTGGTGACAGCAGAGTCCAGAGCCGGGGGCAAAGCCATGATTTTCTGTCTGCATACCCCTGCCTGGGGTGTGCAGGCAGTGGATTACAACTCTGCCCCAGCTCTTGACCACGCTGTCACTGCCACAATATCCTAGCCCCAGAGCAGCTCCCTGCCCAGCTGCACATCCTACCAGCACTACTGCAGCTGGTCTCCATGGAAACCCTGGCTCCACACTGTCACAGCACTGCCACTGCTGGGATCTCCTTGGAAACCAGCTGCAGCAACGCAGGCAGGGGTGCTGGGAAATGGAGTCTGCCGCAGGCTGAATCTGGCCCATAAACTAAACTTTGCCCACCCCTGAACTAAACAGTTGCAATTCACCAGGACCTGATGGCATTCACCCTAGGGTCCTGAGAGCTCAGATCATAAATTGTTGAACTTCTAACTGTAGTATGCAATCTATCACTAATACCAAAGGACTGGAGGGTTGCTTATGTGACCCCCATATTTAAAAAAGGTTCTAGAGGGGACCCAAGGAACTATAGGTGGGTAAGTCTACCTTCTATTCCTGGAAAACTGGTAGAAAGAATAATAAAAATAGAATTGTTCAGCACATGAATCAACATGACTTGCTGGGGAGGAGTCAACACAGCTTTGTCAAAGAGAAAGCATGACTCATCAACCTACTAGAGTTCTTTGGAGGTGTCAACAAGTAAGTGAATTAGGGTGATTTGACTGACACAGTATATCTGAACTTCCAAAAAACCCTTTGACAAGGTCCCCGATCAGAGGCTATTAACAAAGCTAGGTAGTCATAAGATTACAGAGAAGGTCCATTCATGGATTAGAAACTGTCTTAAATATAGAAAACTAAAGGCACAGAGAGCACAGTAGTTCCCCACTGTAACTCATAGCACTTCACAGGAAGCACTGTCAGTTACGATGATTCCCTGGACCCAACAGAAATTCACTGTTGGATCCAGGGGGTTCAGAAATCCTGCTGCAGGCTGCAAGCCTGTAGCCAGTCTCCTTTAACAATGCCTCTCCACTCCCCTCCTCTCTCCCAGCCCCAGCACTGTTTTCAGAATGGGAGGGGAGAAAGGGAGTTTGTTCTAGGGGTTCTCCAACCAGTGCTGGAGGGTGGAGTGGATGGATTGGAGCCACTCCCCTCCACCCCCCCAGAGGAGGGGCTCCAAGTCACCCACCCCACCATCCAGCGCTGACTGAAAAAATCCTAGACCAAACTCCCTCTACTCCATTTCCTGTCTCCCGTTCTGAAAACAGTGCCAAAGCTAGGAGGTGATACAGACGCAGGTTACTAAAGATGCTCCATTTTGGAGCATAAACCTTCATGCAATGAGGGCTCATTTTTTTCAGGATTGGGCCCTAGTGGCTATGGAGACCCAGCACTAAAGTTAGTGCTGAGTCGCATCTACATGTGCATTAATACACTTTAACTAATCACACCTAAATTTGATACCTGCATTTGCAGGTATCAAATTTTGGTGTAATTAGCCTAATTTAGCCATTTTTAATGCACATTAAGGGTGTGCATGTGTAGATGTGCACCTGTAATGCACATTAAATTAGGGTAATACTCATTAATGCATCTTGTGTAGATGTACCCTATGAGTCATTGTGGACAGTTCACTAAAAATATCAGCTCAGTCCTCAGCAGCTATCAAAAAGGCAAACAAGATGTTAAGGATTATTAAGAAGGGAACTGTGAACAAAATGGAAAGTGTCATTATGCCCTTTTATATATCCATGGTATGTCCATACTTTGAATACTGTGCTCAGCTTCCCACCTAAGAAAGGATATAGATGAACTAGAGGAGGTACAGAGAAGGGCAACAAGAATGATTAGCAGCATGAAAATGCTTCCATAGGAGGAGTGACTAAAAAGGCTTGGACTGTTTGGTTTAGAAAAAGATACCTGAGGGAGGACATAAGGGTTTACAACACACTAAATGCAAAGAAAAAGTAAACAGAGATTTATTATTTACTGTCTCTCTCAATACAAGCACTAGGGATCATAAAATGTAACCAGTAGATAATGAGTTTAAAACCAAATAGAAGGAAGTTCTGTTTCACATAGTGTGTCATTAAAATGTGGAACTCATTGCCATCAGATGTTTTGGAAACTAACAGTTTAGCCATATTCAAAAAGGTATTGGACAAATTCTTGCAGGAAAAGTGCATCAGTAGCTACTGAGCATGGGAGTTACAGTACAGAACTTCCTAGACTTTAAATGCTGGAGGCTACAAGTTGGGGAGAAAACTTGGAAAAAAAACCCTGATCATACAGCATCCATGCTCTGCCTCTATGAAACAGGATACTGGGCAAGATGGACCTATGGTCGGACCCAATAAATGGCAGTTCTTACATTCTTGTGAAAAAGTGTTCCATCTACTTAAAACAGTTGTTCTTATACCTGGTATCAATTGGGCATGTTGGTACAGATGAACCAGAATCCTCTTTTATCATCAGAAACATTCTTCCTATTTCAATGGGCCAAAATTTCAGAGCAAATTACTTTTGTCTAAATGGACAGTAGGTGCTTGCGCTTTTTATTTAAACAAAATTTTATCTACATGTTGGCACCTCTTATAACGGGATCCATTTTCCTAAGCAAGTCATCTTTTTGTAAGGTTCTCAGATGTTGAGATGCTAGCTGCCCATTCACAACCCAGCACATAGTCCAGTGGACAGAAAACTATTACAATGATCAAATATTACTCTATTTGTAAACCTTCTCTTGGAGGGGAGGGAAGGAAGGGGGAGAAGATGCCATGAATTGTTTTCTAAAGCATTTGCTGCCTTTCATATTTTACTTTTAGTAAGTATTCACTCAAGCACACTTTTTCTTAGACACCTTGGTAGAGACTCTTACAAGTAACACAAGCAGTTATGTCAGATTTTTATGCAACATCTTAGAAGTTTTGTCAATCCAAAAGTCATCTAATTAAGCTGGTAAAGTATTACTGTGTGACTTTGAACAAGAATAGTTAATTAAGAACACTGAATAACTGAAGAAATAGAGTGAAAATCTTTCAAGCAATCCATAGGCTTTCATACAGTATTTCTAGAACTGAAAAAACAAGCAGATGTGTTGCAAATATACTTAGACATGTACAAAAATGCTAATTCTATGCAAATAAATGTAGTGAGCTAGTAAATGCTTAATATTGTCTGCTTATTTGGAAAAACATAGGTGATTCCATATGACTTCAGGAAATCATAGACTCATAGAGAAGCAGGGCTGGAAGGGATGTCCATAGGTTATCTATTCCAACCTCCTGCCTCTGGCTGGATCACCCCTATCCAAACCACCCTATATAATTCCATAATGTAACCTCTTAGCAAAACTACAGTCAACACTGACACAACACAAGACATAACATCCTAACCTGTCACAGGTAAAGCAGGAGGACCACAACAGCCAATGTCCTGCTTCTGTAAAAGAATATACACTCAGGAGATCCCAGGTAGAGGGCCACACCCTGCCACTACAAAGGAAGGCAAAATCCCCCACAGTCAATAAAACCCCCCACAATCCATAAAATACACTTCAGAGCTGAATATCAAAAAGCTAATTAGGGGGCAGCTACATAGGACTTTATTTGCTTTGGGTAGTACATTATTCTGCAAATAACTGAGGTACTGTGAAACATGAATGTTGGAACTGTGGTGGATTAGAACTGAAATCAGTCTACTTTCCTGTGGGAAAAAGCAGTGTGTTCAAGCATTTGAGAGTTTGCAGATAATTAACACATATAATTGCCCATAAAAGATAGGTTTGTTTGGGGGGTTTTCAGCTACCTGCAAGTCAAAGCAAGTTGGAGGGTTTAAGATAGTAATCAGGCCATTACTGAAACATGTTCATATTAGTCTCTAACACTAATGCACTACCTCAAATCAAAGTACTATTGTTCCTGTATGTTGTTCATGTATAACTGAAGTGCAGCCATACATTGATGCTATAAAAATAATTAATACTTTGTACTTGCACATTGCCTTTCATCTGAACATCTAAGCGCTTTACAAACAGTTTATGTCATACATTGGCAGCTTTGGTTGGTCTTCTCCTATTTTATATGGTTTTCTTGTCAAATGTGGAGGGGAAGAGGAGTATGGAGATGGAAAACTTTGTTCTGTTTTGCCTAGAATACAGGTAACTGGAGCAAGCTGCCACAGTTACTTTTGAAATTGTGTGTTTATTGGGAGAGTGCAGGAACCCAAAATAGGTTACTGATTCTAGGGGAGACCATGAGGTATTCCCAAGGAGGCTTTTTTTAAATATCTGACATCTGGAACAACTGACTGATTGCATATGTCTGAACATCAGGGCCTGCTAACCTGTGTGAATTAGTCAAAATATGTAATTTGGGCCTTCTATGCAAAAGATGATCAAACACAGGAGTTCTCAACCGGGGGTACTTGGATAGGTGCTAGGGGGTACGCTTGGGTGGGCGGGGATGAAGCGCCACCACCCACTATCCCATGCCACTACCTCCTAGGAGCAGGACTGGGGGCGGGGGTGGGGGCAGCAGCTCCCCTCTGCGGGAGGACGGACATAGGGGGGAGCTTGCATGTTGCAGGTGCCACTGCCATCCACCACCCCGTGCCACCGCCACATGGAAGCACCCCACCCCACTCCACATATGGCCATCACCATCCCCCCTCCCTCATATGTCTGGATGCCACCACCAGAAGGGTTGAAAAAAGACTGAAAACCCCTGGTCTAACATAAAACTTCAGACTACGCAATTGTGTGAAGTGTATAAAACCTTTAGTCTATTAATTCTTTTTTCCGTGTAATGCTTATGTAACCTGGGTACACCCAAGGGTGTTCCCTATTCTCAATTGAATGGGATGGGTAGGCAGGAGGGGGTGCTGTAAGAGGGATGCCAGAATTTCAATCAGATCCCTCTTTCCTCTATAGAGTTAACCCAAGCCCAAAGTTCTTTACTATATACAATTTATTAAGTTACAATATACATACACTTTCAATTACACAATATAAGGCGCAAACATGAACAAAATAACATCTATTCCTTAATATAGTCCCTGACCCATGGCAAGAGATAGTCCTCCTCCCAATTGGGTCCCTTGGTAGGGTGTCCTGGAAGCACCAGGGACCCCTCCCCTTAGGGCCTTGACTAGACAGAGGGCTGTTCACCCAGCTCTTTCTCTGGGTTTGCCCGCCCCAAATGTCTTTCCCCTGTGGGACCCAAGAGCCCAATGACTCACATTCCTTCAGGTGGAGGTGGTCAGGGTACAGCTCGATGAGGTCTCCTCTGCTGGAATGCCTTTCCAGGCCTCTCCCACGCTGCTGGGATCCTCTCCACCCTGTGCCCCACTCTGGGCACCGAGGGCTCAGCTGCTGCACCACTGCTGCTGGCTCCCAGGTGCTGAGCCTCATGCTGCAGCACCATTTCCCTGTGCCTTGGCTCGGCACTGAGGGCTCTCTTAGCATAAGCTGGGCCCTTCAGGCTCCAGCCAGCTGTCCTCACGCCGGTTGGCTAACCCCAGCAGCCTCTGTGGCTCCGTGGCTCCCAAGGCTTGGGCTCGTGTGCCACCCTGCGCACTGTGGGACCTGGCTGCTAGCTGGGAGATAGGGCCTGAGCCGCCTCACTGTGGCCCTCAAGGCCCTGCCAGGGTTACAGGCTCAAGCCGCTGCTTGCAGCTCCCAAAGCCTGGGCTTTGTGCACTGAACTGTGCACTGTGATGGGCCCAAGCAGTCTCACACCACTCCCAAGGCTGGGTCTCCATGTACCGTCTCTGTGTGACATCAACAGCCCGAGCGGTATTGCACCACTCCCAAGGCTGTTCCTCCAGTGCCAGCTTCAGGAGCCTTGGTCCTATTGCCCGCTGGGGGAGAGCTCCCCAGCTTTTCTTGGCTCCGCTCTTCTTGTGTCCCTTGCTGCATCTGCCCCTCTTGCTGGGCACACAGCTCGTTTTATACGCTCGAGGACTCCGCCCCTTCTGGACCTGACAGTTTACAGTCTTCAATCAGGTCCGAGGGAGCTCTTCTCCCCCTGCCCTCAGGGAAGAGGCGTGACTTTATTTCTCCTGCTGCCTCCTGATTGGTGGATGGGCTCCACCAATCAAAACAGCAGGATCTCAAACCTGAGACTCAACCCAAGCTCTGAAAGGTGAGCCTGCTACACTTAATATATTGATTTCATAGATTTTATAGACATTAGAACTGGAAAGGACCTTGCGAGGTCATCGGGTCCAGCCCCCTGCCCAAAGGGTAAGAAATCAGCTGGGGTCAGATCGATCACCCCTGCAAGATAAGCATCCAAGTGTTTCTTAAAGGTATCCAGAGTAAGTGCTTGCACCCCTTCTGGGAGGAGTCTATTCCAGACTCTGGAGACTCAGACGGTAAAGATATTTTCCCTTATGTCCAGTCTAAAATGGCCTTCCAGCAGCTTGTGACCATTAGACCTTGTCTTTCCTTGGAGTGCCCTGGTGAACAGACATTCTCCCAGTTCCCGATGCACATCCCTTATATATTTATAAGCTGCCACCAAGTCACCCCTGAGCCTTTGCTTCTCCAGGCTGAAAAGTCCGATGCCTCAGCCTCTCCTCATAAGGCCTGTTCCTTTGACCTCTAATCATGCACGTGGCTCTCCTCTGGATGCTCTCAAGCTTCTCTACATCCTTTCTAAAGTGTGGAGCCCAGAATTGGATGCAGTATTCTAGCTGCGGCCTCGCCAAGGCCAAGTAAAGCGGGAGGATGACTTCTTGAGTCTTGCTTGAGATGCATTGGTAGATGCAAAGCAGAGTTTCATTTGCTTTGCCAGCTGTGGCATTGCATTGATGGCTCATGTTCATCTTATGGTCAATCATGACCCCCAAGTCTCTTTCAGTCATGGTGCTAGTGAGTGTAGTACTGCCAAGCCTATAAATATGATGTCGGATTTTTCTCCTGAGGTGGAGCACCTTTTATTTATTTGTGTTGAATGTCATCAGGTTTTGATCCACCCACCTTGTGAGTCTGTCCAGGTCAGCCTGAATTGCCAGCCTATCCTCTAGCATGACTGCACTCCTCCATAATTTGGTTGTCTGCGAACTTAGCCAGTCCACTTCTGACACCCAAATCCAGATGATTTATGAATATATTAAAGAATACTGGTCCGAGTACTGAGCCCTGGGCAATGCCACTGGTCATCATGCACCATGTTGACTCGATTCCATCAACTATCACTCTCTGGGTCCAACCACGGAGCCAGTTCCCCAGCCATCGGACTGTAAGTTTGTCAAGGCCACAGTTCCCCAATTTTACCATGAGGACATCACGGGAGAAAATTTCCTCACAGCCACCAGGATCCCACCTCCCAGGTAACTGTTTCATGATAGTTTAGCTCCTCAGTAGTCCATAGCAGAAACACTCACAGCATGGCCTGTCATATTACAACTAATCTTTGAATTTTGCTAAATACCTTGTCACAAGGATACAAAAAAGGAAAGGAAAGTCCCTAGCTAGCAAAAAAGTCTAAGAGTCAAACTTACTTCTTCCTTCAAAATAACAACCTGGACTCAAACCAGCTTTTCCAAGACTTAAAAACAGTGCTGAGCACACTCAGAAATGCAACTATCCCAAAGGGGAACAAGGTAATAAAAAGGAATCAAACTTGATGCTAATTACTTTAACAGATATGGTAATTAAAAAAAAAAATAGAGAATGTCACATTGCAGTTCCACTCTCCCAAACATCTACAAAATTAATACAACTTTTCACCTCTTTTGATTATAGAAGCATGTGTTCCTCCTGTGTAGATCATGATTATCAAGTGAGAGAATGTAGCCAAATTAGAGGTTTCACAGTTGGGTGGATAAGAATGCCATCACTGTCTGAGACAGGCTGTCCCAGCATTATGTAAATTGTAAAGAGGGTCATATAATTAGTATTTTTTGTTTAAATAGAAATGTTCAAAATAACCCATTCGTGGGAGACTCTCTTCAAATATTTTAGATGGCATAGACTGGAGAGTAAAGGGCAAGGTTAGCCCTTTTGAAAGAAACTTTGTTAGAGCCTAACAATGCATTAGAAATCAGAATTTTACAGTCACTAATGGACCATGTTTGGGGAGAAAAAAAACGCTTCTATTTTAGAAGATGACAGTGTCTGGCAAAATGTCAATGGCTAGCACTAGTACATGTATCTCCCATTTTAAACAAGAGTTCAGCTCCAATGCATCACGTGTCATTGAGAAATAACTGTCAATTTCTTTCGTAGCCATTGACATTCAAGATTAGTCATCATAAAGGCAAGCTTTAAATTTTATAGTAGCCTCAGAGTTAACAAATTTCATATCTAAAAAGCTGTTCTTACTGAAGATACAGAGCAGTAACCAAGCTAGTTGTACTTATCTTAACTACCATGCTTCTTTTCCAGTTGAAGAGAAGCTCTGAAAGTATGTAGTTGATGTCCACTATTTGTATGTTATATAGAAGTTAAATTCTGTAAGTTTTTCAATGTGATAGAAGTTCTATTAGCTCATTGGACAGAAAACTTATTCTTTCATTTCTTCTCATCCCTCTAGCAGGAAATAATTGAAATTATCCAAAAGCCTATTATTTACGTTTTGTTTTTGTTCTTACTTTGTGTAGTTCTGAAATGTACATACTTGTCAATTGGCTAGTGTTTATTTCAGTGTAGTTAAGTGCAGAAGTAATAGTAATAGGTAAATTCATACACTAAATATAGTATTTAAAAATGAGTCTTATCTCAGATGCTTTTTTGCATTGTTCTTCATTATCTGCTATTAAATTAAATGAAATATTTATGAACGTGCTTGGTACCATAATAACTGTTTAGGCCAATATCAAAGCTGGTATGTAAGGTGTGTCAGAGCCTCAAAAGCCTCAGGTACCTATTGGACATTTTTGCTCTGCAAATGACACTGATTAGAGTGTAAGCCACCTCCTGAACAAGGCTGGACCACCACAAAATAAGTCCTGTCCGATCATTTCTACTCTATGCAGAGGGGATGAGCAGGGCAGATGGTTCAGAGTGATCATGGACATGTAGCCAACCATCATGGCTTTCTGGAGACTGAGAGCATGAGCGCTTTTCTGGGACATATGTTCGAGGCCACTCTGAGAGGTCTACCCTGCTGATTTGCAGGATTGGGCATGTCTGAACAGGGTGGGGCTTAAATTTCAGAAGTTAGCTTAGGCTTGTTCAGGAGGCAGTTTAGACATACTCTTAGACTCTGAGTCACATTTGTATCTCTAAAGGCACTTGAAAACAATGAGGATAATGTTCCAGGTGATAGTTTTTTCATATGTTAAGGCTACAGAAAGTGCATTTATATCATTGGACTAGAGAGACTTTGGCCAGTTTGATGTTAATGGACAACAAAAGGAGATGCTCTCCAGTACTCTGCTAAAAGTTGTAAATGAGCATGTCGGTAAGCCTCCTAAGGGGAAAATAGGTAAACAGCTCAGATTGTATTATAACATTAGGGATGCTTAACACTGTGAGCCATTCTGTGGGGTGGAATAATGGAATAGAGCTACTTTCCTCTATTCCAACCCGCAGGGAGTGCCATTGGTTTGTTCTGGAATAGTGTTGCTGCAAACAACTGCTTTCAAGTTTAACTTGGCCAGGACAAGATGGGAGGGCTGACTTTCATCTGAACTTCTTCATACCTGCCCTGTAGCCAGAAGAAATCTATAAAAGCACGTTTTCTGCAAAGTTCCATGAGAAGTAATTTAGGGACTCTATGTCTGAAA
>NW_005842182.1:1874867-1895255 GCF_000455745.1 Alligator sinensis | reverse complement strand
TAGGGAAAGTGGTTCCTAGGTATGAACCTAAGGGGATTTACACAGACAGGTGAGTGGAGCAATGCTAGAGGTGGCTTACAAGGTCTGCTCATTTTCCTATAAGAGGTATAAAATGAAGCAACAATCCCTCACTTGTTATCTTGTTCACGTCCTTCTGGCTACTTTCTTTTTCCTCTGACACCATTCTTATCCTTTCCCTCCCTTTGAATGTAGCTCACACCTATTATTAAGTTCATAGCACCTCACTTAAATCACTGACTATTGCTTGAAGGCACTAGGGCTCACAAAAACTCTCTCAGATGCCAAGCACCACTTTTCTCAAAAAGGTAGGAATGCTTCACCACTACAAACTTAAGAGACGTTCCCCCTAATATTTTTAATCTGAGAATAGAAAACATTATTAGATTTCCAAAAAAACCAAAATTGATCTCGTCTTTTTAAAAATCACTGGTCAATAAGACTAACTCATGTCACTCATTTGGATAAAGGAAATGATACCATTGGTGTTATTCAGCTAGATGGCAACTTGGAAACAGAATGCAAGTAAGGTTATATAATATGATTTTACAGCCAAATTGTTCAAGAGCCTAGGACTGGAATAAGGCCCCTGGCAAATTTCTGTGTAAACTGATGCAGCAATTGGCTTTCATGAAGGCTTTCTACAGCTTAATAGCTGTAGCAGACCTACCATATCAGGTTCCCCCAAGATTCTCCTCCTCAAAAGGACTGCTTCACAGGTGTATTGCAGGAAGATGACAAATCATGTATTTTGAAATTAGCAGAAATGACACTGCACATTATAGAATTATAGAAGAGTAGGGCTAGAAGGGAGCTGGCTTCTGAGGTTTTCTGAGGCAGAATCATCTCTATCCAAACTGTCCCATACAAATCCTTGTCTAACCTATTACTAAAACCACACAATCAACCCTGTCACACAACTACATGGCATAGCACCCTAATGTGCCACAGTTAGAGCAGGGGTACAGTGGTGGTCAGTGTCATATTCAAGTGTCTTGGGCTGAAGAGGAAAAACAGAATCAAGTCACGATTCAAAATGAATTCATTCCATCTGTCTCCCCACTATTTGAAGCATATCTTATCTATCAGTCTTCACAAGATAAAGCTACATTTCAATATAAAAACACAGTTTGAATCGTGAACTATTCTTTTAACTGTGTAGTCTCTACCTCACTTGCAGACATTCGGACAGTACAGGTTGAGCACGTGGATTATGGATGCTCTGGGTTTTAATACTCATTTCTATGATTTTAAGTGTTCATTTTTTGTATGAGCTCACATTTTTATACTAGGGCTGTGTTATACAAATTGTGTGGCTGTTTTAGTCTGTCAAAGGCTCAAATACTTTGAACTGAAATAGCAAAATAGCAGCATGTACATCTCATTAACAACTAAAAGGTTACAGCTTAAAATATGTTTGAATCCAAAGGAGACTCTCAGTACTTGCACTCATTTGACCTTTCCATGTCCACACTTGGACTGCCAGCTTCTCATGTAGCGCTGATTTGAAGGATGATTTTAGCTTGATCTGTAAATTTGACCTATACGCAGGTCATTGCAAATGCCTTTCTCTGTATTAGCTGAACAGAGTTTGTTATTCTGGCCATTCTGAAATGGAGACTTGCAAGGTAAGGTATTCATCCATGAAGTGTGTATTGTCTTGCTAAAGATAGAATAGACAATTAAATCTTAAAATATGAAAATAGATGCAATTTTTCCCCCAAGCATGTTCAGATTTAAATTACATAGCATTAGCTGGGCCTTAGAAACCTCAATATTAGACTGTCTACAGGTAGGCCATTTGGAAACTGAACATGGTACAGAATGCAGTGACCTGCTCACTATCGGACTGCACCACATGCAGTGCCCACTGCAGCCTGTCCAGGGCGGGCACCACATGTAGTATAGGTCGTGGAGCAGGCACCACATGTGGCACAGTACCACACCTGGACCCAGCATGAAAGTTTGGGAAGGGTCCATGGGTCCTTCACAGACCAGATCTAGCACCCATACTGGGTGGTCCAGCACTGTGCCACATATGACACCCATTCCAGCTGGTCCAGAACCCATGATCCATGCAGTGCCCATCCCAGACTGGCTGGAGCAGGTGCCACATGCAGTCCAGCTAGCATGGGCACTACATGTGGTTCCATCCTGAATTGGCCAGAGTGAGCATTGCAGGCACTGGATTTGACATGTACATGGGGGTGGGGGGGTCAGTGGTTCTCAGCCTTTTAGACTTAAGACACCCCTTGATATGCTCAAGATACCCACCCAGAAAATGCCAGCTCTTTGTTTTTATTCATTCATTTTTTTGACTACAGAAAAATACTAGAATAATTCTTCTGTTTCAAAGAACTCAGAGAGTGTATCTACACATGCGCATTTAATGCACATTAGCCCAATTTAAGGCTCATTAAGGGTACATGTCTACACGTGCATGCCCTCAACATGCCTTAAAAATGGTGATTTTAGGCTATTTGAGCCTAAATTTGATACCTGCATAAAGCATAGTATCAAATTTATGTGCGAATAGCTAAGTTGCATAAGCAAATATGTAGACATGCTAATGCACATTAACACAGTGTATGTCCATTGACTTGGGACTAACTTTAGTCCCAAGTTGGTCCACACACCTGCGTTAATGCGCTGTAGTGCTTGCGTGTGTAGATGTGCACCTAAATCACCTTAATGCACATTAAGCTAATGCACATTAAGTTTAGGCACACATAAAAGCAGGTGTAGATGTGCCCAGAAAGACCACAAGAGGTTCAAATGCTTTTGACACTATGTATTCCTATTTGTAATTCCTGGGGACATGTTGACAAGTGCACCCATTTGAGGTGCCACAAACTGCACGCAGCACACGTACACTCATTTGCCGCACTGCTAATTAGCAGTACAGTAGGTTTTTTGACATTGGCAGATCCCAGTGTCAAAAAAAACATGGCTAAAAAAAATGGCACAGTGCAGGCAGCAGCAGTGTGTGCCATCAGAAACCAGAGTCTGACTGGCCACAGCCATGCTCTGGCTGCCAGCCAGGCTTCAAGTGGCCAGATTGCTGCCACTGCTGCCCTGGGTGGCCCCCAGAACCCCAGGTAAGGCTACTGGGCCAGCACAGGTGCTGGTCCCAGCTTCCCCTACCACACCCAGGATAATTTGCCCTGCACCAACCCCGTATGCCCCTAGGGGCATGCTCAACAGCAAAAAGCAGCAGCACAAATTTGTGTCATTGCTATTTTTGCTGTGGTAACCGCATGCCCCTGCATGTGGGGATGCACCCTCTGGGTTTATCTTGTGAATCATATTTGCATACCTAACAGCACCCTTGAAAGGATCTCAAGGCACCCTAAGGTGTTGTGGCACCCTGGTTGAGAATCACTGGTCTAGATGGTAAAAGGAGCATCAAACAATAAAGTCTGAGTTTTGAAATAGTTGCATACTATACTGAGAAGAAAATGACAGCATTCTATACATACTTCAGAAGAACCAACGCTTAAATGCATGCTTCATTCATCAAGTGTTTTCATTGATAATAGCTTTACTTCTATTGCCAGTGGACTTAACTACAAACACATTTCTTTGAAATGCATGTGGCCATGGATAATTGAATCAAAAGGGAATAAATGGAAAATTGTCCCCCACACATCAGGACTTCTCCTTTATCAATCTTTATTTGTTATTAATTTGGGCACCAAAGCTGTGCATAATATTAAATATGGTTTCTTGTTATTAATCTTTGGTTTAAATAAAGAAAGCTTTGAAGTAGAGGAGAAGCAGGGCATAGCCATCTGTAATACCATAAATAAAATTATCTTGGAATGGCAAAAATCACACAACACATTCTTCCTCAGGAAAAGCTAGTCTTTTATGTCACAAATGTAATAAGAGAAAAATGCACTTTTAAAATAATACCTTCACTCCAAAACAAAAGTTATATATGATCTTAATTCATGAAACATTCCATTTGTGTGGGTGACTACTGCCCTTCAAGAAATCCTCTCATTTGTGGTACAAATGTGAATTATTAAGGAATACAACCATTATCCATTTTAAGACAGAGTGAAGGCAACTCCCTTTCTATTCTACCACATACTTATTTGGGGAAGGGGAAGGATAGTTGATTCCCTGTATGCATTTTTATTAAAAGGTCTGCATTCCTGATCCAGTGAGATGTTTTCATCTCTTCCATTTTTACCCTTTCACCCAGGTTTAGACAAAAAAGCAATCTTCCTCTGGAAAATATCACTCCAAAATATGAAAATCCAACAACCAACAGGAAATATGAGACAGTTAACAAGCAAATTAACTTTTCTCTGAATGCGTCTTAGTAAGGATAAAGCAAACACCTGTGTCTATATAAGATGAAAACATGTTTTGTAATGTTATTAGGTAGATGAAAGAGAATTTAGCACAGCAAAGATTATAACTCTAGACTGAATGGCTCTCATAAAATATTGTGTGTGTGTGTGTGTGTGCATGGGTGGATCTAGGATTTTGAAAAGGGGGGGTCCAAATGGTGTGGCACGTTATCACATACAACAAAATATGCATTTTTCTCCAGTTAAAGAGAAACTAGAAGCTTTACAGATATGTTAGAGAGCTAGCATTGTATTATTCAGTTTAAGATTAAAGTAAAAACAAATATAACTATTAGAATTTGCACTAATTTGCTAGATTATATATAAAGTTTAATATATAGTTGCACACTGGGCAAACAGTAGTTAAAATAGTCAAAAGATATTGTGTCGGTAGTCCTGTAGTTATTATAGTTATTTATCTATATAATAGCTATATAATTAATATAATAGTACATCTCCTATTCAGATTCATAAAATCTAGCCTTCTTAAGCCTTTACAGTGCCTCTAATACTTCACTATCTGACATTTCTGCAGCTAAGTTTATCTCACCAAATATTATACATTAGCACCTTAGTAAATTCTACAAAGTGCAGTATACAGCTGACGAGTACCTGTAAGGCAGAATGGTTGTAAGAATTAGACATGTAACCTCAGAATTGTCTATGTTATTAAAGATTTTTTTACATCCTTCACAAGATAAAAAGGCCAAATCTTACTCCACCTACTAGACAGATAAGTTAACGTATGTACCTGAGTGGAATTCTATTCCACCCCACTCAAGTCCCTGCTCTTGTAACATGCCATCATCTTAGTCTTAAGGTTACAACATAAACAAAAGAGCAGGAGGAGGACCCATCCACATTTTATATTAACAGATTTGCAGGGTGGAAAAAAATGTAAGTGGGTATCTAAGGGTGTTGACAGATATACAGCTCCCCACTGTCACTCATAGCACTTTGCAGGAAACACCATGAGTTACAGCTATCTGTCAGACCCAGCAGATGCTGTTGGATCCTGGAAGTTGGGAGATCGAGCTGCAGTTTAGAGCAACTAAGAGTCTTCAGCCACTCTCCCCTAGCCCCACCCCTCCCTCCCTCCTCCTAGCTCTTATGTTGTCTTCAGGATGGGAGGGGGAAGGGAGAAGAGGGAGCTCAGTCTGGGGTTTGCCCAGCCACCACTGGAGGGTGGGGTGGGTGGATTGGAGCCCCTCCCCCGCCACCCCTTATCCTGGCACGGGCTGGCACAAGTTAAGGAAGGCGCTTCACTTGGGAGCACCTTCATCTGAATGAGGTTTCAAGATTGTTGCAGAATCAGGTCCTTTTAAACCACAGTGAGGTATGGCTGTAGAGCACTTCAGGAAGCTGATTGCATGATAAAATTTCACTTATGTCAGCACCCTAAGTGCACTTAGACATTTAATTGACATTTAATGTCACTTAGACATTTAATTGATGGAACTAGCCCAAAATGTATCAATTCTATCTATCTGACACACAGGTACTGTTTCACAGTAGTTTTGGACCAATCTAGACAAGACATAAATCATGGGTGTCAGGTTATGTTGATGATGATAACGATGATGATGATGATGATGTAACACCCACACACGCTTAGGGCTGTGTGTGATAAAGTGTGTTTCATGTTAGTTTATCACACATGTTGTGTGTGATAAAGTGGTTTCATGTTGCTGTGTGTCTTGTTTTTGCTGTATATTGTGCCTTTTCTAGGACTGGAAGAGGATCACATCCCCTCTCCCTCACTGTGTCCACACTATTGTCTTAAGATTCCCTCCAAGAGACCTGGGGAACCAGTTTGGTGACTCTTGTCACTTCCCCAGGAGTGCTGACCACCGTTGAATTGATTGGTCTGCATTAGCAGTGTTCAAATAATGCTGTTTTTAACTGGGATCAGGTGATGATGTCAGAAAAGTAATATAAGGTTCAGGCCACCTAGGCTGGGTCTCTTTTTTCCTCCTGGGGCTGCTAAGAGCTGCACCGCTGAATTGGGAGCCAGAAAACCTGTCCCCCATGGAGGTCGTCCCCCCTCCCCACCTTTACTGGAGAAATAAACTGAAGCTTTGAGAAGAGAAAGCCTCAGGTACAAGGAGAGAAAGTCTGTCTCAGGGCTTGAGCCCCCAGTTCTCTCCCTCTCCTTTCTCCTCTCCTTTTGTTTTTTCTGAGTTTTGAGTGGGATGATGGGGGCGGTATCAATTCCTGCAGCAGACTAGCCAAGGTTGGAGCCTGGCAGTTTTGCTGGCACGCTCTGGGCCAGGCCTAAGAGCCTGACATGTTTTAGTAGCTGTTGTGAGTTCTTTTGGGTTCACATAGCTGTGTCACTGAACCCCAACTGCATGTCTTGCTGACAGTTTTACCCACGCAGGCCTTGAGTGTGGTGGTACCATGAGTGTACTGAGCCCTAGTGCAGACTGACTAGGAACAGCCCTGGCAGTCGCTGGTCCCTGTGTTGGGGATGTTAGCGTCTCAGCATGGTGGTATAGCCGAGACTGGTTGTCCAGGCTGCAGCCTTTTTGCTGTTTCACAGCAGTTGCATTTCAGCCCACCTGTGTGGGTCCGCAGGTGACTCATAGGAGGTATGGGGGGGGCATGTGCCCCCCCCCCCCGAGATTGGCCCCCAACTCAGCACCACTCGGGGTGAGGCAGTTTTTTTTGCCACTCAAGCCAGCAGCATGTTGGAGTGGGGGGCACTAAGACATAGCACAGAAGTATAGAAGTGGATATGGAACTTTTGGCCTGCCACTGGGCTCGTCCACAAATTGTGCCCCCCCCGATTCAGGAGCCACCAGTCAGCCCTGTGTGGGGCTGAACCCCAGCCATATGTTTGGCTGGCAGATTTGGAGCAGGGTGAAGCCCTGGTACTTCTTACTGTTTATCCAAGCCTCAGTGTAGTATAGGTCTGGCTGGCTTTTTGCTGCCCAGTCCAGGCCCAGTGAAATAGGCCTGGCACTCTTTGTCTCTTTTGCAGTTTATGCCCCAACAAGCAGTGTAACAGGTGCTAGTTGTAGTTCAGGCCCAAGGCAAGATAGGCCTGGACCCTGTTTGTTGTTTTATAGCTGTTAGGTCTCAGCATAACAGGGTACCTGAGACTAAATGTCCAGGCTGTATCCAAGTAGATCTGGTGCTCTTTTGTTGTAGGTTCAGGCCCTGGTGCAGAACAGGCCTGAGTCCTGCTTTTATTGTTTTACAACCCTTGTGTCTCAGCCTAGCTGTGTCACTGAGCCCTGCTATGTGGTTGCTGCATGTTTGGGCCTGATACATGTTGTTGCTTTTGGTAGCTCTTTTTGGTAGCATGGTTGGTGCTGGTTGCAGTTCAGGCTCTTTTGCTATTTGGCTGCCTTTTCTTTGAGTTCTCTTGCAGTTTTCTGCCCCAGCAGAGCTGGGATTAGGGTTAGAAACTTTGGGCGGTGATATGCTGACAAAAGCTGCAGTTAACCCCTCAAAGCCACAATGTGGAAGTGGAGATCAGTACT
Organism: Alligator sinensis; assembly: GCF_000455745.1. Classification (NCBI taxonomy): domain Eukaryota; kingdom Metazoa; phylum Chordata; order Crocodylia; family Alligatoridae; genus Alligator; species Alligator sinensis. Next base: position 1,887,388 of record NW_005842182.1, on the reverse strand, counting down.
ACAGCTTCTCAGGAAACAACAAGGAAGGACCTACGCTGTCTAGCAGCTCCCTGTGGCATAGTGAACCCATGTTGCAGTTCATAAGACTCTCTGGTGCGGATCCCCCTCTCCAGCCCATTGCTGAAGGGCAGATATAGGGTGCAGGTCCCTGGGGGCACAGGTCCCTGGGTGCAGGTCCCCAGAACTACCCATTGGGGAGCCCCAAGTCCCAGACTGCTTAGGCATGGGTAAAGCCTCCCTAAGAGGGTGCCACCTATAGACCTTGTTTTGTAGTTTTTAGTGTTTTAAAATTAGAGTTAGTGTTTATTTTTGTTTTTTCCACATTCTTTGTAATACATATGGACTTTGTGTTTACACTGCTTGCAAGGGAAGGGTTGTTGGTTTTATTGGACACACTAGTGATTCATTTAGTGTTTCCCAGGTAGTCGATGGGGCCTCGAGCCAAGGTAAATATGTTTAGTACCCTAAAATTGAACCCAGCCCTTGTTGCTGTTGACAAGTGCTCAACAGATGGATTACAATTATTATTATTATTATTACTTTTTTCTGTTTTCAAGCATCCTTCATTAGTCATCTTGGTCTGTAATAGTTCTCAAGAACATGACTGCAATCCATTCTCAAAGTGAAAGAGAAATTGTAGTCTGGTGAGAAGTAGCTGTTCTGTGTATAGAGCTAAGCACTGTTCCACCTGGCAATCACACTGTCCCTCCTGGCTATCAACATTAAGGTTCATGGAAAGGCAAAGTAGCTGCTACATGTGACAGACTTTAGGGGTTCAAAAATAGCAGTACAGTTAAGTTTCTTAGCCTTGAGTTTCAATTCATAGTATCCCAGGAACACTTAAGCTTTTACAAAATTGTTATTTTAAAATAGTACAATATACAATTCTTAATCTTTTTTCTTAAGTATTTCTAGTTAGTGCTTATTATATCTATTCAGATCACTTTTTGAATGCATTACAAACATCCATGAAGTCATATGTCCATCCCATGAACTGCTGTTCTTCCCTTGGAAAATATTTTAAATGCTGTATAATGTATGTGATGATCCTTGGGCTCAGCTAAGCGCAACATGTTGAAGAATAAGAAAACTAATAGAAAAAGCATATGAATAAAAATAAGAATTTCACAGCAATGCCTATCTTCAATATGGATGAAGATATACTAAGGATTGGTGGGGTATCACATGGCAGTGAGAACATAAATATAGAAATGATCACATCTAAGCAAAACTTGGAGGCAAAATTTAAACTGTTTGCTGGCATAAAACTGGGGAACCTAGACATTCTGCATCCTAGAATAATGAAGAAATTGGCACATGGAACAGCAGCTCATTTGGAAGGATCCTTGCTGAAATTGACAACTCAAGGATAGTACTCTACAACTGGACCAGAGTCACTGTAGTGCCTACTTTTAAAATTGGGAAAAAGAATGACTGAGGGAATCATAGGCCTGTCAGCTTGACTATAATAGTATGTAAGATCGTAGATACTGAAGTAAACAATAGAAAGATATTGAAATCTGGACAAAACACAGATTTATTTGGAAGGTCACATCAGACTAGTTCATATCCTTCATTGACAAAATAATAGACTTCTTGGATAGGAGTAACACCATAGATTTATTTTATCTAGATTTACATGATGTTTTTGATACCATGCCTTCATGGGAAATTTGTGGCCAAACTGGAGAAGACAAGGATCAGCTTTATGACTGTGAGGTGGGTATAGAGCTGGCTTAAAGGGATACTGCAGCAGGTTGTGTTGACAGATGAGTTATTTAACTGGAGACCAGTTACCAGCGATGTTCCCCAAGGACTGGTTTTAGAACCTATTCTGTTTAATATTTTTATCAGTAACCTTGGTCCTGGGACTAAACATGGACTCACGAAATATGTTGATAATGCTAAGCCGTGGGACATTACTAGCACAGAAGAGGCCTGAATTATTGTACTGGAAGTTTTAGATTTAGTTTAACAGTATGAGGTGCAAAGTTATGTACTTAGAAATTCATAGCAATAACTTTGGCTATAAGATGGAGATGTGTAAACTAGAGATAACTGAGGAAAGGACATGGGTGTATTGGTTGGTTATAGGATGGCCATGACCTATTGATGTGAAGCAGCTTTTAAAAGCTGGCTCCAGAGAGCTCCTCTAATTAAAGTGCCCCCTTCCCTCCAGCCCCAGAGCACGTGTAAAGATGCCCTTACTGAGTAAAAGGGTGCCGTTGGAATTGGCCTTGCCCACTCCTTCCTTCCCAATGGTGCCTCTCCATGTGTCCTGGCCAGCTCTTGCATTGAAGTGTCAAGGAGGGTGATCTTGTCCTCTTTTGGGATGATAGTCAGGATTTCATAAAATGGCTACACCCTAGATAGAAATAAATTTAAATTGGATAGTAGAATATTTCTATCAGAGATGTTAAGTTTTAGAATGGCTTTCCAAGGAGGAGTGGGAACAAAGAACCTGAATTTAAGACTGAAGTGAACAAGTTAATAAAAGGTATGATGGAACAGGGAGTTTTGCCTCAATGATCATTGTATGTGATAATGCAGAGTCACGTGTTTGTGATCTCTGTCTTGGGATACGCATACACATGTAATGTGGAAGGCTTTTGATAACCCCATGCCTCAGGGTTTCTGGTCATCAGCATACTCAGTCAATGCCTGCACCCATCCTGGGAAGGATTTTTTTTCCCCCTCATAAATGCTTCTGTGCGGGGGGCTTCCATCTTCTGCTTTTTTGGGACATTTGCTACAGCTAAAGCTGGGAGAGGGAGGGGTGCTGTTGATTGTGGTATGCTGTTGCTCATGCCAGTTCTTGGGAAACCAAGAGGTTGTTTAAAAAGCTCTTGTTCTTCTGCTTCAGGGTTATACCAAATGCAAAATTTAAGGTTATGTAGGAATATTTCCCCTTGGCTAGATTGGCATGGGTTGAGGGTAGTTTGCCTTCATCTGAAACATTTAGCATAGTCTCTTTCCTAGGGTCTTTTGAGTATATATTGACCAATTACTTCCCTGTTGTTAACTGGCTTGTTGTTGACAATGCCATTCATTACCCTGCTTTTACCTATGGCATATTGTAGGCTGTGTCTCTAAGTTGTTTGTGAGGACTGTGGACATTTTGGTAATTCCCTGGGTAAATGATTCTCAGGGAATGCAGGGGCCTACTCATTCATAAACTCTTTCAGTCTTAAACTCTTAAAACACCTGAACTTTGTTTCAGGATCCAAATCTGAGCACTGGCAGCTAGCTCAGTTAATGTGATATCTAACTGATTGCCTGTCTCAAATTCCAGATTTGCAGTTGTACGGCATAAAAAAATAAAAATGAGCACAGTATGTGTTTTGGCCCTGTTTCTACTACTGTCAGTATTATGAGAATTTACTGTTTCTTAACAGTTGCAAGAAGCAGATGGAGAGACCTTAAATTAGTAGTTCACAATGTCCAGCAGCACAAAGTTAGAATTATAGAAATATACTGTAGATGCTGTATCAGCAATATTGTTTAAGGCATTAAACTTGCAAAACACAATGCATAAATAACCAGGAATTAAACTGTCATCTATGATAAGCAGTGTTAAATCCTGGGAGGTAACTTAAACTACTGTATTTCAAAAATGTCTACATGTGCAAAACCATCTAAACACACAATATTAAATACTCAATCTGGCACACATCATCTTTTCTTAAATTCTGAAAAGATATTATAGGACAGACAAAAAAGGAAGAAAACTGGCTTTACAGTGGGAAGATTGAGGCCACAAGAACATTAGTGCATCTGGTACAGTCCTAACACCAAATCTTTTGGGATAAGTGAAAGCAAAGTAACTTTGTTATATCAAGTGAATAAGCCAGTTGATCATCTGGGGCTAGTCAGCGAGCCCTCTGAGAATAAAACTGATCTTTTCCTGAGCTCAGCAAAAAGTGCAGTGCTAAAGTGGAAATGTTCATGAATCTGAAGCACAACCACATTTTGGCAATATTTACCAGTTTGATCTTTATACATGATCGCTCTAAATGACAAGGGGCCTGGACACAATTTGAAACACTTAAAATCCAGAATACTTCAGTGCTGGACAGAAGTGTTTCCTTCTCGCCACTGCCGGAAAACTTAGAAGTCACCACAATGGCATTCACCAGTGGTGCTGTCTAGCCATGGGGTGCAAGAGGGGATGCCTACTTCTCCAGTTATTTCACAGAGCTCCACTCCATCTATAGTGGGGAGAGCAGAACAGCCAGCCAGTGCACACTGTCCTGTGTATTCAGCAGTCCTTGGGAACTTCTGGAGGTTTCAGAGGTCAAGAGGAATTCCTATTCTCCAGCCTCCAAGATAGAGAAGATTCTTTGCATGCTTCTTGGGCCCCGGTCTCTAGAGCTTCCCAAGGATAGGAGAGCCCACTCCTTCACACTCCCCTCATGAAAGGGGAGCAGTGCAGGAAGCTAAGGGATTGAGCTACCCTCTGTTGCCCCCTGTTGGAGTATACAGATGTTTCAGGAAGAACTTCACAGATGTTTCTCATTTTTTGAGGATCATTTCTGAAGGAATTCTTTGGCCATTCACCTCTTTATGCTCCCTATTTGGAGTACTTCAAAGACTTCTGGAGTGCTTCAAACTGCACATCTTTGCAGGGTGAGAGTTTTCTTATAGTGTTACTGCTATTCATTATTTTTATTGACTGCTCAAATGTGTACTATTGTCTCCCAAGGACAAGATTATGAGCCAGTTCTTTTCTTCAAAATAATCCTAGAGGTCTAACTGGTTCATTAGAGATTCTTCTCTCACCTTGAAAGTAGGACTACTGTATGGTTGTTATTGTACCCTATTCTGAATGCAGAACAGCAAAAAGAAGAAGGAAAAGCATAGGACAAAGGAAACTTTGCAGGGTTTTATGTAAGCTGTAAGGATCTTATTTTCACAAATAAACTGACTTTAAAAAGTAGCTCTTAAAAGGATGCCTATTTTGGGCTGAGAAAAGGAAAATGATCCTTTAACCTAAATGTTGAATCCCTTTCACTTTTCTAATTTTATGCCTCAGGAAACTTTATAGCCTGAGAACCCTTTGAGGATGGTCATCATAAATCTAACAGAATACTTTTGATTTTATCACAGAGTGATGAGAAAATGAACAAACTCAGTTTTGAAACTTGTTCTTCTTTAGAAGACATTACTTTAAAATTACAGAAAAAAATGTTGACCTATTCCAGGACCAAATACTGGCTACAAAAGAAGTATTTTGATTACATTGTAATAGTGTGAAATATATCCTTGATAATGTAAGGCAAAGGGTATGGACTCTTACTGTTTAATCTCTTTGGCCATCATCCAGAGCAGGAAATTTTCTCTGGGAGAGCTGGGGTATCAAGTAACTTAAAAAGTAATATATTTTTAGAGATGCAGTTTCACTTCACACGACTTTCTAGAATTAGATTGTCACCTCAGAGAACAAAATTCTTTGCAAAGCAGTTCTTGCCATTTGATTTCTACTGCCCCACATCCAATTTTTAGGGTAATAAGGTTTCCAATCAAGAATGCAATAATAGAAGTGCTATTGTTTTACAAGGTATTTTTTATTCCTGACTAGTATAGCACTTCAGCTAGTAGTAACTTTTTTTGATTCATGACTGCACATTCTAAACACATGGTCATGGAAGCAAACGTTAAAGAAACTTCTTCACAGGACATCTGTTAAGAGGGTTGATTCCTAGCATGGTCGTTATCGCTGCCAGTAATAATCTTGGTGAGTGTGACCTGCTTATGATCACAGAAAGTGCCTACAGCACATGCAAAGTAGAGTAAAAGGGCTTTTAATTAACTTGTTCTATGTCCTGTTTCTTTGCACCCAAGTGGGTTTTTTTGATTGGGTTTTTTTAGGGCGGGGTCTGTCTTGTGTGCTTCTATAACACCTTTTATAGTGGGACTCCAGTTTCTTCATCAGAATAAATTAAAAGCACATCAAGTAGTTTCAAACCTCTTTTGTGTATGATACACTTGAGGGTATGAACAAATATAATTTTCAGCTACTTTAAAAGGTATGGGGAAGTTGCTGCTTGGGAGTGCACATCAGCTGTTACAATGCAGCTTTTATATCTGCATGAGCCTGTAGCAATACACATCAGTTAAGTCATGCCAAGTTTGACCTTTGAAACAAAGTTATAGTTGTGGTGGTATTGTCACAAATTTGTACAGATATAAGGTGTTATATGCAGGGCAGAGCTGTAATGCTACCCAGAGCATCCACAGGTGGTAGACAATGGAATGACCTTCAGAGACGTTTAGCTGTGAAATAAGCAGGGGTAACCCTGATGAATAAGCAATCACAGACCAAGCAGCAGCAGCACCACCAAGTTGATTGCACCAACTTCACAGAGTTGCTCACCCCACAAGTGCCCTAAACATAGCCTGTCTAATGCAGTATTCTGTGTTTGTTTCTTCCTGACTGAATAACCGCATCCAGTGGGATCACCTGACTGCAGTCAAAAATACCAATGAAATGCACCATAATTTTTGGGACCTGGAACATCAGGACCCTCCTGGACAACCCTAATAGTGAACACCCAGAGGGTCACACTGCAATCATAGCCTGAGAACTCTGGCGACAACATCACTGTAGCTGCACTGAGACCCAATGAGTAGGAGATAGGCAGCTCAAAGAAAATGGGAGGTAGTTATACCCTCTTCTGGAAGGTAACACAAAGGAGAACACTAACTTCACAGAGTTGCTTTTGCCATTAAGAATGAAGTCATAAACCAACTCAGTGATTTCCCTATCAGAATTAATGAGTGCTTCGTGCTTCTCTGTCTTGCTGGGGAGCCACTGTCATCAGTGCATATGCTTCAACTCTTGATGCTGCTGATGAAACCAAAGAGGAATTCTGTGCCAGTTTTGACCAAATCCTTTCTGATATTCCAGAGGGAGACAAACTTATTCTTCTTGGTGATTTCAATGCCAGAGTTGGAAGGGACTCTAACGTCTGAAACAGAACCATTGGCAAGGAAGGAGTAGGAAAGGTCAATTCCAGTGGTATCTTCCTCTTGACCAAATGTGCAGAACATGGATTCATCATCACCAACACCCTGTTCCACCGGAAAAAAGGCACAAGACATGATGGCAGCACCCACGATCCAAGCAATGGCACCAGATTGATTGTGTCATCATTTGTGGCCAGGATCATAAAGATGTCCTCATCACCTGACCTGTGCTAGGATCTGATGATTGCTGAACTGATCACTAACTCATCCACTCAATTATGTCACTCAGACTGGCTCTGAAACAGCAGCTACAACTGAAGCAATGCCAATGGAAGATCAATGTTGAAGGACTCAAGGACCCAAGCAAGTGAGACCTTTTCCACCAGTGCCTCAATGAAAAACTGGTGAATTCCAATCGACAACAGTGGGAGAATGTCAGCAGCATGTGGGTTGCCCTCAAGGCCACCATCTTCAGTGCCTGTGAAGAGACACTTGGATTCTCTACCAGGAAACATCAAAACTGGTTTGATGAGAATGATCAGGAGATCCAAGAGTTGACCAATCGCAAGTGCAAGGCCTTTTGTGCTTAGCAAAATGATATCAACTCCAAGCAAAAAATTGAATCTCCAACAAGCCGAAGCAGAGGTCCAAAAGAGGACCAACAATATGAAGAACAAATAGTAGGCAGACAAGGCTAAGCACATTCAACATCTTGCTGTCATCCGTGTTATGCACAGTTTCTTCGGTGCCATCAAAGCCATCTATTGTCCGAGCCCCTATGGTCCGAGCACTCAGGGAACACCAACCCCCTTGAGACCTAAGGATGGAGGAGACCTGATCAAGGAAAGGGGAGCCATTAATGCCCACTAGAAGAAGCATTTTGAAGAACTTCTCAATCAAGATTCTGCTGTTGACAAGAGTATTCTGAACTCCATTCCACAACACTCAGTCAGAGATGATCTCAGTATCCCTTCAACCCTTGACGAGGTGAGAAAAGCCATGAAGCAGATGAAGAACAACAAGTTATCTCAAGTGGATTGAATTCGCACTGAAATCTTCAAACAGGGAGGAGCTTCATGCCCTCATCTTATGGATCTAGAATGATGAGGAAATCCCAGACGACCTCAGGGGCACCATGATTATGACAATCTTCAAGAAAGGAGGCAAGTCCAACTGTGGAAACTACAGAGGGATCAACCTTGCTGTACACCACAGGAAAGATCATGTCAAGAACCTTTCTGAACTGTCTCCTTCCACTTGCTGAAGAGCTCCTCCTAGAATCTTCGTGTGGGTTTAGGACATCAAGAAGCACAACTGGCACGATCTGCACAGCTTTCCAGCTGCAGGAGAAATGCCAAAACAACATAAGCCTCTCTACATGGCTTTCAACTGTCAGCTGAGAAGTGTTGTGGAGGATCCTTCTCAAGTACAGAGTCCACCAAAACTTATCGCTGTTCTCTTCCTGCTCCATGGTGGTATGTGAGTGGTGGTTTTCCATAATGGTTCTATAACAGATCCCTTTGAGGTTAAAATGGAAGTTAAACAAGGCTGTGCCATTGCTCCAAATCTCTATCTGACCCCCAACAAGCTTCCAGCTGGAGTGGAGCTAAACTACTGAATGGATGGAAAACTGTTTAACCTCAGCTGACTCTGAGCCAAAACCAAGACTACTCCAACTGGTATAGTATCCCATACCATCCTTATGAATAAACTGAAGAGATTTGCCTTGGATGATTATACAGTAGACTGGGAAGCAAACTGGCTCAAACGTCGCACTCAGAGAGTGGTGGTGGATGGGTCAGTGTCAACCTGGAAAGATGTGTGCAATGAAGTCCCCCAGGGCTCAGTTCTGGGGCTGATGCTGTTCAACATCTTCATCAGTGATCTGGATGAGGGGGTGGGAAGCACCCTGTAAAAATTTGTGGATGACACAAAAATATGGGGTGAAGCTAACACCTTGGAGAGGAGGAACCAGTTCCAGGCTGACAGGCTGGGGAAGTGGGTAGAGAGCAAGAGGATGCAATTCAGTAAGGGAAAATGCAAGGTGCTGCATCTAGGGAGAAAGAACTGCCATCATACCTGTAGGCTGGGTCGGGGGGCTTTCTCAGCACCACTGAGGCAGAAAGAGATCTTGGAGTCACTGTTGACTCCAGGATGAACATGAGTCATCAATGTGATGAAGTAGTCGGCAGAGCCAATCGCACCATGTCGTGCATCTGTATAAACAGGTCCAGGGAGGTGATTCTCTATCTCTATGCAGCACTGGTCAGGTGCAGCTGGAGTACTGTGTCCAGTTCTGGATGCCGCAGTTCAAGCGGGATGCGGACAACCTGGAGAGGGTCCAAAGAAGAGCCACTCATCTGATTAGAGGCCTTCAGGGAAGGCTTTATGAGGAAAGGCTAAGAGACCTTAACCTCTTCAGCCTCTCCAAGAGAAGGCTGAGAGGTGACCTTGTGGTGGCATACAAATTCAGAAGGGGAGAGCAACATGAAGTAGGTGATTAGGGTCACGTGCTGCCAGCCTTCTCCACCAATTTTGTTACCAAATCTGCCCATTACTTTGGAGTGTGCTCATTTATTAGGGATAGTTTCTAGGGTCTTGGTGATTCTGTCAATGTGCTGCTTGTGTTACTATACGGAGCTGTATTTCTCCCTTCTGCAAGCCCTCACCCCCAGTGGAGCTATCTTGCAGGACTCAATCTCAATGGGACTGGGTTCCTCCAGTCACCAAATCAGTCATACACACAAACACACACAAATTAACGTGACACGCCTGACCTGGCCGGGCTGATCAGCATGGACAGGCTGACACCCTCATATGCCAAGAATCAGTTCATAAGAGCAACAATAAAATGCAGTCAGACACAAGCACACAGGTAAACAGAATCCCTCTGAATCCGGCTGGGTGTCCAGCTGACACCCTCATGGGCCAGCATTCAGTTCATAAGGGCACGTCTGAGTCAAACTGGGTCAATCAGCCTGTACAAGCTGATCCCCTTATGTGTTTCAAACTCAGCACGTCCCAATCTTTGGCCTCTTGATGAGCAGACCCCACAATAATTTGGGCTTCACAGGGATCTTTAGCATAGGTAAAAGAAGCGTTGCTGCAGAGCACGGGAGGAAAGAGAAGCAGAGAAGGAAAAATATACCCAATTACTACCAGTTTGACTATAAAAGTTATTTATTGCTAAGCATATGAAATATATAATAGTACTAGTAGTAATAGACATGCAAAAGAAAAACAAACACCAACAATGACAATACTACCCTGGTTTCACTAAGTATTTGGGGAAACTTAGCTCAAGCTTAACTGATACAGTTCAGGTTCAGAAGTTTATGCCTAGAAAGAAGACAGAGAACGCTGGGATCTCACCTAGTCCACGGTACTCAGGCTGCAAAGCTGACAGGCACAGTCTGTAGCACAGTCCTTGAAGGGAGAGATGATCTGTTCTTCCAGCGTCCCAAGAACGACAGGGGATGGTGTCAGCACAGGGGTTTTCTTCTTCTCCTTCTTTCCTCCTGCTTCTACTTCTTTTCCTTCCTTTTCCTCTTCCTGTTCTTTCTCTTTTTCTAGCAGCACACACACTTACAGATTTTTATACCCTCAGTTTAGCTGCTTCGAAGCACCCTCAGTAGTGTAAATCATTGTCTTTTCTATTGACAAGGGGTTATCTGGTTTGGACCATCTCAGGAAACTGATTGATAATCAGGAAACACTTAAGATTAGGGAGTAACCCAAATACTTGGGAGCCAGCTTGAGATTCCTATGGGTGGCAGATATACTGATGGGATATCTCATGGTTTCTTCAGGAACAATAGATAGCTTGCAGCATCAGGATTTTGGATTTTTACTTGTTGTGCACAAGCCTCAGCTTAGCATGACTTTTCCAGATCTTACTATAGTCTTTTAACAGACTTAAAACAATTATTGGGGTGCTCATAACCTTTTGTGGAGAGGACTCCCACCAGTCGTCTCGGGAAAGATATGACAACACCTGGGATTAGGGCTCCAGCAGGCTGGATGCTGTGATGAACCCTTAACCATTGTTCAAATGTTGCCCATACCCCCTCTGACTCGGTCTCTTGCCTCAGCATTCCCTAACCCGGCAACCGAGTTTTAGTCAATCAAGTTTAAATAGGCCTCCCATAGTGGGACCGGGGAATGTACGGCCCGAGATGCCTATTAAACTTAGAGCTGTGTGTGTGTGTCTGGGGGGGGGGAAGTCCTTAGCAAATCCAGATTAGAACTGGTCTGATAAATGCTGAGGTGGGTGTGTGTGAACATGGGTTGATTAACATTGGAAGCACAGATTCCCCATCATGCAGCGCTCTCCTGCTTCTCTGGTCCCAGAATTCACTGCAGCCTCTGCTTCAGGCTTTCTGTTTTCCATCTCTCATGTAAATGAGACCTAGGGCAGTTGATTCACTCGTCACCCTTATCTGGTGAGGGTCTTAGGTGCGTCTCTCACTGCATCTTAATCAGTTTCGTTTAGGTAGAGGAGGGGAGGGAGGGGGGGGGGTGAGTCCTTTGTGAGTCAAACAGACTGTATCCTGTACCAGGGTTCCCCAAGAATACAGAGCTGAGACGTAACAAATGGGCTTCCAAGGGAGGTGGTGCTCACCCCATCCTTGGGGGTCTTCAAGAGGAGACTGGACAGGCATCTGGCTGGGTTCACATGACCCCAGGTTTGGTGACCCTTTTCTTGCCTGCTGGGGCAGAGGGTCAGACTAGATGGCCTACTGAGGTCCCTTCTGACCCTAGAATCTGTGAATCTATGAATCTATGAAAACCTCAATAAAAATTGAGCTCTGGTACGCTGATGATGCTGTAGTGTGTGCTCACTTAGAAGCAGACCTTCAGACAGTCATCAACATCTTTACTGAGGCATATAAGAAAATGGGACTGACACTTAACATTCAGAAAACTAAGGTCCTCCACCAACAAGCTCCTAATGAGAAATCCCCAGCTCTAGTAATCCAGACCCATGATGAGATTTTAGAGAATATTGAGTATTTCCCATACCACAGAAGCCATCTCTTGTAGAAGGCTGACATCAATAAAGAAATCCAACATCACCTTATATGTACAAATGCAGACTTTGGACACCTGAAGAAACAGGTATTCAAAGATTATGACATCAGATCTGAAACTGAGCTCATGGTTTACCAAGCAGTCATGATCCCCACCTTGCTCAATGGAGCTGGACATAGACAGCAAACAGGAGACATCTAAGTTGTTGAAGAAGTACCATCAACGTTGCCTGTGGAAGCTCCTCCAAATCCAGGGGTGGGCAAAATCCAGCCCACTAAGCCATTCTATCTGGCCTGTATGGCCCCTAAAAAAAATTGAAAATTCATATTAATCTGCTTCTGGCTGCCTGTCAAAGATTAAAGGAACCAGGGGCAGTAGGACCCAAGGGACCTAAGGGAAGCCAGCTGTAAGACCCAGCAGCAAGCAGCAAGGCCCACCCATCCCTACCCCACCCTCAACCCACTCCAACCCCTGCCCCCAGCCCCCCCAACTGGAAGCCTCTGCCTAGTAGAGGCTTCTGGCTT
>NW_005842182.1:1869069-1874785 GCF_000455745.1 Alligator sinensis | reverse complement strand
GGAGGGGGAAGAAGGGGAAGATCATGGGCAATCACCCCAGTCCTCAGGGCCGAGCCTGCTCCTGCTGAGTCCTGTGGTCACAGCCATGCAGACAGGAGTATGGGGCCTACACCGGTGTCCCAGGGCCAGCACCAGCAGGGCCCAGAGTGGGGTGGCAGAATAGCAGCACCGCTGCCTCCCTCCAGCACAGCTGGTGCCAGACCCCACACTCCTTCTGCCCCATTCTGGGCCCCACCGGCCCTGGCCCCAGGACACTGGCATGGGCCCTGCACTCCTATCCAGCTGTTGCTGTGCTCCCATGCACCCACTCATTGACATTCCCCCCTGCATATAGCTGTCATTTTCCTCCTTTCCTGCCCACTGCTGGCTGCTCCAGCACCACGTGGTTCCTGGCTGCATTGCCGGACCATGGGAGCACGGGGCCCACGCCAGTACCCTGGAGCCAGGAGCAGGAGGAGAGAGAGTGTTTTCATTGGGTGAGTCCCCACATGTACACCCCACCATACAGATGCACCCACACCCCTCTTCGCACTGCCACACACACAGACCCCAACACCCACACCGACTCATACACTCCAGCCACCCTCCCCCCACACACAGCCCCCTACAAACCCTATACCCACCCATACCCTACATGTCCGCATACACACCTACATGCTCCCTCACCCCACACCCACACCCCCCTCACCTATCCTCTCCAGAAAAGCCCCCACATACACTCACACCCTTTCCCACACCCCATATCCCCACACACCTACAGCCCCCTGAAAACCTATACCCATCCCCTCATGCCCCTCCACAATATACAAGAGTAAGACTTCATTTTAAGCTATTGTGCAATCACTTCTATGTACACTACACAAACACATGTAAATCAGAACAAGAATAATTTTTTTAATCAAATTAATGAAAGTTGTAGATGTTTGCTTTATAGAATATAATTTGGTATTTTTCTGGTTCAAAAATGGCAACATGCCTTGCAGAAAGGAGTACTTCCAGGGGCAAGGGGAGGGACTTCTGGTGGCAAAAATCAGGGGTTAAGGGGTGGGACTTTTGGTCACAAGATGGCCACCAGGGGGCGGGGCACCTGTCAGGGGATAATGCTACTCATGCAGCCCTGGACAGCTTGCCAAAACTTGGTAAGTGGTCCTCCACCTGAAATAATTGACCTCCCGTGTCCAAATCCAATAAGAAGTCAGATGCCAATGTTAGAGTCCTCCTGCAAGCAAATACCATGAGTACTGAGGTGATGATCATCCAACATCAACTTTGCTGAGCTGGCCACCATGTCATCTGAATATCTGATTCCAGATTCCTGAAGCAAGTTTTCTTCCCCCAGCTCAGCTGAGGCATACAGTCAAGAGAAGGGCAGAGAAAGCACTTTAGGGAAATCCTCAAAGCCAACTTTAAAAATTGCAAAATCAATGTCAGCTCATAGGAAACTATCAACCAGGGCTGCCCCAAATGGAGGAAGAATCTGGTTCAGGGATCTCAGTACTTTGAAACTTCACTACAACAGGAGATAGAAAACTGGGAGCAGCAGAAACAGCATGTTATAGACCAAATTAGGACTCCAGCATGGCCTACCCCACATGGAAATACATGTCCAAGCTGCAGTAGAGTCTGATTCTGGATGGCCTCATCAGCCGTCTTTAGACACACAGGTAAAACAATCATGGAAGACAATCATCCTCAACTACAAGGGACTGCCAAAGATTGCTATCTAAGGATACTAAAGTACCTTATTTACTGGCAATCCAAGATGTTGTTGTTTCCCCTATTCAACATGTGGGAAAAATTCCTTGTTACCTGCCTCCCCTGCACCCTCTACCCCACCCTCCCATCAGACATGACTTGGGTCCCATTCCAGCCCAGGATACAAAGCCACAGTAGCTCCACCCACAGTCTAGCCATGCAGCAACAATTGCAATGGCAGCAGCTTTGGTGTCCAGCAGCTGCTCCTGCTGTGTTAATGGGCTGGGGATGGTGGTACCATGTGCCCCATGCACCAGGCTGGAATGAGGCTGGAGTCACAACTAACAGTAAGCATTGGACGGGGAGGTGGGCAGAGACTGCACAGTGTAGGCAGAGGGGCAGAGGCTGTGAGGAGCAGGAAAGGAATAGAGGCTTCGAAGGGCAGAATCTACAGGGGAGCAAGCAGGCTGCAAGAGGGCAGAGGCAGCAGACTGCAAGCAGCAGGAGGCACAGGCCATTCATGGGGGAGACTGCTGGTGGGACAAATGCTGGGAGGGGCAAGGCATGGAGATCAGGCTACTTGCTCCCCCCCGCCGCTTGCCACACCCCCCACCCCTGCATCACTTCTCCCCTGGCCTTCACTTCCCTTGCAGTAGTAATGGGGGGCAAGTTTAAGAAGACTTCCAATAACTTGTAAATAACACATTCATAAATTTTCCATGTATATAATCTAATTATTGGGGGGTCATCTTAACTTCAAAGTTGTCTTGGATTAAAGTATATATAGTAGTTATGTGGCTGTAAGGGCACACAAAAGAAAATACTCTGAAACTGCACTAGTATAACATGTTCTCACTTACACCATCTGATAGAATTATGCCTAGCTCTGAAAAATGCTATCAAAATTCAGAATTACTGCATATATTACTAAATAGTCTTAATTTTAAGGTAACCTGCTCCATGAATAAAGTGCTCATTACAGTTGCATACTAATTCTTGAGTGCTTGACTTTGCAACTTTAATCATATTCTTTTATTATAATTTTTTTTATGTAATAAGTCTGCTAACTTAAAACCCAATACTGAAACAGATGTGCAAGTTCTACACCCTCAATCACCAGTTTTTCCTATAATTTTCTGTTGAATGAAGCTTACAGGGCCAATACAAAATGTACAGCTTGGCATTCATTATTTTTGCAAACTTCAAAGAACAATGGTTTTAGTTGTCAGGTAAAATTATTAAATGTTCAACCCACACCATATTCTTTGAATCAAAGTAGTTTAAGCAAGAATCATTCCTCCGTACCTCCCAAAAACTCCTTACACAAAACTTAATGCAGCCCAAAAGAAAGCTTCTGGCCTGTACAAATGAAAATGCATGTTAAGGAGGGGTTTTAAGGCATGACTTTGGCCTTTTGACATTGTTCACGCATACAAGAAATATCTGTTTTACCTGCACTGGAGAGTATGTTATCAGCATGTTTTATTCAAACAATAACTATTCTTATCAACAAGAACCAGGTTCAGCCTTGTTAATGAACTGACTTGACAACCACCCCTACCTACATAGTAACTGGGCAAATATTGTTCTAGCCCTGCTGCATGGCCAATGAGAATTGAGGTACTATAGGTCAGATCCTTTTTCAATAAGAGTACTATTGGTGCAAACAATCTCTCTCGCTGCTCTGTCTCCGTCTCTTTCTCTCTTTCTTACAATGTTAATGTTTCTAGAGTATGATCTCATCTACAGACTGTAAATGCTTTGGAGCTTTTATGACAGGAAAATATTACAAAGTGCAAAGGTTTGCTTCATGAAAAATTTAGGTAGGAAAAAAAAATTTCTACCAACAACTTGTAAAAATTTTTGCCTCCTGTCAAAATGGTACAGTCCTTAATTAAGAGAATGTATTTATTCAATTACCTTCAATAAGAGCTTACAATTATGCAGCATGAAGAAGCTCTCAAAAAGTGTAAAAATATATAATATAAAAGGAATTAGTAGAAAATATACTAATGAATATAATACAGGTCTATTTGATACTCGCATTGTCACTAGAATCTGTTGATGAAGTTTTATGTAGATGCATTGTATTGTTCATAAGGCATGGCAATTACAAATAAGACTTTTCACTGCCCCATTGGTTTGTAAACTGGATCTCAACTGTCTCTAGCCATACCTTTCTTTTCTTTCTTTCATATGGCACCAGATATCAACTTCCAAATCTATGAGCCACCGTGCGGTATCGCTCAATGTGTGGATGCCATCTACCTTATCTGGGCATTTGTAAAGATTTCAGTTTTCAGTGAAATGCTGTGCTGTTTGTTGGACATTGCATTCACACAGGAGGCTGTCCAAGATGTTCATCTTGTGAAGTGTTGTTTTGAAGCATCCATATCTAGATTTCAGTCTGTTCAGCTTGACCCATGCTTCTCTGTCAAGGTTGTGCCCAAAGGGGCACTTATTCGGTGTTGGTATAAAATACAATAGGAATAGGTCTGACCTTTCCCAGTGGTCGGACCACTCTGTTATGGCCTATAGGTTTGGTTCAGTATCCCCAATCTCTTCCAAGAGCTTCTGGGCTTCACGTACAAATGGTTTATGACTTTTGAGCTTCTTAAGCCTCCATCTATTTGGATCTTCAGTTAACAATTGATGGAGCCTGCGATTTTCATCCTCTTACTTCTATTGCCAGTAATGATGTTAGGGTCTGTCTTCTTATATCACTTGGTCTAATGCCCCAGAATACAAGAAGTACAGGTTATGCATCCTGTTATGAGTCTCCACACACTGTTAAATACAATCTGAGACTTTTTAGTATGACAACTTCTGGACCATACAGGAGCACAATATGCTGCTGGGACATACCATTGCAAGTGCAGTGGTTCTTTGAAGCTGGCACCCTATGTTGTGCTGGCTAAACATCTTAAGACAGCTACCTGTGCAGAAACTTTACTGCTGACCTTCTGAATGTGATGTTTATAAGTGAGGGACTGATTTAATGTGATTCTTAGGTAGGCTGGAGTATGCTCATTGAGGGAGGATGTAGTTGCCTACTCTGCTATTCGGCATGCTCTTGGCTTGATGATTCTCGAGGTGGAATCAGTGATGATACTGATTTCTTGATGCTCAACTTTAAATGCCTGTGCTGGCTGTAGGTTTTATATGGTTTGAGACCCCAACCCATGGATCTCCACCCTACCGGTGGTGACAAGATGGAGCCTGGACTGGGTCACTCAGTCTGCCTATGTGATGTTATATTTCTCTCCTGCCACGACTTTGATGTAAGTTATGGGAGGCAGTTCCCCATATGCAACCTTCCAGGTTCTTCCCCTGTTCTCTTCATAGGGTTCCAAAACCTCCCTTTTACCCCACCCTAACCATATACAAACTCACAGCACTGTCAGCTCACAGCACTGGCATCAATTCTAAACTTCTTCCCAATCTGGGATCTTCAGAGTCGTGCATTATACTGCCCTGGGCCTGTTGTGTAAAGTCCCTGTGGCAGTCCTGTTGGGCTTTATTACCCACTGGCCCTTATTCCAAGGGTTCAGTCATAAACTCCAGGGCCTCCTGTAGCCCATGCCCTAGTACAGAGCTTGGGACTTGAGGAAGTGCAGAGACCCCAAGCTGTCCCCTAACTCCTGAGTCCAATAATGTTGTTTAAGGGGTCTGTTCAGGCTCAGCACTTGGACCTTCTGTTTGGTCCTCCTCCACCCAGGGTCCCTCTGACCTGCAATTGGTCCTGGTGTCTCTGGTTTGGCTGCAAGTGCTGGTGCCCGGCTCAGCTTCCGCCAATCATTCTGGTTGTAGAATGGTGCTCCTTCAAGCACACTTTTGCTCTGGGTGGGTGAACTGCTCAGATGCTGCCTCTGGCTATCCCTTGCCTGCAGGCGATTAAGCCTGCTGCTCCAGCTGCCTGCCTCTACCATCGCTGTACCCCTCTCCGGGGCCGGAATTACTGTTCTGGAGGGCCTCCCACCAATCCAGAGCTTTCAGCTGCTCCAGAAATGCTGTGGCATTC
>NW_005842182.1:1866937-1869038 GCF_000455745.1 Alligator sinensis | reverse complement strand
ATTCCTGACACGCTGCTCCCAGAGCTGCTCAGCACTACGGTAGGTTCAGGATGCTGGCCGTCCTTCTCTTCTTCTCCAACTCCCTCACTGTGCTACTTATGGAAATAGTCAACAGTGAGTTCTATATCAGTACTTAGTGTCTTTTCCAGTTCTGTCATGTCTATTCCTTGGGCTACTAAGGCAAAATCATCAGCATACATGTATCACTTAGATGTTGTATGCGGGAATCTGAGCTATATACACTGAAAAGTATTGGTGCTAGCACTGACCCTTAGAGACTCCATTCTTTAGAGTCTGTATTCTACTTTTGTTTCCTTGGCTGGTAGCAAGTTTGAATCATCTGCTGGAAATCATGTTCATGATGAAAGTGCATAAATTGTAGTCAGATATCACAGAGTGCAATTTATATTTGAGGTATTGATGCCATACAGTGTCATAGGCAACTGTAAGGTCAATAAAGACCGTGCCTGTTTTCTATCTCATTTCAAATCCATTTTCTGTGTCAAATGTAAGTAATGTAATTGGTCATTGCTACACTACTTTTTCTAAAAGCCAGCTTGTTCTTTTTGGAGCTGAGGATCAATTATGTTTTCTATTCTATTCAGGATTATACACTCCATAAGTTTATATGTAATGCAAAGTAGTAAGATGGGTCTGCAGCTTTTTGAATCCTCTGGTGATTTGTTGGCTTTCGGCATAACAATGACATCAGCTTTTCTCCAGATTTTTGGAAGTCTGTTACTTTTTAGGCATTTATAAATAAATTTCTGAAGCCTTCTTTTCATTGTGGTTCTGAGCTTGGTAACAAATTCTGGAAATAGCTTATCTGGTGCAGCAGCTTTGCCAGTGATTGGCAACATGGCAAAGAGTGGCTTGTATATGTTGACAATGATTACATCGTTGCCCTGGACAGCACTCTAATTCTGTTGCACTCTGGGAGGTATTATGACCCTTGGTAGTGTAAGGCGGCTCATTTCTGATTAAGGTAGCAAGGCCATGGATCTTGCTGACTACAGAGCCTGCAAGGCTGAAGCTTGAGAACTTCATCTTCCACAGGTCCTCTATATGTGTTTATTGTAGAACAGTGGTCTCCATCCCTTTTAAGTAGGAGATCACCTTTGGCATTTAAAAGCAACCTCAAGATTTACCATGGGCCACCCCCCCCCACCCAGCACGTAAGTCTGTGGGGAGGGAAGGGGGTGCAGATTGAGGCAGAGGGAGAAAAAATTATTTGGGGGTAAGCCTCCCCAGCAGGTAAATCTGTGGGGAAGGGGCAGGGGGAAGGGAAAGAACTGTGGTGGGGGGCGAGGTAGATCAATGCCCCAGCCCAAGCCCCATTTCCTCCCTCACCACTGGGGCCTCAATTGTCTTCCCCCAGCAGCGGGGAGGGAGGAGGGCTGGAGGCAGGGCAGGAGACAAGCTACAAGCAGCTACAAGCAGCTCATCCAGGGGCTGTGAGGAAAGGAGACCATGCAGCCTGGCAGGGCATGGGGGACGTGTGCCCCAAGATGCACACCAGCCGGGCCAGCTGCTGCTGTGGGCTGGGGCCGGGGCTGCACTGGGCAGCTCTGGGAGTGGGGCTATGCGAAGGGCTGCAGGCACCCAAAAATTTGCCTTAGCCCCCCTCCCCCAATCCCCTCCCAGTCCTGCTGCCTGGCCCAAGCACAGTGCAGCACAGAGCAGAGCAGAGCAGAGCAAAGACATCCGCCACCATGAAGAACGCAGCACTACCTTCCAGCCCCTGCCTGCCCCCCCACTGCAGATCCCGGGGGAAAGGGGAAGGCAGTGTCACGCTCTTCATGGAGGCAGATTGCTCTGCTCTGCACTGTGCTATGGTGCATTTGGGCTGGGTGGTGGCACTGGGAGTGGGGACTACAGTGAATTTTCAGGCGCCTGCACCCCCTGTGTAGCCCCGCTCCCAATCCTGCCCAGTGCAGCCCCAGCCCACAGCGGTAGCCAGCTGGCCGATGTGCAGATCCAGGGGTACATGCCCCCCATGCCCTGCTGGGATCCGTGGCTCCTCCTCCCCACGGCCCCTGGATGAGCAGCTCATGGCTTCATTCCCTGCCTCAGTTGTGCAGGGCCTGCCCCTGCTCCAGTC
>NW_005842182.1:1860255-1866592 GCF_000455745.1 Alligator sinensis | reverse complement strand
TGCCCCCCAGGGCCTTTAACAGGGTGCACACAGTGCTGGGGGCCCCCTCCACGCCCCTGGATAAGCCACCCAGACTCGATCCTTCCACCAACTGCCTGGCCGGCTGGGGCCCCCCTCAACTTCCCCCTGCTGCTGCCTCTCCGGCACTGTCCCTAACAGTGGGGGGCCTCGATCTGGCCCCCACCCCTTCCTTCTCCCATGAACTGATCTGCCGGACTGGGAGTGGGGCACACCCATGCATGCACACACACTCAGCCCGCACCCCAGCCTCAGATCGATTCCACGAGGCTTCAAGATCTACCAGTCAATCGAGATCCAGTGGTTGGTGACCACTGTTGTAGAAGGCCTACATGTTATTTAATTTCCCTAGTGATGCATTCCAGCACTGATTGCTTGAACAAGATATTGTCTTCTACATTAAGCTGACCAGCAGTCAAGCTGTATCTATTTTTAGCTCTTTAACTTATAGCTGCATGAGCTTTAGACACCCCTTAACTGAATTGCAAAACATAAAGTTTGTATTTTTGCCCAAGTTAGTGCAAATACAGAGATGAGCCATAAAATAAAATAAATGCTGGATCATTTAGTTTATAAAATCTGTATTTTTGGTACTTTGGAAATGAAAACAGTATGTTATTATATAGGGTTCTCTTTCTTTCATCTACTGCTATTTTAGCTGAGAGTAACCTTTGCTCAGTCACATAACATTTATAAAGATTTTCAAACCATGCTAATAATGGTGGACTGTTGCTTTGGCAAAGCTCTTTTCAAAAAAATATCCTTGGGGAGCTGTGTGCCGGGCAGGAGAAAAGCTACAAGCAGCTACAAGCAGCTCATCCAGGGGCTGTGAGGAAAGGAGACCATGCAGCCTGGCAGGGCATGGGGGACGTGTGCCCCAAGATGCACACCAGCCGGGCCAGCTGCTGCTGTGGGCTGGGGCCGGGGCTGCACTGGGCAGCTCTGGGAGTGGGGCTATGCGAAGGGCTGCAGGCACCCAAAAATTTGCCTTAGCCCCCCTCCCCCAATCCCCTCCCAGTCCTGCTGCCTGGCCCAAGCACAGTGCAGCACAGAGCAGAGCAGAGCAGAGCAAAGACATCCGCCACCATGAAGAACGCAGCACTACCTTCCAGCCCCTGCCTGCCCCCCCACTGCAGATCCCGGGGGAAAGGGGAAGGCAGTGTCACGCTCTTCATGGAGGCAGATTGCTCTGCTCTGCACTGTGCTATGGTGCATTTGGGCTGGGTGGTGGCACTGGGAGTGGGGACTACAGTGAATTTTCAGGCGCCTGCACCCCCTGTGTAGCCCCGCTCCCAATCCTGCCCAGTGCAGCCCCAGCCCACAGCGGTAGCCAGCTGGCCGATGTGCAGATCCAGGGGTACATGCCCCCCATGCCCTGCTGGGATCCGTGGCTCCTCCTCCCCACGGCCCCTGGATGAGCAGCTCATGGCTTCATTCCCTGCCTCAGTTGTGCAGGGCCTGCCCCTGCTCCAGCCCCCCTCCCTCCCTTCCTTCCTCCCTCTCTCACCGCTGCTGCAGCTGCCCATGCTGCCAGGTTTTGCGGGGGGCAGCACGTGCCCCACATCTGTGCAGAACGGAGGCAGCTGCCACTGCGAGCTGGGCTTTGTGCCCCAAACTGAGCTGCAGCCCACCCGGGAGCGGCCCAACACCATGTGTGTCCAGCCACTGGGCTGAGCCTTGTCCCTTGCCTGTCCAGTAGTGGGACTCGCATGGCATCAGGCCGCTCCCAGGCGGGCTGCACCTGGGCTCAGGGTGCAAAGTCCAGCCCGCAATGGCAGCTGTCTCCGCTATGCACAGATGAGGGGCACGTGCCCCCCAGGGCCTCTAACAGGGTGCACACAGTGCTGGGGGCCCCCTCCACACCCCTGGATAAGCCACCCAGACTCGATCCTTCCACCAACTGCCTGGCCGGCTGGGGCCCCACTCAACTTACCCCTGCTGCTGCCTCTCCGGCACTGTCCCTAACAGTGGGGGGCCTCGATCTGGCCCCCACCCCTTCCTTCTCCCATGAACTGATCTGCCGGACTGGGAGTGGGGCACACCCATGCATGCACACACACTCAGCCCGCACCCCAGCCTCAGATCGATTCCACGAGGCTTCAAGATCTACCAGTCAATCGAGATCCAGTGGTTGGTGACCACTGTTGTAGAAGGCCTACATGTTATTTAATTTCCCTAGTGATGCATTCCAGCACTGATTGCTTGAACAAGATATTGTCTTCTACATTAAGCTGACCAGCAGTCAAGCTGTATCTATTTTTAGCTCTTTAACTTATAGCTGCATGAGCTTTAGACACCCCTTAACTGAATTGCAAAACATAAAGTTTGTATTTTTGCCCAAGTTAGTGCAAATACAGAGATGAGCCATAAAATAAAATAAATGCTGGATCATTTAGTTTATAAAATCTGTATTTTTGGTACTTTGGAAATGAAAACAGTATGTTATTATATAGGGTTCTCTTTCTTTCATCTACTGCTATTTTAGCTGAGAGTAACCTTTGCTCAGTCACATAACATTTATAAAGATTTTCAAACCATGCTAATAATGGTGGACTGTTGCTTTGGCAAAGCTCTTTTCAAAAAAATATCCTTGGGGAGCTGTGTGCTATAGTATCTTCATGTATTTGGAACACTTCTTATGAGGTATGTATACCTAGAGTGCATATGAAAAGGTTGTCGTGAATCGGCCCAGCCGCTGGCAGCCGTCTGACTCACACCGGAGTGTTTAGATTTAGAGCTCGGCAGGCGGGTAATTGATGGATGGAGTGGAATTAACCAGGCACAGACATGTGTAGGTTACAGGAGTTTGTTTACTTACGTCGCCTAGATAGTGATGACGACGCAGGCGAGCCTTTGTTCCGTTACAGCTTCGGTTACAGAGTTGAATGCACGCATATAGCTTCGGTTACAGAGTTGAGTACACGCAGTCAGGTTACGACGAGATAATGACAGACGTGGCGCCAGAACGAACGGTCGGGCTTGCAAGACTTTCTACGTCAATATTTTATGCTGACGGGGTGATTGATTGGGAATTGATCAAGTTCCCAACTCTCTGGTGACAAGCACAGGTGTTTCCTGTGAGATCCCCAGAGTTCTCCGACTTGGGCGGAAACCGTTAAACTATTTATAGGCAGAGGTGTTTGACATAGACACCCAATGATGGGCCGTTATGTGGAATCTTTAATTTTTTGGCAAGCAGCAGCTCTTTGTCTCCTCAAGTTACAAGGTAGTGGGTTAGGTTTCTCTACCTGTTACATGTGTGCTACGTGTGAGGAGCTTACGCTTATTTTTTGACCAATTATATATAGTTTCCCCTAGCATTTTATTTCAGCTGACCAATTATCTACACTACTCCAGCCGCGTTTTGTTTCAAGGAATTTTTGGCAGGGATGTCTTTTAACCCTTAATCGTCAAAATGAGGATGATTTGAATGGTATCTCTTGCTCAGTGGCATGGGCACAATTTAATTGGGTTGTAACAAAGGTGTGTAGTGTCTTGCACTATGAATATAGTAAAGGGGATAATAATAAAACCTAATTAAAGGGATGTATTTTTCATAAATATAATATGAACTTGCTGCTTCAAAACAAAAAGGGATGAAAAGACAGCTTTCTGGCCACTGGGGAAAATGCTTCCATAGCAACAGTGTTCTTTCCATTTGCTTCCAGTTTCTGGACTCAAGCCATCTTATGCATTAAAGATGGTATTGCCACCCTTCCTGGGGGGGAGCTTAGTTTATTTTAATTGGCTGTTTCAGATATGTCTTTAGAGATCTAACAAGTATCTGACAATTATTTTACTAGGTATTGAGACTGAAATATTTTGCAGCTCTTTGTTGAGTCTAAACAGATGCTAAACATTAGACTGAAATTTAAATTTTCAGAGAATGTCATCTGAGGTAGACGAAATGGATTTCATCACAGCAAAGCCTTTTATTAAGAGAAAGGATACCACTTTTCAATACAAGCTTTCAAGTCAGATACAAGATTTATTAAGAAAAAATATAACACGTAGCACCCCTTCTTATTCAAATCTTATTAAAACATTTTTAAAGATTCGAAACCTTGAGATCAGATAAATAATTAGCTATTAAGTACACTTCCTAAAACTCGATTTCCCTTACTAAGACTTCCCTTGGACTTTAACTTCAGTGTGTTATTAATTTCAAGGATTGCAGGAATGTATTTAATAAAAACATTGACTGCAGATTAAAGCCCTCTCCTTATATTAAGCAACAAATTCAACTTGAATGTGTCATTTAAATGCAAATAAGTTCCAACTTGGTTGTACAAAAATACAGACACTCCTCCAATCTGTCTTTTATAGTATATAGAATATAATTTTTATTGTGATTTCTACTCCTGGGCCTTTTTATAACCCATTCAAAATAATCTGCCATCTTCACTAGAATAAAAGCTCTCAAATGGTCAGTGATTTAATAGTGTATGCACATGGTCCTTAAAGATGAGCTGCAAAGTTGTATTTAATTAAATTAAGTCCAAATATATATATATATATTTAATTACATGTTATTTTTAAATGATTAAATTATATTTATTAAATTATATTGCAATATATTAAATTTAAATATATTGGAATATATATATATATTCTAATGCCCACACTGTCTTGGCCACTAACAGCGTAACGGGTATGGACCAGCAGACAAATTATACTAAGTTAAAAGATGGGGAAGGAAGGACTAGCCACACATTACAGCTTCATGATAACTGTTTCATGTATCTCCTTTTGTCTTTGGCAAGTAAATATAAATCATAGTAAATTAGCAGTATTTCATTCAGGAGTACTGCCCCAGTTTAGCTTCCTGTTACTGTGGGATAGGAATAAATATATGATGTAGTTATCATGGAACAACTGACATGCAGTAGTTCCCTTCCCCCATCTTATCGTCCCATAGTCTTGTTCAACTGCCCTGAGTATACATATAAATATGTGTGTGTGTGTGTGTGTGCGCGCGCGTGCGTGTATGCATGCGTGCGCACGCGCGCAGAACAGAGAGTTACGCCATTTATTAGATGGGAAGGCTCACAGCAAGGGTGACTTTCTCAGAGTTCATAGACTAACAGGAAAGTAGGGCTGGAAGAGACCTCATGAAATAATCTAGTATAGCCTGCTGAGCAAGGTAGGATCATCCCTGATTAAACCTTCCAGCCAAGTGTCTGTTTTAACTTTCTCTTTGAAAACTTCCAGGAATGGAGATTCCACAGTTTGTTTAGGTAGCCTGTTTCAATGCCTGACCACCTTCATAGTTGGAAGGTTTCTCCTAATCTCCAACCTAAATTTCCTTTGTTGAAATTTAAGGCCTCCTCTACAGCCACAGAGAAAAGCCCATCACCATCCTCTCTGCAGTCACCCTTCAGGTATTTGAAGAATGTTATCAAATCCCACCTCAGTCTTCTCTTCCCCAGACTAAATAATCCCAGTTCTTTCAGCCTTTCCTTATAAATCTTGCTTTCCAAGCTTCTAATAATTTTTGTTGTTCTCTGATGGACTGTCTTAAATCTGTCCACATCCTTCTTCAAGTGCTGGGTCCAAAACTGAACACAGTACTGCAGGTGAGGCCTTGTCAGTACCAAATACAGCAGAAGAATCATTTCTCTTGATTTGCAAGAGATACTCCTGTTAATACAACCTGGCATGCTGTTGGCTTTGCTTGCAACAAGAGCACACTGTTGGCTCATACTCAGTTTATGATCCATTGTAATCCCCAGGTTCTTCTCTGCAGTACTACATCCTAACCAACCACTCCCCAGTCTGTATTTGTGCATAAAATGCTTCTGTCCAAGGCCTAGGACTTTGCATTTGTCATAGCTAAATTTCATCTGACTGATTTTCGACTATTTCTCCTATTTATCCAAATCCATTCTGGATATCATTATGCTCCAGAATGTCTACATTTCCACCCAACTTGGTATCAGCTGCAAATTAGCTATGCATGCACTCAATCCCAGTTTTCAAATTGCATGAGATTTCCATGGTAGAGCATGCAATAGGAATAGAATTTGCTTATTCCCAGATGCTTTTCTGCTCCTGTTCCCATTCCCAGGCAATGTTGATAAAGCCTCTACTGGACATTAGAGTAGTACTTTCTGCTAGTATTTTCTGCTTTAGCTCACAGAATCATGGTGATTACAAAACAATTGTCTTCCTCTGTCTCTGGTATGTCATCCATTAGCGCCAGCTTGTTTCTGTTCTCCACCAGGATTGTGTTAAAAAAAATTGCCTTCAAATGAACATATTCTAAATTGTCCAAGTTAATTCACAGTGCTAAATTAACAAGTTTGCAAAGTCAAAAAAT
>NW_005842182.1:1848764-1860224 GCF_000455745.1 Alligator sinensis | reverse complement strand
AAGAGTTTTACAAAGGGAAGGAGTTTATATCGTTTTGACAGTAGGTTTCCAAGACTTCACTGTAACTGTACAAACATGAAATCATTGCAAGTGTGCATGTTTGATCTTGACTTTTCCAATGAGCATTCACTGGTATTCAAATCCTAAATTTTATTTCTTCTTCAGGATCAAAATCCATTATTATCTTTTTAATTAGCATCTATTATCTTAGACATCCACACATTGCTAACAGCTTAGCATTCCAACATAGTGATAAAAGGAGATTAAAAATTAGACACGCCTCTGATTTTATTATACCTTGTTGTAATATGAGACGAGAGGAAGAGATTCCAAATATTAAAAGTCTTCAATTAAGGCTTCTATACCTAAAATAAAATAATTTGTTACTGATTTGTATGTCATTTATTATTTACCTCTGGAACTCAAAGATGTTATCTTTTTATTTGGGTGCACTACAGGCTTATAGTTTGACTTCCATCATGAACTGGCTCTTGCTTCACAGCTATATAGCAGTTCCAACACTACTAAAGTCAAAGAAATAAAACACCCATTCATATATTCCAACTTCAACCCAGTTGTTAAAAAAGAAAACATTCTCTTGGCTTTTGTTAAACTCCAGAGAGATCCTGCTATTACTAGTAGATGGAAAGTATAGGGCTAGAGAAAAACACGTTCCTGAACACAATAGTTTCTGTACATTAGATGGAGAACAACAATATGCTTTCTAGCTAAACCTCTGGCATTTTTTTCTGTTTTGTAAACTGATACCCAGAGATTTCTTTCTATTTGCAGGCAGATTATTACATGCACACACCCATGTTTTCTGAACAAGCTAGCCCTTAAATGAAGCACATGGGCCAAAGAAACCACAGAAGTGGCTTGGGGAAATTTCAGATTGCAACTCCTTCCTGGTTTAAGTTAAATGAGAGTCCCCCAGCATCCCAGATGCTTTGCAGCCCTAGGCTGGGCAATTTGCTCCAGAGAACAGGCTGGCCCCGCCCCTCTCCTCCCAAGCCAGAGCTGCTTGAGGAAACTGCAGGGACAGCAGGGTCTGCCTGGCTTCCCTCACTGCTCCTTGCTGATTCCCCGCTCTCTCCCTCCCTGCCTCCCTCCCATCTCCCGCAGCACAGACCTGAGCCCCACGGATCCTAGGCATGTGGTATGCTAGCTAAGGGTGAGAGGGGTGTGTGTGTGTGTGTGTGTGTGTGTGTGTGTGTGTGTGTCTAATTTTACTGAGACAGGCAAACAGAACAGTGTCCGCTTAGTTTTGGACCTAATCAACAGGTCAGCTGGTAAAGTCCCTCTGTTCCTTCCTTAGAAAAATCTGTTTCATAGTTTCATAGTTGTTAGGGGCTGGAAGGGACCTTACAGATCATCAGGTCCAGCCCTCCTGCACTTGGGCAGGAAAAACTGCTGGGATCAGATGACCCCAGCAAGATGGGTGTCAAGATGCTTTTTGAAGATCACCAGGGTGGATGACTACCATCTTTGGGGAGAGGCTGTTCCAAACCCTCAGTGCTCGACCTGTGAAGAAGCTTTTCTGTATGTCTAGCCTGAAGCAATACTCATTCAGCTTGTGCCCATTATTTCTTGTCCTTCCCTGGGGGACTTGGTGAACAGATGTTCCTCAGGGCCTGATGTACGCCCTTGATATATTTATAGGCTGCTACCAAGTCATCTGTGAGTCTTCTCTTCTCCAGGATGAACAGTCCCAAGTCTTTCAGCCTCTCCTTGTATGACCTGGTCCCTAAGCCTTTAATGAAGTGCATGACACTCCTTTGGACTCTCTTGAGCTTCTCCACATTCTTCCTGAAGTGCAGTGCCCAGAACTGGATGCAGTACTCCAGTTGCAATCTCACCAAGGCCAAGCAGAGAGAGAGGATGCCCCCCTTCCTGCATGACCAGACCAGGGCCAGGCCAAGCCCCACCCCATATGAGCAGATCAGGGCCAGACCATCCCCTGCCTGCTTGCCCCCATCCCACATAGCCAGAGTGGACCCAGTCTTTATCTAACTCACGTGCCAGACAAGACCCAATAGCCAGATCCCAGATAGTTGAGCCAGATAGTTCAACTCATAGATGAACTGGGCACCTCCAATCTGTGAGCAAAAAAAGGTTGGGCACTGTGCCAGGGCACTTAGGTGCCTGCTCCTAGAAGAGTAGTAACTGCCTGGGGAGAGCCCAGAAAGCCAGACAGGAGCCCAGGTGCAGGCTGCCATGGCAGCCAGCTAATGAGGAAATTAGCCTGCACCTGCACCTGGTCAGCTAGCTGGAAGGGGCAGGATCCTGGGCCCATATAAACGCTAGGACTGGGACTAGGAGGCAGTTCTCTGCTGGTGGCCAAGGGAGAAGAAGCCCTCCTAGGGCAAGTGAAGGGAAGAGGCCTGACTAAGTTCTGCTCTGGGTAATGTAAAGGGGCTGAGCACACCTTATGTAGCTTGTGTTATGTTATAGCCCAGGGGCTTATGTTTTGTTTGCCATTTTATAAGACTGGTGGTTTGGGTGAGGCTATTTGGGGAAGGAGGAGGCCTCATTGGGGGCCCACTGCAGCATGGGGACCCCGGTGCCAGAGAGGGCATGGCATTTAGGGGGGCACATACCCCAGCTCTGAGGGACGCAGAGGCAGGGCTGCGGAAAGCCCAATGAGGACAAGGGGCTGAATTATAACGAGGCCTAGGCAAGACAACACCAGTACTATCTGCAAGGCTTGGGGCTTGGTAAAGGGGCAGTTGGAGCCATGCATATAGCCCATAAGGCTAGGGTGCCCTGAAACACCCATTGTAAAACGGGACCCGCAAGGGGTCCGGGAACCCACGGGGTTCAGAGAGTCCATCAAACCGTGTCCAAGAGGACTTAAAGGCAGCCTCCCTATTTTTATATTTCCATCAAAGATGTGGCGGGTGAGAACTGAGGGTGCCCAGCAAGCCAAATTGGCACAGTCGATGGGTCCTCAAGGATGGCCGTGTTCTCCTAAGGCCCCTCGACCATGACAGGCACCACTGAGTTCAAAAGTATTAGCCAATGGGTTGCTGCACTTGATCAAGTGAATGCCAGATGTCTTTTTCTTGGGCAATGATGGTTTCTGTTACCATGCACCGGTTCAACATATAGGAACTGTTTTGATACTTACATGTTCTCTACCCAAGCTTTTTGCCCAATTTTCATTATTAATGTAATGCGGTCAGAATGCTATCACTGGTCAGTTTGTCTGTAGCACTCCATTTGAAGTAGGGTGAAAAAGTACCCCTAATGAAATTTTTCCAGTTAATGGATGTGTCATCTGTATAATATCCAAGTCCCACAGTCATACAGCTTTGTACATCTTTAGTTGATGGAGAGCTTGATATGACATCATCTCTGTTCATTTCATAAGCCTGCCAAAGGTCACACTTGCTTTCTGGAAATGAGAGACTACCTCCAGAGGCTGGTTAAGACAAAACTTTGATTTTTCCACAAACAGATAGTTAATCCAAAGCTGATTGCACACTGATAGCTGAAGATTTTCTCTAGACTGACCTGCAAATGATTCTGTTTACTTCATATGGCCAACTCAGAATCAGTGTATAGTCTGTAGAGGTTAAATAATCCATCTACTTTCACATTCTTGATGCTTGCATTAAGACCTATGTCTAGCACCACTACATAGCACCACTAAGCCTTGTCCAGCACCACTACATAGAACAGTAAGGACAGAAGTGGCCCTAAAATGTATCCGTGTGTACTGGCACTCATCACAGAAAAGAGGTTAGATAGGATTCCTTCAACCTTTATCCTACCTATGCATCATCATGGAGCTGTTTCAAGACCAAAAAAAATTATTTTGTACTGGCAAGTGCTTTCAGTTAGACTCCATGTTTTAAATTGTTTCACAGAGTCAGATATTTCTGTCAATTGCTGAAAGCTGTGTGAAGATCAAGATTTTGGTCTTACTATTTTTGGATTTGTTGACTAGCAAATAATCGTGTAAACTGTTCTATGGTTTACCCAGAACCTACATTGTGACTTCTAGAAACTACCTTTTGACAAGGTGCAATAGCAGTCAATTGAGGAGACTCTGAGAGAGTCTCTTACCAGCCATGACCACTAGAACTGTACTGAACCCTCCAGCCCCCAAATTATTGTGGTCAGATATCTCTCCTTTGCTTCTATGAATCCCAATGGTAATGTCCTTAAGCCCCGCAGCAAAATCCAAGTATCCCAAATGCAACAGAAAAGTTGATTAAATCATTCAGCCAGCTATGTAGGTTTCAGATATTATGGATTTTATCTGGACCAAGTTTCTTAACATCTAATGTGACTGACACAGTGACTTCAACTTCATGTATGATTGGCAACCTGTCCAAGACCAGCGGTAGGTTCCATGTACAGGATGCAGTACAATGCGATTCCACTAGTGTTGACATTGGGTGGATGTTGAAAGTATTTAGGTCCAGTGCTGCTTTATGCCTTTGTGATCAATATTTCTACCTCTGACATCTTCATATTTTGCATCAGTCCCTAAACCTTTTTGAGCCCAAGCAGATCAGGCACAAATGGTGCCTGCCAGCACATGCCACTTACCCACTGGCCTTAACAGTCTACCACAGATCTGTCATCCAATGTACTCTTATTTGGGGTTCATGGGGAGCCCTCCTATAAGTCTGTGTTGTCAGTTGAGGCTGGGCAAGCCACCACAATTTTGGGAAAACTTTTAGGAATACTTTTTAGTTAATGTTGTAGTAGTCTATCCAGTTGTGTGTACCACACAAGGTAAAAGGTATTCTGACATCACATTTCTCAAGTTCATCATGGCATAGTCAGGAAGGCACCAATGTAGAGGTCCTGGAGGCCTTTTGTGTTAGGTGATCACAAGTTTATGCCTGGAACATAAACTAAGGAGCAGTTTGCCATTTACACTGGCACTGCATACTCCATGTCTAACAAGCACACAAAGCCAATCTGCAGCCTACTTTCCTACTTGTACACTGAAGTTTCCTAACAGACAAGCTTGTCAGGATTGAAGTAATGACTGTGGCTGCTTACTGTGGAAGTTCTCCTTTTCCTCATCACAGCTCAACATAGTTGGGATATAGGCACTGGCAGTGTTGCATCATACCCCCATGAAGGAGAAACATGCTTCTGCAGAATCTTTATGCCTCTTGGTAGATTGTCTAGTTCAGCAACGATGTCAATGCATGTCACAAGCAAGTCAGCACCAGCATGTGAAAGTCAGTACCAGCAAGACAACATTCCTTAGCTGAGTGACATCAGTAGGAGAAAGTACATCCCACATAGGGTTCATGCAGTTTTCCTTCTCTGACTGGTAAATTACCACTTGGTACAGCTATATTTACTCCAGATTTAATGAGTTCCCTAATGCTGCAGTCTCTTGGGGTGGGGGTGCTCACTCAGAACCACTGTGGCTTTGTCTGGTCTCTGAGAGTATCCCCAGAAACCAGCCCAGGTGTGTCTCTATAGCAGGGGTAGGATGAAGAGCCCAAGATCCTCCATTCTCAATGGATTCTGATTTTCCCCTTCCTGGTTCTCCATAGGGTTGACTGAAGGAGCTACTATATAGTTCTGCTCATGGGACAGGGACTTCACCTCTTGTTGGAGAGAACCAGTGCAGCTCACAGTTTCAAGCAGTAAGTCTCTTCAGTAAAGACATTTATTGGGAAAAAGGCCACCCAGCCAAAGAGTCTCTATTCCTTCCAAAGGGGTTAAGCAGTTTCTACATTCCCGAACTGGCTTGCACAGCTCAAAGCACCCACAAAGATCCTCACCCCCTTATTTCTCTCCCCTAGACCTGCCAGGATGTTCTTTCCAGTCTTTTCTCCCATTGTCACTCATCTTCTTTCACGTGTCCTGGCTGTTGGACGTCTCACAATAAAGCACATAATCCATCACACCTGGTAACCAGTGCTTTGCCTCATTCTGAACATTTAGTAATTGGGTGGTCTACTTGATGAACAGACATGCTAAGTGACAACAACAATTGACTCCTATTATGCTTGCTTATAGGCTTGACTCACTGTCATGTCTGTTGCTTTATCACTCACCCATCACTATAGGACTTCTTGTCATTGCTGGTAATTGCAGCATACACATCTACAAAAGGAGTATGGGGCAGTGGCTTATGTGTCACTGTATTCTCCCTCCAGCCTGTAAATGAAATAATCAGCAGGATTAGTGTTGCAGCCTGAGGCTATCAAAGGAATAACTCTGAGTCATCTAAGGTGGTGGACTCTGCCTTTACATGCAGCTTGGCCAATATCCCCTAATGGTCTGTGACATCATTCTTAACTGTAAGTCATCAGTTCACTGTACAGGTACTCCTCACTTAACGACCTACCTGTTTAACGACTGCGCGGACTTACGACCAGCGAGAACTGGTAATAAGTACGAGAACTTTGGTCGTGGAAACGGCAGCGCGGCGTCTCAAGCCAAGGCACGCAGTATCAAGGGGCAGCTCCTCGCTTATCGACCAATTCGCTTAACGACTTAGTCGCAGGAACGGAACTCGGTCGTTAAGTGAGGAGTGCCTGTACTACTATCTTAACTATCATTGACCTACATGGGTTCTTCTGCTAGTTTTGTCCTTTTGTGATTTGTATGCTGGTAATATGCATTCTAGCAGCACCACATGCTGACTTAACCCATTAAGATTGTTGTCTGGGATATGGCCATAACAATCAAAATCATAACTGTTGGGAACTATATGTACAAGTTAGGTATAGGTTTATATATAAGAAACTATCCAAAACCACTCAGAAATAACCTTAATTGGCTACAAGACCATCAGAACGAAGATAGATATGATTGATCTGACTCCCACCTCTCAGCCACCCTGGGAAGCACAGCCAGCACCTGCACACCCCAATCCCAAATCCCAATTTATTAAAACACGAGACCTTCTTTAATTTACTTTGTCTTTATTTCGTTCTAAGTTCTTTTTCTTTACTTCTTTTTATTTCAGCCCCTCAGTGGCTGAACTCCTTCATTTCACCACCCTTCCCCCATCCCCATCTCCTTTCTACCTCCCATTTCATTACCCAACTCCATCCCATTAACTAATTGCCTCCCAGCTTCATGTCCCCACCCCCCAACCCATCTCTCACACACCCTAACCTAGAACAGGGTAAAAGCCTGTCCTGGCTCACCAGGCCTATAGTGATAACTCACAGCTATAGCTCCTAGTCAGGCCCCTGCTCACCAGCCCTCTGGTGGCAAATCACAGCTGTGCAGGTTGAGGACAGTGAGAGAACATTTTTAGCCTTAAGGTGTGACTGGTCCAAACCCAAGCTAGCACTAACACTAATCAAAGTGCAGTGTGTAACAGGGCCCTAAATTTGATCCATTCTTAGATCAACTTCAGTGATATTCCATAAAGCTTAGGGTGACAAATGAATACAGAAATTCTGATAATGGTGTTATGCAAATCAATGTCCTTTCCTGTTCTGGCCACACATCTCCATCAGGGATATTGCCCCACAGCCCCTGAAACCCAAAAATATGAGTCCAAGCACTATACCCCCTCTTGGGCACCCTAAGTCAGGCCAGTGCTTGAAGAGCTTGAGAAAGTGCAACCTACTGAACCCATATTTTGGAGAGAACGGACAGCAGAAAAATGAAAATGATCCCAGCCACAGGCTACCCACCTCCTGAGACCTCCAACATGTGGGTGTACTATTTACCCCTATTCACCTCTTGCACTCCACCCCTATTCACCTCCTGCTAGACATGATGGGCTGGGTGCTTACTCCCAACCCCTGGTGTCAGAACCACAGCACTTCAGTGACTAAAAGGGGTCCATTCTACCTGGAAAGTTGGGGTGTTGTATGTGTGAACACCTCTGACCTGCAATATTTATGAGCTGGTTCCAAGTCAGTGACATTTGGGAGTGGTTCAATTGTGATGTGTCCACACCCATGAACAAGGACTTGTGAAAGGAAAATAAAACTTTCAAGTTAAGGGCACAAGCTACCCTCTATCTCCTTTGGGCTAGGAAGGGATGTAATTCAACCATGGAGGTTGTTCCTCTTAGCTTGTACTCTATTAATGTCAAGGGGATACAGAACTAGATAGACTAAATTATTGTTGTTTCTTAAACCCTTTTGTGATGATTGCGATGTTGTAATTCTCTCTTTTAGTAGTGTTTCTAGTGTACCTGAGCTTGTAGCATGCAAAATAACTAAGACAGGACAGTTTCTCCATACACAGAATGTATAATATATGTATTATGCATATTATTTTTAATATAATCATCATATATAATGGTTAAATTATATGTTAACAGTATATTTTATTGTAGCCTGGGTAAATCCAGTTGGAAGGGATGGGTGGTCAGGCGAGAGTGCTGTGAGAGGGTTGTGTCATTGGAGGATAATTCCCTCTTTCCTCTATAGAGCCAGGCTACAAACTCTTAACTATATACAGATTTATTGTTTACCCAATAATAAAATAGCTATTAATATACAATACAATAAGAATATTTACAAATCGATACGGATCATAAAAGAAACAAATATATACGATAACCACAGATAAATACACAAGCAAATAAACACAAATATCTATCAATAAATTCACACATCAACTAAACAACCCAATCTGAATCATCTTAATATCATTATAACACTGGTATACATTTATATATATCAATATCTATAACTATCTCTAAATATAACTGGTTCCTACCCTGGAGGCACAAGTCTTCCCTCCTTTTTCCACACACTCTATTGGGCGAGACCCTTCAGCATTCCCTCAGGGTGGAGAACCTAGCACCTCCCCTTTTCCTGCTGGAGGGGAAAAAAGGGGACTCGTTCTCCAGGTACTCACAAGCCCAAAGATCTACCTGGAAGGGATCTCCTGGAGTCACGGGTGCTCTGTTGTACCACCCTGGTCCCTGCCCTTTGGATCCTCCGTCAGGGCCTGGACCACCTCGTGCAGGTCCTGATGCCCACTCTCACCTTCTACCATTCATTGGGGCTCAGGCCACCTAGTGCGTGTCCCGTAACCCAGACCTCTAGGCTCCTGTTGCACCCAGCTGGTGCCTCCCGGTGCTCAACCTCATGCCGGGGAAGCAGTCGCAAACCCAAGTGGCCTGGTGCCGCTCCAGGGTTTGGGACATTGTGCACTGCTGTGTGCACTGGGTGGCCCACTGGTCCTCCAGAGTTGCAGGCCGAGCCATTGCTTGTGGCTGCCAAAGCCTGGGCTCCATGCACCAAAATGCACACTGAGATGCCTGACCACTTGCTAGAGTTGCAGGCTTGAGCCCCTACTTGCAGCTCCCAAAGCCTGGGCTCTGTCCACCAAACTGCACACTGCAATGGGCCCAAGTGGTCTCATATCACTCCCAGGGCCGTGTCTCTGCACACCGACCCCGTGCACCATCAACAGCCTGAGCAGTCTCTCACCGCTCCCAAGGCTGTTCCTCTAGTGGCGGCTTCAGGACCCTGGGGCCTATTGCCCGCTGAGGAGCAGCTCCCCAGCTTTTTTCGGCTCCACTCTTCTTAAGTCCCTCACCGCATCTCCTCTTGTGCCAAGCACGCTGCTCCTTATATACTGTTCAGGGCTCCGCTGACTGCTTAGATACCATGTATTTCCCTGCCTGAGTTTATAAACTCATATGAACTCCTCAAGTTGGATCTAATTGTGTCCTTTTAAGTAACTACGCCTTTGCCATTACTGATGTTTACTGCTATACAGTTCACTTCTATGTCGGTGGATTTTTGGGTGAGTAGGTATTGTACTTTTAATCAAATTTGGATTTGTGTAGAAAACATGAGAAAACTGTATCTGTGGACATGTCTACACGTGCATTTAGGTGCAACTAAATTTAATGCACATTAGCTTAAAGCACATTAAGGTGATTTAGGTTTGCATCTACACATACATGTGTTAAAGGACATTAATGCCATGTGTACAGAGTGACATGGAACTAAGGTTAATCCCAAGCCAGTCCATACACAGTGTTAATGCGCATTAATGCATCTACACGTGCATTAATGCACTTTAGCTATTCTCACCTAAATTTGATACCTGCAAAAGCAAGTATCAAATTTAGGCATGAATATCCTAGAATCACCATTTTCAAGGTGCATTAAGTGTGCACATGTATAGACACGCACCCATGATGCACCTTAAATCAGGCTAAAGCCTTAAATTGGCACATGTAGATGCACCCTGTGTGTAACAAAGAATTCCACTAACAAATAGTTCAGTGAGGCTGCCAAATAATTTCCCTAATATAATGTTCTGAAACATTCATATTTTTAGATGAGATTTTCCTTGCTTAACCTCTGTCAGAATATGAATCAATTAGGTTTGATCAGAACCTTTTCAAACAATCTTGAGCTCTAATGAAGAGTGATGTGCCAAGGGGGATAGTTTTCCCCTTGTAAATATTTGGAGTTATACTTTTTTATATAGTTTGGAACAAAAACACAACTTAAAATGAGAATTGGAATAGCTTTCACTGAACAGCGAGGGGGGAGGGGGATGATTGTGTGATTGGTTGGTTGTTTTCTTAACAAATCTGTGATTTAGGTCTGCCAATATCAGGTGCTGAAGATCTGGACTTCTGAGATGAAATAAACCAGGGGTGGGCAATTACTTGGCCCAGAACGCTACTTAAGGAGTTTTCGTGATCTGTTGTGGACCAGATCAGCATCTCCCCCCTCCCACCACAGCTCACTAAAACTCCCTAAGTGTCCCTCCAGCCCAAATAATTGCCAACCCCTGGGTTAAGGGAACCTAACCTTTTTTCGCCGTTTCTTCCTGCACTACCTCTACTGCCCCAAGTCCCCAGCATGCAACCAGGCTTCGCTGGTGCTAAACTATGTTCCTGCATGCTGCCTCAGGCCACATGGGCACATCTTCAGAAAAGATTCAGAGAGCTTTGATGATTTGGGCAGTCCCCAGTGGCTGCAGCAGGCAGCTGCACCTGAACTCCAGGCTGGTAAGTAAAGGGTGGGGGAAGGTGGGCTGGGGGAGGTGGGGCAATGAGGGGGACCCCTGCCAGCCACCCTGACCCCCTTCACTCCCCCAGCCCCCCCATGTCTGCCCTGCCCACCCCAGCTCCCGGTGCTTTAAGGAAAAGCCCTGGTGCTCACTGGATGCTTCTGGGTGGTGGGGAGGATGATCCCCACTGCCTCACACTGCATGGGGGGCTCTGCCATGAGCCTCCCGACCCCCACCCTTGCTCCCCCAGCCCCCCCATGGGTGCCCCATCCAGGCCAGGTCTGGCCCTTTAAGAAAAAAAGCATCCTCGGGGCTTCAGGGGCTCATGCAGAGCCCCCCATGTGGTGTGAGGCAGCAGAGGGCAGCGGGGATTGCCCCTTGCCAGCAGGACAGGTGAGTCCAGGGATTTTCTCAGTTTTTTTCATTTTTTTTCTTAAAGGGCCAGAGCTGGCCCGGACAGGACACCTGTGGGAGGGCTAGGGGAGTGAGGGGAGGCCAGGGGACTCATGCAGAGCCCCC
>NW_005842182.1:1830753-1848744 GCF_000455745.1 Alligator sinensis | reverse complement strand
CGCCCCCCCGCCTCCCCCACCCGGCAGCACTCAGTGAGTCCTGGCAGAGATGGACCTGGGTGATCTCAGAGATTCAGATGCTGCTGCTGAATCTCCAAATTAGATTCAGCCAAATTGATTTAGGACACTGATTTGAATCACCGAATTGAATCATTGTCCCCCAAATACTAGCTGCTACACACAGGCCTATTGTTTACTTTCCTATTTTGTTTAATGATTTGAGGATATTGATTTCAAAGGAATTATTCACAATCTTGACTTCCATAATGGAAATGTATTCAAGAGCAAGGTATAAAGGTTTTTTGTTGTTTGGGTTTTTTGCTGCAGTAGGTTAACATACATAGCCTAATTAATGATGACTTAGTCATGATAAAATGTATGCCTGTAAGTTTCCAGCTGTTAAGTAGCTTCACTTTTCATTTCTTTTCTTTTGTGGATGGATTTTTGCATGCATGATAGTCCTAAATACTTCATAGTTATATTTTCTATGTGTTAAATATCCAGATATTTTACTAGATAAATGGAGAAGGGGATATAACAAAGATGGTAGATCTTGAGTTATGATGTTAATCACAGTGCTAATGAAAAATGTTTTCTGCACCTGCATTTGCATCAGTTGCAGAGCATAACATTTTCTATTCCAGAATAAAATATCCTATAAAAATAGGTTTGCTTGAGTGCAGTCCCTAGTCAATTAATCAGGGTTGTGTGTGTTGCATGCAAACTCTTAATAGCTGGTAAAAGTGAATCCAAAACCAAATTTAAGAAATCCCTCCAAAACTATCTGTTGTTCTAGACTCACCACTCTACCAAGACAATTAAAGATCACCCAATAAAATGAAACACTTCCATGAAAATAACCTTAATAATGAAGTCCTAGTTCAAAACCAGTTTCATAAAATAATTATGAAGATTAGAAAAAATTACTAGATTTTTAAACCCATTGATTTTTATTTCTAATCTTGTATGAAAATTCATATTGAATGGTCACTTGGTTTAGAACAGAGACATCAAACATATGGCCTACAGGCCGCATCCAGTCCTCAGAGCCCTATCATCCAGCCCCCAGTATTGACCCACAGGCAGAATATAGGGTGCACTGAATGGCCCCATCTGCCACACATGGCACCTGCTCTGGCCACTGTACACACTCCAGCACACATCCTGGAATGGCAGAGCAGCTATTAGGGGTACCATATGTCCAGGTTTTCCCAGACATGTCCTCTGTTTTGGACCCCTGTGCTGTGTCTGGGTGGGTGTTTTAAAAAAGAGCAAATGTCTGAGTTTTCTGTTGTCCCAGACTGGCTGCTTCAGGCTCAGGGCACTGGCAGGGGGGCAGGGACTGTGGGTCGGGAGTGAGGGACATTGGCAGGGGGGAGGGGGCTGCAGATCAGGAGTGAGGGGCACGGGGGATGGGATGGGTGACTTTGGATTGGGTGTGCAGGGCACTGGCTACACCAGGGGGCTGCAGGTTGAGATTGAGAGGCACTGGCAGGGCTGGGGGTCAGGGGTCTGGGGGTCAGGAGTGAGGGGCAGCAGCACAGCTGGGGGCCAGGGCAGGGGGCTGCAGATCGGGAGTGAGGGGCATCAGCAAGGGGTGGGGGGCAGGGTACTGCTGTTTGGGAGTGAGGGACACTGGCAGGGCTGAGGTCAGTGGATCCAGAGTGAGGGGCAGCAGCAGGGCTGGATGGGGGCACGTGGCTTGTCAGTGAGGGGCAACAGAATGGGCAGGGCACTACTGAACCCCCCATCATATTCCCTCCTCTTCCCCCCCACCTCCCCCATGACAGCTGTCCTCTTTTTTATGGACCTGGAAATATGGTAACCTTAGCAGCCCTAGTGTACAGCATGGCCCCATTCTGCTGTTCCAGAGTCGTGCTGTACAGGACACCTGCTCTACTACACTGGCTCTGGGTTGCTGCTCTGGAGCTGTGTGTGCAGCACAACCCTGGAGCAGCCACTGCCTGCAGTACAGCCCCCAAGCAGCCAGAACAGG
Source organism: Alligator sinensis (assembly GCF_000455745.1). NCBI lineage: Eukaryota > Metazoa > Chordata > Crocodylia > Alligatoridae > Alligator > Alligator sinensis. Next base: position 1,846,748 of record NW_005842182.1, on the reverse strand, counting down.
ACTGCCCACTCTGGCTGCTCCAGGAAACGTACCAGATTTGGCATGCAGGGCTAGTCTCTGGGACTGATCCGGCCTGTGCACCAGCCTCAAGCCACTCATCTGGTCCATGGGGCCAAGCAGATTTGTCAGCCACCCATGGTTTAGAAAAAAGGGGAATTTATTGCCCATAATTACGAGCATTTTAAAAGGCAGCTTTACTTGTGGAGTTTCTACCAGGAACCTGCATGATAAAATATGTGTTGTTAAGACACACATTTTTCAACTGTGTTATAAGTAGTTTTTTGTTCTTTATAGAACATTTGGCAAGTTACTGTTGTCCCTTCAAAGAAAATAGCTAACTCTTTTGTGGTCCCATAGAACTAGTTTATCTAATAATGGGAAGCATGCAAGTTAGTATATCAGTCATTTGGTGATATCAGTCTATTCTTGCCCTTTACTGCTCTCCTTTGTTTCGATTAACATGAAAAATAAACTAGAAACTTAACTTTGCCTTTGGAAATGTATTTATAGGAAAGACCTGTAATATATAGTAAGCAGATGGGATGACGCTTGCAAAACTGATCAAGACCTCTGGGATCATAGGCGCTTAAGGAAGAACACATCATTAACTATAAATAGTTGAAAGGCTTCATAACTTTTGCCCAATACTTTTATTGCATGTAATTACACAGGTAGCTAATGCAATCAGTTTTATTGGACCAGCATGTACAGTGTAATATATAATATATATATTTGGTGCCAAAATGCCTTTCTTTAGGTGATGACAACTTTTAGAAAAAGCATGTGCTGTGTTGTGTTATATAAGCATACACAGACTGACCTAGTTGCTGTTTAAATTAGAATAGTATTTCATATTACTTGACTTTGTAAGAACTTCAGTTGACTGTCCTTATCACTCATCAGCCTACTGTACTTTTAAACAACAGCAATGAAAATTAGGAGGAAACATGGTCATTTGCATGCTAAAATGATCCATTTTTAATACTTGGGTAGATGCATAGGCAGCAAAAAGATTTTTAGAAACCTGACACAGGATTAGAAAGAGCCACCTTAGAACTGGGTCACTGAGTCCAGTCCCTTGCTGCTGCGTGTCATACTTAAAGTTGTACCTGCTCTTCTTGGAATGCACTTTTTATAAAGACCACATACATCATAGTATAAAAAATCACCTCTCTAGGTTTCTCAAATGATGCAGTATAATTTTATCCATCCTTTTTCCAATATGAGTCTTTAATGGGGAGACAATATTAGTGATTTTCCCCTAAAACTTTCCTTTCCTGAGATGCCAAAACAACCCACAAAAACACGGGTCTTTTTAAGAGATTTTTTTTGTGATATGGTGATTAATGTTACCAGGCTTCTAGAGGTAATCTAAGGAAACAGACAGTGGCAACTGTTTCCATTAATGAAACACCCCTTAAAATGTTCACTAGAATTCCATTGTCTTCTAGGGCTTGATGCGATCCTTCCTTTCTGGACTGGCACAATGGATTATTTTTCCTCTTTTGCTCATTGCTGGGTTTTCTTTTGCCTATCTTTACCCTAAGTCAATTATCTGATTTTAAATTCAAAGGTTTTCTTTGAATCACTTGTCTGATAATATAATATCATATAGATGCTACAAAACATTATATTTAAACATATTTATTTGCACTGAGGCAGAACTATCTGGTTGTTTTGAAAAAGGATAATTTAGCTATTGTGTTTTTAAAAAAGTAATGGCCAAAAATAAAACCACAGCAATACAACTGACAACTCAGTTTTTATTACTGATTTCTAAAAAAGTACAATTTTCTTTCTCTAAAACAAGGTTATATTTAAATGACACAAATAAGAAAAAATGGTTGAAAATCCAAATGCCTAGGTGTTCAGATTGCTGCCAAAAATGTACATGCCTAACAAATCACTAGCTAAAATTGTACCATGTAGTTAGTATATTGCTAGAAAAGGATTTAATCATATCCCAAATATACTGTACCCTTTAAATGTAGAGGAATGTGCTCCTGTGCTGTAGAGATACCTGCTATTTTATACTGCAGTTTCAGGGTAAACTTTTAGTCAGTGTTGCCTCTATCTCTGAGACTGTTTGATCTATTATATAAAGGCAACATTAACCCATAACAATTACTAGAACATGTGGAGTAAAAAATAATTCTGAAGAAAAACCTTGTGGCAACTTCACTTAAACTTACCAGAGATAAAATATGTTTTCACCTGAAACGGAGAACCAGCATCTTCAGTCTTGCAGATGAGGAGGTTATTGATATTGCCATACACCTATTCTTTATTGGCTGAAATCTCTAAATAGTGTATGGCATTAGGGTTTCATTTCTGAAAAATCTGGCACTCAGGCACTGTAATATCATCCTAAATGGCATAAATAGGGACAGAAATCAAGGACTGGAAGTATTGTCTTCTCATCTCAGTGATTCAAGCCTACGTTTGCTAATAGTTATATCTGTATGAGTTCATGCACTGGATGCAAAAAATGAAAGCTGGTTTTCCAGCAAATTCGATACAAAACAAAAATCTTTTAAAAGAGAACTTTTTTTCCCAGTGACGTTGCTCATTAACACTGTGTCTGGACTGTTTGCAGCTTAACTGTTTCTTACACAGCACACGAGCGCGGCAGCAATGAGCCTCTGAATGCTGTACGGGTAATTTCCTACATTTGTTGATCAACTGTCATCAATAAAGCAGCTGGAAATGCTGGAGGAGCAAGATCTCTAGAAAACGTTTCCAGATCTGCTTGTGCAGCTGGCCTCTTCAGTTCATTAAACCATAGTTGAACTTGTGCAGAGAATGCAAGGAGGATTACACTACGAGCACTAGGAAGTCTGCTTAAGGCGTTTAGAAATACTCTGTGCATGGATTAGCCATCTCGCATCATAAATCCTGCTTGCATCAACCATGCAATTACATCAGGTGTTTGACTCAGACCTTGCAGACCGATATGAAATGGTCTGTTTCCAGAACTGTTGTCAAACTTGCATTCGAATTTTTCTAATTGTTTTTCCACAATGATTATGCATTCCTAAAAGATCTGCACTATAATTTCAAATGTCCCTCCAAGAGTCACCTTTGGGGAAAAAAAGAACCAGCCTCTTTATTTAAAACTTTCAAGCATACCAGTTCCAGCACTGTACTGTATTTGTTGTCTGTCTAGGTAATGCTGTGACAAATGTTTCTAGTTTAACATTTTATGAGTTCAGAAAGCTTTCTCCATTGTAAAGCCAAGGAAACATTCTTGCCATAGGGGTGCACTAAACACAAATACTGTTAGAAATGTGCATTTGTTGTTTATATAATGTCCATAACCAAACTTTGCATGGCATAAACAGCTCTTTTTTCATGTTTAAGAAAAGACTTGTATTTTTTCCTACCCTGTGTCATCTTACTAACACTAAAAATGAAGACAAAATTTCAAAACCATAGTAAAAAATTGTATGGGCAGGAATTACATCCTTTTATACGCTACCTTTTCTAGATAGCAATTGTAGGTTTTGGAGCTTATGTTAACTCATTAAATAAAAGCTATTGCATTCCCATATTTGCATTTTGCAATCGTGAGGAAACAGTGTCGTGATTTAATTCTGGGACATGCAGAACCTTCTTAACTTGTGGAATGTAATGTTTTGCGAGGCTATTCCCATTCCCCTGAGGTCTACGGCTAATTAAAAATGCTATACTTAAAATTAACTAGAATATTAAACATTTTTTTCTCATAACATCTCAAAGTAGTAAAGTCATACATGTCAAACCTGCTAGGCCAGGAGTAGGAAATCTTGTTTGCTTTGGCAGAGGCTTGGGGTGATTAGGGAATACTTTGGAATAAGCCCTGCTAGCTACTGCAAGTAGTATAGGTCTGAAAAAAGCCACATACAGTTTCTGGACTTGTGTGGCCTTGACATGAGACAATAAACTTAATCGGATAAGAGAGTGAATCCTATACCATTAACCCGCCTTGAGGGGAAAAAAAATCACCTGATAGAAATAGTTGGTGTTTTTGAACATGGACTGGGACAATAAATGGGATGTCTGTAATTGAGAAAATTCTAGGCATAAGTTTGGCGTTATGTAAAAAAGTCTGTTAATACCATAACTAGCTTGTATAGTTGCTACTGTCTATAATAATGTTTTCCAAAATGTAGGATCCTCTAGACATGAATTTGAATTTGGTGCTTAAATAAGTGTCCTGATTTTCAAACGTACTGAGCACCCACAGGAACTCAATTCAAGTCAGTGAGAACTGTTGGATCCTTAAGCTCTATACATATTTGGTGTGCCTATTTACAGTAGGGAGACTAATTTGGTATTTTGTATTTAAAAAAGGAAATTGTGGCCATGAAGAACTTCAGTTGCTGTAGGCTAAAACCAGACCTAGAGAATAGCTTGTGCAAGGTGTAAGCATGCCTGTACATGTACACACATGCACACCCCTCCTTGTGTTAGAAGGAACAATGTCCTCTGTGTAAAGCAAAACTTTTTAAAATAATAACTATGTACTAGGTAATTTCCTGAACTAACTTTTTCCTACATCAGCAACGGAAACGCATGGTTTATCTCAAGTTTCTTTTAAGAATTACTGCTGCACAACTAATCCTCTTGAATGGCATTTTTAAGATTTTTTCAAATGATGAAAGGAGATTTGTACCAAAAATAGGTTAGGTAGGCAGTCTGCTGAAGCTCACCCCTCACTCTGCAGCTATCCAAACAGCCAAGGCAAGCTTGGGTCTATATAAAAAAATTGATTGATGTATTTGGGAGGCCCATTGCTGCTGATGCGTGAACTGAATCCCCTATGGTTAAGCCAGCAGTCTCTACTAGGTGATCTATAGGGAAGTTTTTCCCCCCATTTGACCCAGTTCATGGTGTTTATGCCAAAAATATCTTATCTGGAAATCATTCTTGCAGACATCACACATTATGTTTGACATTGCTTTCTCCAAAGAAGAATGCTATAAAGCATATATAAACAAATGGAATGTTTTAAATAAAAACCCCAAGTATGCCTTTTACAAGTCTTTTATTTCTACTTTTTTATTTTTTATGAACCTCTTCACTTCCCATATGGCAAACAGTCACACTGTTTGTTTTCTTTAGTTCCCTCCTTAAAATCTATTAAACTTGCTGTGTTGATCCCACTCTTTATCTTTTTAAATAAGATATTTTGTTATGCTGTATTTAGTTAAAATTGGAGCCGGGATCTTGTATCTGTTCATATTGTGATTTATACAGTTGCAGCCTATTGTAACTAAAATTTCTAAAAATAGTAGTGAGGCTCCTAATTTCATATGAAAGCTCTCAAAAATTGATGCCTCTCATTCACAGGGTAACAACCACTGATTTTTTGCTATCTACAATACAATCACAAGTACTTTGTATCAAGAACAAACTTACATGAGCATTTCTTTCCCAAGTGCCTCTCAAAACATACACTAGAAATTGGAATTATGCAAAAAATATTTTTGTGTGTGTTTTCAGTGAGATGTCCTTAGTTTGGCTTATGATTTCTCTTATTTACACAAGGATTTACTAAATGCAGTCTAATCTTTACAGAGTTCCAAGAGAAAGCATTGACAATGATAGGAGAATAGGCTTTCTTCTTACATAAAAGTAGATATATCTACTGTCTGTTTACTGGCAAGTGCAAATATAACAGTAGTGAATATGGTATTTCAAATGTATGCAACTTTTTTTGGCTTCTTTAAATATCTACTCTGACTGGCATAAAATATGTGCCAACAGTTTACCAGTTGTTTCAGTGCCAAATCAGATGGAAAGATATTGTTAAAAAAAATCCCAGGATCAAAATGAAAGTACTTCTATAATATGGAAAATAGTTCTACACCATAGTCTAAAACACAAGATTTTGTTCCTTTTGGTTTTAATTATGTATTTTCTCTGCAAGCAGTTTTAAATGCTAGCAATAAATTGTCAGCTGTTCTGTATGCTTCAATGTCTCAGAAAAACATCTTGAAAAATGCAGCACTGTCACTTGGCTTAAATTAATTTCTTTGTTTCCTTAAAAGGAAGCTAAGAATACTCTGCTTATTTCATAGGTTTGTGGCAGCAAGATATAATTTTTTTTTTCTCAACCTGCTGTTTGGTGGGGTAAGTAGGATAGATGTATTACAATGGGGTGTTATTTAAAGTGATCTTAGTTATTGTCATGACATATTTCAATAAATTACAGGTTTTTATTTACTTTACCTTGCTGCCAGTTTAGGACTTGCGTTTAGACTAAGTACTTATTATGTGATAAATATAGATTTTCACAATTGCTAGGCTGCACTTAATTTTGTGCAACATATTTGTCTTTTTTAATCTTAAAAGATCTTGTGATCTTTTTTTTATCCGTATAACAAAATATAGCAAATCTTTTTTTCATCCAGCTAATATTTCTTCTGAGAGCACAGAACAAAAAAAGAACATAAGAAATGAAGATTACATTTTGTGTTCTAAACTGTGATAGTGTCTCACTGGGGAGGGAAGGGTAACTATCATTTTAAAATTATTTCTTAACTTTGAAAAATATTTGTAAGTGTTGAGAAATAGGACAGGGGAGAAGACAGTTTTGTTAATGCAGCATTCCAGGAGCCAATGTTAGGCCTAGCTTACAAAGGTGGCCCCATCAACTTCTTGCTATACTGCTAATTCTTGTCATAAACTGCTTACTGGCTATTCAACCAAAACACAGGGAGCCTTCAGTTGCTAATACAGTAACGATATAAAACAAGCTAGGCACTGCTATGAGCTGGTATTCATTCCTTTGTAATCTTTTCCTCTCCAGATTTTTAGACTAGAAGAATATTTCCCCAGAATAATTGGGGAAAATGAGTTATAGAAGATACGAGTTTTGAAACTAATATTTTGCAGCTTGATTGAGTAGTCTTCTGAAAATCATCATTGGGTGTCTTCTTAGACTGGGCCATGGATGAGCTTCTTCTGGATTATGAACTTCTTCCATGTCAGCATATGATTACCTTTTATTACCTTAGTATATGCACTTTTATTCTCTTTTAAGTAAAGATGTAGCAACTTGTATGAAAATCTGAAATGACAGTCAGGAAGGAGCTAAGAGGTCTGGGAATGTGTTGGTAGATGAGGCTGGCGAATACTTTTAATCTCTACACAAAATAAACTTGTTCAGTAGCTTGTTATCTGGCATTCTTGCTGTCTGGTTATATGACCTCTAGACCAATGGTTCCCAAACTGTGGGTCACGACCCCAAATGGGGTCACAACATCAGCAGATGGGGTCACAGCACAGCGCTCTCTCCATCACCAGGTCCCACCCACTGAGCTGCTGAGGCCTGGAGGGAGGGTAGCAGGGCCCGTAGTTAGCAGCCTGCATCTTCCCCCCCACTCCCAGGGCCTCTGCTCTGGCCATGCTGCCCGTGGGAGTGGGGACAGCAGGAGAGAGCCGGGCTACGTGCTCTAACCTCAGCAGCTGCTGCTTCCTGCAGGCGGCAGCCAGGGCTCAAGTGCTGCTGGGGTGGGGAGATAGGGGACTATGGGCCCTGGGGCACCTGGGGACAGTGCGGGGCTGCGGGTTGGGAGTGAGGGGCACCAGCAGGGCCAGGAGGCTGTGGGTCGGGAGTGAGGGACCATGCTGAGGAAATGGGGTCATGTTGAGGAAGTGGGGTCATAAACATGGTCTCACTGAAGAAAAGTTTGGGAAGCACTGCTGTAGACACCTGAAGTTGCATGCTTGTGTCTGAACAATGTCTGGTCTGGAACTCCTTCAGAGCCTTGTGGGGCAAACACCACATGTTTCTGAGGGTATTTGGGAAGGTTTCAGCTAGGTGTGGTTCTAAAACTACTCTTACTAGGGATTTTAAATGTTGATGCTGAATAAATGTAGACACTGAATAGATTTAGTAGTGTGATCTTTAAACTGAACGTTCTCCTAAGACAAAGAAACTTTCCAGGTAGCTTCCTCTAGCATTCCACCTGAGCCTTTAATCCTCAAGAAGGGAAAGATAATCTTAATAGTTTCCAGGGATTTAGTTTTCTTTGTAGAAATCTTTTATGTCTCTCTAAGAGATGTCTGCAGTGATCAGCTAGGATTCTTGGGGTCACTAGTTCAACAGAGAGAGAGGAGAGAAGGTCCTTACAACAAGAAGTCCTTTTTTGATATGCTAGTCTTGTGTTTGGTTTTTAAAACCCCTATGAATGGGTTATGATAAACTTCTTCCTGCTTCCTAGAGATTTTCCCTGCTTCCCTAAATTGTCTTGTGCCAACCCTTTTAGGCACTGTTAATATAATTTTCAAGCAAATTATGGAACAAATTTCCCAAGGACAATACTGAAGTCAGCGTGAGAGCACCAGTCGGAAAACACTTAAGTAAAATCTCATGTTGCCCCTCTTCTTCCCACCCCCCAAAACTTTTAAGAGTGAATATTTTACCTACAAGTATATATTATACATCAACTAAAGAAAGCTTCATATACTCATCTCTGAAATCTTAGCATGCAGAAATAGACAATTCTTTTAAGTTCATGAATTCATGCTTCATCTGTTTGACTTATATGGGCACCCTTGGGTCTAAGCATGCTTTAAAAGGAGGAACCCAATGTTCATTGAAAACAGATGTAGCTGCTAGCCTGGAGAGTAACAATTCTTCCAGTTGCTCTCGGGCACTTGAGTCTTTGGGGGAATCCTGTTAAAATTAAAAAAAGAAACAAATGTTGAACAAGATTCTGCATTCCATTAGTGTTCTGGAATACGAGAAATGTGATGTGATTAAACTTGAACACAGATGATGGCGGGGGTTTGGGGGGAATGGAATTTTCTTTGCTATAGCCATAATAAATGTGGCTTTCCACCAGTTGAGGAAAGTCAGCCAGTAGCTTCCTCATGCAAACAATCCAAAAGAGCCTAAGACAGCCTCTCTGGATGTGTTTTGCTGCTCTTTGCTTCTCACACAAATGTGTTTTAACAAGAAATGCTTGCTTCTCAAAATCTGCTACTAGTAGCCAGTTTTGGTAGTGGCACCCTGCCATGACTTCTGCCTGTCTTCAGACTAACACAGCTATGTACCTCTTTCAACTCTGATATTATTATACTTTGTTCACCCATAAGGAATTTATTAGATCCATATTATTCTTACTGGTTGTAATTTCTGATCCATCTCTCTGACTCCTCAGAAATCACTATATTTATCTGTTTGATTATTTCTCATCAGTGTTTCTCCCACCTGTCCTGTCTCTAATCACATGTGAATGGAATAGAAATAAGGATTGATAGGTAAGGGAAACCACAGATTTTGTTTCCCACTAAACTAAAGATGAGAACTGTTTGGGGAAACACGCTAAGAATGATAAATGTCCATCAAAATCCACAACCAGTTACTGACAGGTTTGCAGGCAGAGGAGAAGGCCAGTTGCAAATCAGAAAGCGCACACTTGGAGGACACTTGTGGGGCATGAGACATGAACCATCCTTCCCTCTCTAAGGAAATTATATCTGAATTATGCAACAAAAAGTTATTAGTATAATAATGCAAGTGAGTTTAGTCCAGCTGAAGTCTCTGAAAAACTAAGGCGTTTTTACACCTTTTGTTTGTCTATTTATTTATTCTATAAATTACTATATATGTATTTATAAATCCAGGCATCTGATTTTTATGTTACACATACCTTATACATCAATGGTAACTAGATAATAAAATCTACACTGTTAATAGTTAAACTGATAATAAGGAATGTTGCATAATGCCAGTTATTGAGCTCAATAAGCATATTTTATCACATATTATGTTTGAGTTCTCAGTCCTACTGTAACTACAGTTTGAGAGAGAGTGTTTTGGCAAGCATACCTAAATACATGTTTCCCCATCTGCAAGTCCAAGTCAGTCAAAGCTGTGAATATATAGAGTAAATACATCTGTACTTGCTGTTTACATATTTTTTGAATTCTAGTTTCAAGGTGGTATATTTGACTAAACAGGAGTATTTAACATTAAAAAATAGCAGAAATTATCTATTAGCACTGACCTATCTAATAATAATGGCTTTGTCTGAGGTGAACAATTTGTGACCTCTCCTACAAATAAAGCAGTATAGGGAAATAGTTTTCCCATCTACAGAAATGTTTAAGATGTCAAAAATGGTTTGGGTTTTTTTGGAACCTAGGAAAAATCCAACAATTTTCACAGCTTTTAATGACAAGTAACAGGGGAAGCATGCTTAGGGAACTGCACATAATGTAGCCAGTAGCTCACCAGTCAAGGCAAGAGGAATTCTGAATCTGAGTACTGCTTTGCCCGATTCAGACCAGGGACAAGAAGCTCAGTCTCCTGCTTTCCATATGCATGCTGTAGTTGCCAGGCTATTGGCTATTCAGGGATGAATCTCTCAAACTTGCCTGTTGGAGTTGTTTCACTTTGTATAAGTAAATTCATTAGACCAAAGAGAGGAAGACAGACTGTCTGACCAGACTCTCAGGTTCAGGTCTTAAATGTCTTTTGGCCAACACTGAAAGTTGCTTAACTTTTTCTACATTCCCACATATCTTCCCCAGAGGTCAAGCTTTGGCTTCCACTATGTTGTTGTTCAGTTAGAAGCTAGATGATAATCTTAATTTGAAATTTATTCTAATCGCCTTAAATTTAATTGTAACTCTTGACCACTCCTATTTATTTTCCTAGGAGTTGCCATAACAGATAAGACCAGTCACCTATGTAATCTGTAGTGGATAGAAGTTCATTATTGTTTGTTCTCTCTAAGATTTCATCCTTAGAAGCACATGAGACTGTTTTCTGAGATGCTGGAGTCTATCAACCATTGGCCAGGACTTTGTCAACCTCTAAAATGCCTCACATAAGTGTTGCAATAGTATATAGACACCTTCCCCAAAGAGGGTTATCCGTAGAGACAAGGTGGTTCTTAGTCTTTCTGTGCAATGCATAAAGAAACCTAGGTTTCTCTCCATGGGTATCCAGACACCATGGTAACCTGGGTGCTCAAGTGGGTAGCATTTACACCTTTCCAAGAGGAAATAGTCAAGGAAGGGCGTGTCTTAACTCATTCACTTTCCCTTGCACCTACCTCAGGGCTGCAAGGGAAGTGCTTCCATCATGATGAGATCCAGGACAGTCATAGAAGATACAGCTAGCTGAACTGGGATATCCGATTAACAGTGTTTCCCATTCACTCTCGACAGATGGTGGTATTGGTATCACCCACCTCCTGACCAATAACCCAATGGCAAATGCATTTACCCAAGAAGTGCAAGGCACAAGTTCAAGCCTTCCTCACCCTGAAGGGATTCAAACCCACACATCCCAAAACCTACATCTTCATTTCTGTTAAAGTGTCATTTTTAATGAGAGGAGTGGAGGTTAGGAGATATATCCTTCACTCCCTTTCAGTCTCTGCCAGGCTCTTCTGCATGCTCGGGACTAAGTAATTTTGAGTAATTCAGTTTCAGTAAAAGAAGACTGAGAGGTGACTTGATAGCTGCCTACAAGTACATCAGGGGTGAACACCAAGATTTAGATGAGCAACTCTTCAGGAAGGCACCTCAAGGCAGGATGAGGACCAATGGACATAAGCTTATACAGTATAAATTCAGGCTAGATTTAAGGAAGAACTTCTTCTTTGCAAGGGTTGCCAGAATCTGGAACACACTCCCAGCAGAAGTGGTGCAGTCATCATTCTTGGAGGTGTTCAAGAGGAGGTTGGACAGGCACCTTGTTGAGCTCATCTGAGCCCAATACCTTCCTGCCCATGAAAGGGTACTGGACTTGATGATCTTACAGGTCCCTTCCAGCTCTACACAATTCTATGATTCTTTAATTGTGGTGAAGCAGGGGCAGGTGAGGAACAGTTTTCTCTGGCCTCATTCCTCATCCATCTCCTATCTCAGAATTAGTATTCCTCTGGTCACATATTCTTACATAATATCCACTACAACCAGTGCCATAGCAAGGGGGAGTGAACAGGGAGACCACCACAAGCACCAAAGTGAAGGGATGCCAACAGGTGCTGCCCAGCCAGGGCAGGGCATGAGACGGAGCTGCGAGTGGCTCGTTTGGGGGTGTATGGGGTTGGGGAAAGGGCAGATTTCACCACTATGTGCACTCTTGGGCAAGCATGGGGGTGGGTGGGTGCCCCCCCGGGATCTGTGCGTGGGGGGAGGGCAGGCTGCTTCTGTGGACTTTGCCCCATGTGCCAAACTTCATTGCTGTGGCACTGACTACAACTGGTTTAAAAAATCAGAACCAGGACTCAGTGAATTCTGCAGTGTGACTGTAGCTTCTCCCTCATTTTAAGATCCACCCATAAGTGAAGACAGAATCGTTTTCCTTCTCCTTATTTGGTCCTACCTCCCACAAGGTGCAGAGCTGTAATCAGCCAGTTGACAAATTCAATACAACTGCTGCTCAAGAGGGGGCTGCTCTGCAAGAACATTGACAGAGTTAATGGAGAAGTGTGCCTGCACTGCCTTAGGCCCCAGCTAATTTTACTGGCTCTTGACTTTCATGAGTGCTAAATTTACCAGGTTAAATTTGGGGTAACAACGGCACTCCTTAATACTGCAACGGAAAATGCCAAGATTCATAATGCTGCCAGGGAGAGGGGAAGAGGAAGTAGAGCTGTACTTCAGAAAGGCATGTTATAGTGAGGCTTAACAAACCATACTGATGATATAAATGTTTATTAAAATTTTTTAGAGCCTCATGATGTATTGAGGTTCAGTCTCTAGTGAATATATGGTAGTAGTTAAATCATGATGACTTCTCATTCCAAATAGTTTATATGGGATTGTGAGCCTTTAATTCAACATAGATTGTATTTGTAGATTTATAGTTGTAACAAAAATTCTTCACAGCCAGCTCGAGAAAATTTCTGTAATTCTTGTTGTAAAGGTAGGGAGGGAATGAGGGGAAAAAAACATCATAGGACCATAGGAAAGTAGGGCTGGAAGCAACATCATGAGATCATCAATCCAGTCCCCTGCTCAAGGCTGGATTATCCCTGACTCAACAATCCTAGCCAAGTGCCTGTCTAACCTTCTCTTGACTTCCAGGGAGTGATATTCTACAATTTCTCTAGGTAGCCTGTTCCAATGCTTGACCACCTGCATAATCAGAAAGTTCCCCCTCATCTCCCACCTAGATTTCCCTTATTGCATTTCCTAGCCCTGTCCCCAGTATGGCCACAGAGGAAAATCCCATCTCCATCCTCTCTGTAATTGCCCTTCAGGTATTTGAAAAGTGTTATTAAATCCTCCTTCACTCTTCTCTTCCCCAGACTACATAACCTTAGTGCTTTCAGCCTTTCCCCATAAGTCTTGCCTCCCAAGTCCCTAATAATTTTTGTTACTCTGTGCAGGACTGTTCCCGACCGGTCTACCTGCTTCTTGAAGTGTAGGGCCCAAAACTGGACAGAGAACTCCACGTGAGGCCAACCAGGGCTGATTAAAGCAAAAAAAATCACTTCCTTTGATTTGCAAGTAAAACTCCTGTTAATACAACCCAATATGCTGTTGGCTTCTTTTGCAACAAGAGCAATTTACGAAACATAAGAGCAGTTTATGATTTACCGTAATCCCCAGATCCTTTTCTGTAGTACTACAGCCTAGCTGGTCGCTCCCTAGTCTGCATTTGTGCATAGAGTTATGGACTTCAGTGAGATTTTATTGTCATAATTTGAACACATTTCACTAATGTATTAGAAAAATACTCATCTTGAATTGGCTGTCCCTGTCTTGGATAGGAATACGTGTGTGTCTGGGATTTGATCCCTTCTGTCTTTTTACTTTTATTGAAGGAAAAAAAAATCTACCCACAGGCAGATGATTGATCTGTAGTCTAACGGTTTGAACATGGAAAAAAGGATACTTTTTTTGGCAGGGTGGGGAGTTACCTTCCCTATAGTAGGCATAAAGATGGGGACTCAGACCTATTTCTCTTAGAATGACCAGTGTTCTGTGATATAATACTAGATGCTCAGTATCCTCTATAAACTCTTATTCTCTGACCAGGTTACATCTGTGTGATATAGAAATGTATTTAAAAATACTTTGTGACACTTTCTTATATTGCCATGTCCAAAAAATTCTTCCTGCTCAGTGAGCTATCTGAAAGAATTCTTGGAGATCAACCTCATACAAGTGCAGGTGAAACAATTTAAAGTTAAGAAGTTAACTGTTTTTGGTAGTATTTCTTATATACTGATGTTTTCAAACTCTCCCTGCTTGGCTGTAGCATGATTTTGCACGTATCACAGCTAAGTTCAATATCTGGCATATAAAAGGAGGATGTCTGCTTTTTGTATATTTTTATAGGCTTGCAATTTTATTACAAAAGTAAAGAGCTAAAGTCTTAATTATTGCTTAGTGTTGAAGAAATCCCAGTGACTATGAAAATGGGGGTGGGGGGCTACAACTAGTCATTTTAATGCTTCTTTCAGTTGAGCAGTGGGTCATACCCAAATATTGGTCTCATCCTGATGTTCTTAGTTGTATTGTTGTTCAAATTATGATGCAAATGTTGAAGACTTTAAAAGAGAAATTTACTTTTGGAACTGATATTCCTGTGTGTTCCCTTGTAACAACAAAACTCTTGGTTTAGAGGTTATATCTTTTATTAGACCAACTAAAAATAGCAAAAAAAACCCTTTTTTCTTTGCTATTTTGGATCTGTGTGGTTACCCTGGGGGGGATCCTTTTATTTTCTTTGTAGTAAGAGAGCAAGCTCCTTTCAACCATGGAATAATTGAGTGCACTGGCAGTAAATGTGAAACAAGTTGCAGTAACACAGATATATGTAAGGATATTTGTTTCTTTCAACCCAAATAACTTCAGGGAACATTTCCACTCCCAGATCCATTATGCTTCCTTCTCCTCCTCCTCCTCCTCACCCCCCCCCCCCCCCCCCCCCCGCCTTTTTTCTCCGTGAGCAAAAACCTAGTGGTTGAAATTTAAAAAACAAAATCAATATTAAATAGTATCCGGAGACATAAGAGACTGGGATCCATTTGAGAAGCAACTACTACAGCATTACTCCGAAATGGACTAAACTCGTAGTGTAATAGCAACATCTCCTTTGTATCTGCATCACACACACACACACACACACACACTTACCCCCCCACCCCCCATAACACATCTATACACAGACCCACACACGCACTCACATCCATACCTACACCAACACACATCCATATAAACAGTCCCCCACACATACATATACCCACCCGCATTCACACACATACACACCCATACACCCACACTCATACACACTTACCCATTCACAGCCTTGCACACCCCCATACTCACACCCCCACACCCATACATACATGCACCCACTCACACACACATACCGACACACGCCCACTCTCACACACATACCTACACATACCCATAGATGCACCCACACACCCACCCACACATGCACCCACTCACATGCATACCCCCCTACTCACACACCCATGCATACACCCACACCTACATACCCAGTGAGGCACCCACCCACCCACCCACATTTACCCCCTCACAGCCTCCCATACACATACACACACTCACACATGCGTGCGCATACCCCTGCCCCACACACCCATAGACATACCCACCCACACACACATACTCCCCACACACACACCAAGTCACATGCCCACTCACACACGCATAACTACAAACACCCACACCTACATACACGTGCATACCCACACACACACCTACATACATAACCACACGCATAACTACAAACACACACACCTACCCACACCCATACACAGGGACCCACCCACAAAGCTACACGCATGACTACAAACACCCACGCCTATCCACACCCACGCATACCCCCCGCACACCTACACGCATAACCACACCCAGGCACCACTCACACATGCATCCCCACCCCCCATACCCACACTCACCCGCATACCCACAAACGCACCTACACGCCCACCCCTACACACGCGCATACCCCCCACAGCCCCCATCCACACACACACGCTGCCCCCTGCCCACCCCAGCAGCGG
>NW_005842182.1:1822644-1830594 GCF_000455745.1 Alligator sinensis | reverse complement strand
GGAGGGCGGCGGGGCCGGGAGTGGGAGCGGGGCACCTCGGCGGCGCTGGTGCTGGTGCTGCCCCCCGGGCTCGGCGCGGAGCGGCTGGAGAGAGCGGGCACCGGACGGCAGCAGCCTGCTGTAACGCCGCGGGAAGTGCCGGCGCGGACTCGGAGCGCACGGGACAAAATAAGGTGCGGGGGCCCTTGCATTGCAGCGCGGGCTGGGCTCCCCCTCGGCCTCGTCCCCGTCCCACAAAGCCCGGAGGAATGCGGGGCTGCCCTCGGGCCAGCTTCGAGGGAGCCTCGCGGGGTGCTCCTGCCTGGGGCATGACGCCCTGGCACGCAGGGGTGGGAGGGCAGACCTCGAGAGCTCTTGAGGCAGAGCTGATCCCTTTGGTTAGACCAGCGAAGACCTCGCAAGAAACTTATTTTTCTTTCAAAGAAAGATATATAGAGATATATCTATATATCGATATATAGATATATATTTGCCATTTCTTAGGCTAATAAAAGGGATCATCCCTCAACCAAGAGTTTGGCATTTCTTCTTGGCTCAGACCAACACAGCTACCAAATACACCTCTGGGAGTAGGAAGGTGCTGCGGTGACTAACTAGAAAGGAGAACTAGAGTTCTTTGAAGCCAGTGGCTCTCCACTTTTTTTGGACCAGGACCCATCTGTAACCACCTATGGCCAGTCCTGACCTACTGCCCCCAGTCCCCCCAGTGTGTGTGTGGTGGTGGGGGGAAGCAGCCCCTGGCAGGCGGGCACCCTGACAGCCTGCAAGGGAAAGCCAGGGTTTCCCATCAGATTCTCTTTTAAAGGAGAATCCATTTTTAAACTGTTGATCCATTTTTGCCAGCTTTTGGGCACATGTACCCTTCATTGGGCTGAGAGAGCATCTGCAGTTGGTCTAGATGAAAGAATTCAAGATAATTGTCCCCTCCAGGAAGAGCACAGACCAACTGCAGACACTTCCTCAGCCTGACAAAGGGTACTTGTACCCAAAAGCTTGCAAAGAAGAATTTTTCCAACTATTTGAGTTGATCTAATAAAAGATATTGGATTTACCTTGTCTGCCTATGTCCTTAGACCAAAACGGCTACAACCTACATCCTTGATCCATTTTTAAAGTTTGTTCAGGACCCTTTCATAGATTCTTGCAACCCACTTTTGGGTTGAGAAACACTGTTTTAAGCCATTGCCATTCATTCACACACACGCACCCCCCCTTTCTTTTTTTTGCTCATCCTAGGAGCAGATGTAGCTCTTTTTCTCATTAAACCCAGAGCAATCAATTAGCAAGTATTGTTTTTGGGGTGTGGGGAGAAACAAATTAAGCCAATGCAGGTGATGGGAGGCAAGGAGCTGTGCAAGTAACTTTGTTCAGGAGACAATGTGTTGCTGTTGTCCGTCTTAAAACTCCCAGGCAGCTGTTTCTTAAATTTGTTCGCACAAAAGAATCTATTGCAGCATTTATTAGGAATCTCCCTCCTCACTCCAGGGCACTCCAGGTTGTTGATCCAACTGCCTTACTGTCAGAGATGCCATGTAAGCTGTCAAAAAGGGGATCCAATACAGGGGCCCCAATTGTCTCTAAGCTATTGACAAGCGATGAAATCAATATACATGTGTTAGGTGATCTGTCTTGGCAAAGTGATAAGGAAGTCTTCAAAATTCAGTGGTTCAACTACATTGAAAAGTTGGGGAGACAAGCCAGGACTGCAAATGCGTTTTCTGTGCAACTGTATTGCAGGAGTTATTAACAGAATTGTAAGCATGAGGGAGAACATTTTCTCTTCCCATGCTGGTGACTGCTTCTGTGCTCAAAATAGTGTTGACTTGCTAACTACTTGTTTGAAAATAAGTTCAGTTGCATGCAAAGGGAGAGGTTGTACACACAAACAGGCAGCTGCAGGTGCAAGTGGGTGATTGTGTAAAGTATGGTAGGCATAATTACCTCCTTGCCCCATATCTTCAGCTTTTCATATTCCAGTTTTAAAACTAATAGCAATCCTGTTAACCGTAACTCTACCTCATTCATTTTTGAGGGAATAGACAGCTTGGACAGATTCATTCCATGGGGAAATTGGTGAATACATGTTCTACCAGTTTGTTCAACTCCTGATTCCCAGATGACTGCAGCCAGTGTTCAAGCTCATCATTTGGTATTTATTTTATTAGGGATATGTTTGAGAATAGTTTTTGTCCACATTGCAAAAGGTTACACATCTTTGCATGCTGTTGTTTTGCCTATTTATAGGGTATTATTCACTAGGTTGGAATCAGACACTTGAAATAGGAATGATTCCTTTTCAGAGCTAAAATTGGAATGGTGTTTTCCAGAGTTGTGCTCCCCCTCTGATGGCATCATGTCAGATTTCATCAGCAATGCTTTCAGTTTCACAATTTCCTTAGGTGCTACAGTATCTCTTTTTCTCACTGATGTAAGGAAATTCCTGACATTTTTATGCTTCCTGCTTTGATATGTTAAAACATACTTTGTACTGACCGTGAATTTTGGCGATGAGTGTTGAGCTCAGCACTTATACACTAGAGATGGTCCTGAACCAAAAATCCTGGATTCAGACATCCTTGACCTATGGAGAAGTTAATATCAAGGTACATAACTTTGACTACATGTTTTGAAGTGAGTATGGTTTATGAAAAAGAGTTAGTTCAAGCTAGTGATGCACTTTTAATAAGAATGTGGTGTTTGGGGGACTTGTTTATTAAGTGGTTATCCTAACAAAATTAATTATTAATTGCTTCAACTTTACTTTCATGCATCTAAAGTGAATTATTGTTCCCATCTTCCTTTATAAGTTTTAAAGATAATACCAGAAAAATCTGAATCTATATTGAAGTGTAAGAAAGGGAGTGCTGTCACACAGTTTAAATGTAAAAACAGATTTCTTTTGTTGTTGTAAGTGTGGTTAGTTTGAGATTCTGTATCAATTGCTCCAAATATGCCTGGTTTGATGGATCCAAAAGATTTCTATGAATATAATTAAATATGCCGTGCCAGCTGTCTGTGGTATCTGTGTTTGCTTCAGTTAAAAAAGCTGTTCTTCAGCTTCATCTCCCCAGTGTAGTTTGTGGTATATTGCAATGACTTATTCTGCAGCAGTTGCATTTTTTTCCTGAATGATTAAACTATGATGTCACCTTCTGTCTTCAAGGCTTTATTAACCTTCAAGGATTTTTTGCTGTGGAGAAGGCCCTTAACACTCTGGAACTAGAAAATACCCTACAGTCCATTTGAGAGCGACTCTCAGTCTACTCAAGCGCATTCCAATGCCACCAAATTATTTGTGGCCAGAGTGATTCAGATCTGATTAAAGATGATTTAAGAGAGGTTATGGGCACATTGCAATGTACATTTAGAAAATACAGAGGGAGGGGGTTCTCCCTTAAGTGCCTTATTGAGACCACATGGCTCCAACACACAGTATTTTTTTAACATGGAAATAGTTGGCTGGACTAACTCAAATGTGGTTATTTTTTTCTTTTTAATTGCCTGGAGGCTGAGAGTTGTAACAATGGCTTTAAAGATCAGGTCAAGCTGAAAACAAATAATTTTTAAGACTCCTTATATACAAAGAGGAGGAGGTTGCTTTGAAGTATGTAAAGAAGCATTTTTCCTCATCTTCAGGAAAAGTGTTATAGGAACTTTTTGACATAGCAGGAGAACTAGAACCCAGTAATTTTATTTTCTAGTCATTAGACTAGAGGAAATCTCCCTCTAACACCATGTACTAAGTATTGTTCTTGCCCAACAAGGCATCCATCACTGGAAAGAAGGTTGTCCTCTCTGACTGTGTACGTATAGTGGATTGTTCTGTCCTTCAAGCCAGTGATTTTTGGCTATTTTGTAGAGGAATGAAATGGCTAGATAATTGAAAAGTGTTAAAATGTTCATGCCATAGCTGTCTCCTTACATAATAATGACCTATAATAGATGCCAAATTAATTGTGTTCTACTGGTGTTGATCAAGTATGTGAGAGAGACAGTAACTATTTGTTAGCCATTTGTAATTTGAATTCATTATATTAATTCATTGTATTGATTTAACGGTGACTATTAAATTATTTGGCAGAATACTTTCCCTTTGCTCAAGCTACTCTTTTCATGCTAGATGCCAGTCTTAATCCTTTTCATGGATGCACCTACAGGGGTGGCTATGGTAAACCCTGGTGGTTGCATTATACCCATCCTCATATTACAACATCCCCCAGTTTGGCCTCACCCTCTCACCTGCCATGCCTTGACGTTTGATTTAATATATATTTTAGGAGACTGCCTTCAGAGAATCAGAGTTCAGCCTTTGGTGCCTTGCTGTACCCTGTTCATCATCAGGCTGCCAGTCTGCCCAGTCCTCACTCTGTAGCCTGAGCAGGGATCTTTCTCTCTGCCTTTGTGCTGTGGGCTTCTGGGCCTGTCTCACTCTGGTCTGGGACCCCATCCCCAGGTTTTAGCTCCCAGTAGGTCAGCAGGTCCTAGACCCTTGCAGGGCTTTATCTGGGCTTTAGCCCCTCATAACATGGAGTGTCTCCCAGGTACCCCACCCATGGCCTCCTCCCCTTTAAGCCACCCCAGATTTCACAGTTAACATAAACCCAGACATGTAACTTAATCGTCTTTGTTTACAGCTTCCTATGGAGCTCCTGCACTTATGAGGATCTGTATCAGACTGAGCCTTTAGCTGCAGTCTCAAATTTATATGGTCCTTGACTCCCCTTTCCAGTCATCTCACCTAACTCCATGCTGCCAGGTATCAAATCAGCAACAGAGCCCTCAATCCCATTATTAGCTGCTTGGAGCCCTGGAGCTCATCTTTCTGCAAACTGCATTCCCTAGCATGTCCTCTACAATAGAGCCTTCCAGTAGCAGGGTGGATCGACACATGAAATGAATGCAATGCAATAAACTGTGGAGCTGTTTGAGCTGGAGTTAACTGCTCCTGGGCACAACATCTACACGTGCACTGGGGACGGCCTCAATTTGAGCTGGAGCGGAACAGGTCCCTTGCTGGTTTGGCTGACTGGACTCAGTTTACACTTTGGGTCAACATTTACATGTGCATTTTAGCACAGTAAACTACTCTGCCATAGAACAGTACTGTTGGGGACAGTGCTATCCTATGTTAGAGTTGATTAGTCTACTGTCCCCTAATGATGGTGCATGTGTAGACTGTGACATTTTACTGGGGAGCTAATTAGTCTATTCTGCAACAAAGCACAAGTGTAGATGCACCCTTAGAATATAGATTTTCTGGATAGAGTATTTTTTATTTAAAAGTCCTTTCATGACCTAACTCTTGTTCTTCAGCTTCTACCACCTTTAATCCTGCTGAGTGATATCATTTATAATGGAACTAATTGAAGTAGTACACACTATTCTAATACAATGATAAAATCAGCAGCTACACATTGAGTGCTTCTACTATACTCGTATCATTTTGTAATCTTTATATTCCTAATTTACAATAGAATCCCTTCAATAGAATCCTCAGCCAACCCTCCCCTAGTTCTCTGCCATTTTCATTGAAGCTTTCCTACTCCAGCTCCCTGGGTCTTCTACCAATGAAGCCATTGCTTACCTGAAAAACGAATATAAGATTTAACTGTAGTGTTTGAAATATAAGGAGTAAATTTTACCCCTATTGCTTTGCAGGTCTGTCCTTAGATTATAATTTAGAGAGCACCTTAGGATGTCAAAAGGGCTATGAACAAATAGTAAATCAGTTTGTGTTTTAAAACTATTATAATTAAATTGCAAAATACCTCTAGCACAAGTTTTGTTGACTGACTCTCTGGAAGATGAAAGAAAATCAACTATAAAGAACAGTTCTTAGGGTAATTCAGTGTATACAGGATGAGTGCTGCTAGGAGCAAAACAAAAGTTATGTTGCCCTAACCAATAGCTAATGAACAGAAGTTACATTAAAGCTTGCTGGTGGTATTTTTGGGGGGAGGGGTTTGTTTGTTTTCTACTTTCTTAAAGCATAGTGAAATAGGTTGACTGATACCACAGCGAAACTATGAGGGAGAAGCAAAGTATTGCTCACAGATCTATATGAAAGTAACTTTATTATAAATACTAGTGCCCAAATTATGTTTGCTTGCATGTTTGTTTTTCTCTTACTGAGTTTTTTTAATAGACTTCAGGACCGAGGTAAACTTTGTTCTCAATTTATCGAAGACAGAAGAACTTTAACCATAGTCCATGAACCAGAATTTCTGAAGTTAACCTCTGTCACGAGCAAAGTGTATTGCGGTGCTTAACATTTAATTGCAGTTAGTAAAAGTAGTCGCTATTGTGCATTTCATCAGTATCCCGAATATTTACTGAGCATTAGTTAAAGTGTTAGGTACTCCCGAGACACTCTGAAACTTCCTTATCTAAAACTTTATTGTTGCAAGAGTCGCAATTTCACTATATTAATGCATATTAATAAAACCAACCTGAGTTGACTTGTTTCCAGCTCTCTATACAGTGTTAACTGCACACAAAATATAGCAATGCAGAAGACTCTTCTACCTTTTTAGTACAATAGCTACTGTTTAGGACATTTGCCCAGGGGGTGAGACACCCAGATTCTAGGCATATTCTTAATTCAGAGGGGATTTTAACCCACATCTCCTACTGGCCAGAAAAGTGCCCAAACCCCTACACCCTGAGGTTGTCAAAGATATGCCCGTAGGCCAGATCCAGCCAGCAAAGCCCTGTCATCTGGCCCTTGATGTTGGTGCTGCCCATTGATCTTGAATGGATCCCTGGGCAGCATGTAGGATACACCAGATGGCTTCACGTGCCACATGCAGCTCCACGTGCTGCATGAAGCACCCTCTGGGCACCTATACATGTGCATCAAGGCTGCTCTGATGTGTTGTAATTACATCAAGTCTGCTGGAACGTGCTAATTACTGTGCTCCAGCAGAGTCCAGCATCATGTGTATTAGCATCCCCATGCTGAAAAATGGTGGCAGGGGTGCCTTAACTAAAGCTCATCGAATGAGCTTAGTTAAAGCACCCCTGCTGCCATTTTTCAG
Source organism: Alligator sinensis (assembly GCF_000455745.1). Classification (NCBI taxonomy): domain Eukaryota; kingdom Metazoa; phylum Chordata; order Crocodylia; family Alligatoridae; genus Alligator; species Alligator sinensis. The sequence goes on along the minus strand of NW_005842182.1, from coordinate 1,823,557 downwards.
CACAGGGATGCTGATACACGTGACACTCTGGCACTTTAATTAGAGCTTTCGGAGCTGCTCTGAGTAAAGCACCTTCTTCTGCTTATGGGAGCACATGTATAAACTCCCCTATGGCTGCTTCAGGACTGCACTGCATGTGGTGCCCGCTTCAATGTGTGTCCGCTCTATGCCAGATGTCCCAGAGAGGCCAGAGCAGGCACTGTGCACTGTGTGGCACCACAGTGGGTTCTAGGACAGGTATCATAGACAGTGTCTGCTCTGAGACGTGCGCTGGATCTGTCAAGGAGCAGATGGGTGCTGGAGGAGGTGCTGCATGTAGCATGGTCCTGGTGTGGTCAGAGTGGACACGGCATGGAGCGCGGTCCCAAAGTGGACATTCTGAGACTGCACCTCACAAAACACCTGCTCAGGCTGCTCTGGGGCACATGCTGGATCTTGCATGGAGTGGATCAGACTGGAGCAGGCAACATAGGCGGCCAAGGCCCAGAGTGGCTAGTCCAGGACACTGTATGTGGGGCAACTCTGAGGTACGGGCTGGATCTGGCATGTGGGGCTGATCTGTAGGCTCAGTCCAGCCCCATGGGGACAGATGCGTTTGACACCCCTTCCCATGTGCCACGAGCACCCTGTATCCCTTTTGTTCAGGGTGTCCTTCTGGACAGTTAAGAGTGGATGATATGTGAGGCCGAAGGATAGTAAACCAGAGGGAGCCTTGCTCTGTGGCTCCTGCTCTTGCACAAGAATGTTTTTTCATACTGCAGTTGTTAGTCATAGTCCTTGTTGGCAGTCCCTCAATACAAAGATGACAGTCTTTCAGTAAATAGGGAAGTCTTCGGTGAGTCCAGAGATGACTGAAGAGGCCAATCTGAGATCTGCATGTTCAATTACATGGCAAACAGTTCTGGGAGAAAGA
>NW_005842182.1:1812278-1822634 GCF_000455745.1 Alligator sinensis | reverse complement strand
TTTTCCCTATGTCTCTGTAGTCTGTCTGCCTCCATCTGAGGCAAGTTTTCTCAAAATGTTCATTGCCTTGTACACCATGGCACCACTGGAAACCATTCAGCATTCAGGTCTCCCAGGTATTGATGCTGATATCACATTTCTTCAGATTGGCCTTCAAAGTATTCTTTTGCCTATGTCTTGGGTGGTGACCATTGGCAAGTTGGGGGTATAGGACCTGTTTCAGGAGCTGGTTGTCAGGCATCCTTATGATGTGTCTTGTCCAAAGGAATTGGTGCCATATAAACATGGTTTTGATACTGGCAGTGTCTTCTTGAGCCAGATTGCTGGCATTCGTTTGTCTGTCCTTCCAATTGATATGGAGGATTTTCTGAAGACATTGCTGATGTTAACATTCCAAGGTTTTCAGGTGTTTCTGAGCTATCATCCAGGTTTTACACTCATATAACAGGATAGGGATGGCAAGAAGTTTGGTTTGGGTCCTATTGTCATGATCATTGAAGACATGATTTCAGAAACATCCAAATGCAGCACTGGCAGATTTTTTTCGGTGTTGAGTATCATCTTTGTTTACTGTTTGGGAAAGGTGACTACCCAGGTAGGGGAAATGCTCAACCTTTTCCCAAGGACGGTCCTCTGATTGTAATATGTTGGGGGAGCAACCGGTTTGTTTGGAGTAGGTTGGTAAAGTGAAGTTAACAGAGTTTAAGCATTTCATGCGCTTCACACAAGCAGTGTAGAATGATTTGGAGCTCTTCAACTGAGTGAACACACACAACACAATCATCAGCGTATTGAAGATCAGTAATAGAGGTCTTGGTTATCTTGGATTTGGAACATAACCAGTTCCATAGATTTCATAGACATTAGGGCTGGAAGGGACCTCAGAAGATCATCGAGTCCAGCCCCCTGCCGCAGGGGCAGAAAGTCTGCTGGAGTCACAGGATCCCAGCAAGATAAACATCCAATTGACTCTTAAAGGAATCCAGAGTAGGTACTTGCATCATCTCTGTCAGCAGTCTGTTCCAGGTCTTAGGGGCTTGAACTGTAAAGAAGTTCTTCCTTGTATCCAGCCTGAAGCAGTCTTGGAGAAGTTTGTGACCATTTGACCTTGTCATCCCATGGTGTGCTATGGTGATGTTAACTAGATTCCTGTCCACGCAATACTGTATGCTGACTCCAGATGGAAGTCTGTCAGCATTGAAATGTGGAATAGCTGCAATATAGAGGGAAAAGAGTGTTGGTGTAATTATGCATCCTTGCTTGACTCCAGTTCTAATAGTGAAGGGATCTGCCTTTAAGCCATGCTTAGGATGGTTACTGTAATGTCATCATGAAGAAGTCTGATGATGATAACAAATTGGTGGGTATCCAAGTCTTATCAGGATCTTCCATAAGGCCTCTTTGCTTACTGAGTCAGAGGCCTTAGTCAGGTCATTGAAGGCCAGGCAAAGATCTTGGTGTTGCTCACAACACTTCTGAAGCATCTGGCAATAAAGATCATGTCTATTTTACCTCTAAGTGGTGTGAAACCACGCTGGGGCTCAGGTAAAATCTCCTCAGCAAGTGGAGAAAGACTATTGAAGAGAATACAGGCAAGGATCTTCCCAGCTATGGATACAAGTGCAATGCCATGGTAATTGTTGCAATCTGATCTGTTTTCTTCCTTGAATATGCTTATAATCCTGGCATCTCTTAAGTCAGAGGGAATCTATTCATGTTTCCAAATTTTCAAAATAATGGTATGTAGTTGTTGAGAGAGCTTTTTTCCTATCATGCTTATAAATTCCAGCTGATATTTCATCAAGACCACATGCTTTGTTCTTCATCTGCTCAGTGACTTTCAAGACTGTTTGATAGGTTGGTGGATCTGTACGGTACTCCTTAATGGGGTTTTGTGGAATGGCTTCAATCTTCAAAATTAGGATCTTGGTTAAGAAGCTCTTGAAATTTGTTCTTTCTACTTTGCATTGCTGGTGGAGCTGTCCTTAAAGAGTGTTGTTGCTTTCTCAGACCTCAGAGGGATGGCTGCTTATGTGCTTGGCCCATAGATAGCTTGGCTGTGCTAAAGAAACTATGACTATCATGGCTTTCAGCAAAGTTTTGGATCTCTTTTGCTTTGTGCTCCCTCCACTTGTTCTTTTGCTCTTAAATTTTCCTCTGGGTCTCAGCTTTAATGTGGCAATAAGTGTCTTGCTTCTGTTTAAAACAGACAAACAGGAGTAGAGGCACAAAAACCCTCTTGTGCAGAAGTTCCCTTCCCTGAGCTATGGAATCAGGGTCCTGCTTCCTTACATCGTAAGCAGAAAGATGTGGCCCCACATATCATCCACTCTTGACTGCCTAGTCAGCCACCGTCAACAAGAAGGATGGAAGGTACTCTTTATAATGCTAACCATAGCAGTGTGGTTACTTTTCTGGGAAGTGAGAAATGCATGTGCAAATTCTTTCTGGGTAAGGGCAACCCAAAACGTAGGTCTCCCATTCCCTGGCCACTCCTATTAATCTGCTGGACTAAAATGTGTGAGAGGACCATTCTCCAAACAGTCGCCAGTTGAGATTTTTCTGTGAAAAATATTTGAGGGATTTAAATAGTCTTAGGCAGGAATACAACCTCATTAGCACAGTGGCATCGTATAATCTCTTTAGTGACCTGAGCATGGTTGCGAGAGAAAGGTGAGTAGCACAGGGGGAATGGGATCTAAAAATCAACATAAGTGGCCTGAATTGCTACTTGGGCAGCTAACTTCAGCCTTGTAACTGCTACCTATTCTTCTAAAGTGGAGGTGAATTTGGGCCCGGGAGATGGATTTGGATCTATGAGTTCAGATACCTGTACTGTAATCTCAGTTCTCCTACTGACACACTCTGGTCTTAAGCAAGTCACTCTATATTGTACCTCTCAATTTACCCATCTTCAGAATGGGCGAACTATTTCCTTACATTCTGGGGGAAGCACAATTATTTATAAACAACTTTAAAATAGGTGGGAGCTGTTGACTACAAAAAGCACAAAGTGTCATTCTACTAAGTCTTGAGCTAGGAATGATTTTTTTAAAGCCTATTTGTATTCCTAATTCATTCTCTTTTGCTCTCCTGATCATAGTCTGCAGACTACACATTTCTGGTAATGAGTTATATCATAAACGGAAAGATATTAACAATGTGGTTGATCTTCTGTTTCTCTAATCAACAATACAAATTAATTCAGAAACCTTTAAGGGTCTTGTTACACAGTAATTTTGGTTGGGGGCTGGGCAGGCAGTTTAACCCTTCCCTGCCTACTCCTACAGGGCAGACAGCATAGGCAGCCACAAGTAAGCAGGGAGGCAGAGGGGAATCCTGAAGGTCTGTTAGTTAACCGGATGGAACCCCAGGACAGGAAGACCTGGGAGAGACCAAGGGGGCAGAAGGGAAACCCACAATGTAAGGGGAGATAAGGATCTCCCAACCCCCGCTCCCTGATCACAATCTCAGAGTGGGGGGCTTGGAGCTTGTTGGTGCTGGGGAAGGAGGACATAGTCCCCTCCCGGGCTTCTGTGGCAGAGCCCACCCTGGCAGCAGGCAGCTCCTGGTACATAGCTGACTGGGAGCATATTTTGCTCCTGGTCAGGGATCTACATGAGCGCTATGGCACCATTACTAACGCCGAGGAAATTTGCTACTTGCATTTGCAGGTAGCAAATTTACTCGGTATTAGGGAGGTTTGATGTGAAGTAAGCATGTGCACGTGCAGATGCACATACTTACTTCACAGTAAACTATGCTAATATGAAGTTAAACATCTTGTGTAGACGTGCCCAAACATATATATAATACGGTATTCAGTTAGTTAGAAATTAAGTCTAATTATAGAAGTGAAATCAGCATAGCCATTGATCATTTCATTTATTCAGTCTTTTCTGAAATAGTTCCAACTGTAAATATTTAAGTGTTTTCTGTACTTGAAAAAAGGAAGTTAATGCTGTTGACCTTTTTGAATTGACAAATAATTCTACAAGTAGTAAAAAATTAGTAGCACAATATGATATAGCATTAATCAGTTGGTAAGAGGATAGATTTCTGTTTTCTTCCCAGGTATCGTGGTCATCAGTTGAGAACAAATTTTGGCAAAATGCATTCATCCTGTCACTTTAAAAAACATTGCAAATTATATCTATTACCAGTGTTTGACACTGTAATGATTACTCCTGTGACTTCAGACCTCTAGTAAGTCTGCAACATGAAGAAAGAGCCAAGATAAGTAGAAGCCAAAAATCATACAGGGTGTGGAAAGACAAATGTTTTACTTAACGAACAAAATTAAGCTGGAGTGCTCAGAATTTTCTGCTGCTATTCTCACAGAGGCCTTTACCCATTTCTGCAGAAAAGTTTTCAAGCCATTTGACAAGCTGTCACAATCTGTTAGCAGCAATAGCAGCTCGAATTTTTAATTCATTAAAGGAGAAAACAATGGGGGACTGTCAAGTTTCACATAAGGCCTCAGGTGCTTGGAGATGCTGAAAGGAGCCAAAGAGGATCTTCAAAAGCACTGGAACAATGGGAATTTAGTACATCATAGGATTTTGCCTATTTTCTGTCTTTAGGCACTTAAGTATGTCTGAAGTTGTCTTAAGTAACAAACTTGTCTTTCTCCTCTAGAGTTGTGTGTTCAAATCTTTTATCAGTCACAGGTGAAAGCATCCTAATCCCAAATGGATGTTTGTTTAGGCCAAACGTTTTGCTTCATGTTCAACATGAATGTTTTTTCATCAAGAGGAATCAGAGCTGGATTAGCAGTGGTACAGTAGCAATTGGCACATGAAACCTTTGTTATCTGTGGGAAGTTTGCATACCTGATTAAATCATGCAAGGCTTTAACCTATGACAGAAATATTCTGAATAAGTCAGCCCTTTTGGGCAGTGATCAGTTTTTCATTGTGTTATAGGGACTGACTATTCAAGTGAAGTTCTAATCTCCAATGGTATCTTCTAAGATCTTCCATATTATGAAAAATATATTTTCTCGCTGTCGTGAATACCAAATTTACACACACAGAAAGACACCTGCTGGAGATTCAAATCTGTCTGACAAATAAAGCAAGGCAGTTCTCAATTTCCAGAAATCTCTTGGTGGCTGCTCCTTCATCGTCATTAAGCTGCTATCCAGTTTCACACAGCTGACTACCTCCAGTTAGCACTGGATGAGAAAGGAGATCTCAGTCTATATAATATTGTGCATACAAGTAAATTATGGATTGGATTTACCTATACCTTATAAGATTAGCTTCTTAGGCCAGATCCAGATGTGCAGGCACATGCAGATGAGGCACTGCAAACCTCTTTGCAGCACCAGAAGTTTCACATGTTTCATGTTCAGTGCTGCTAATTTGCAGTGCCGGGGCAAAATTTGCTACCAGGATTTTCCGGTAGCAAAAAAAAACCCAGAAGAAAAAAGTGGCACAAAGCATGCCAAAGTAGTGTACACCAAGACAGGCATGGAGATGGGGGAGCAGGCATCCCAGGGCTGCCTGCTCCTCTGTCTTTGCACACTGCGGACCACCCATGTTAAGGCACCCTGCACCCTAGCCTGTTCCACTTTCTAAAATTGAAATATCAAATTATTTGCTGCACTGTTCATTTCTGCTATGCATCTCACTGGTATTTATGCAGAAATACTCCTAATAGTTAGCAAATATATGTGTATAGTGAAGCTTGTTTACTACCACTCTTATATATTTTGATAACATTAACACTAAGGTATGCCAGTTTGTTTCTTTCCCTTATAGCTCTAGTAACAACGGAAAAATTATTCTGTGTTGTGGGGGAAAAAAAGATTTGAGTTTATGGTATGGGATTTGTAACTGAACAAATGAAAATCATGGTCAACATTAACAGAACTGGTGGTAGATAACAGCATGTATAACACAACTTTTTTTTTCCTGTAATCAGATGCTTTACACTAGACCAGTGGTGCTCAACCTTTTTGGCTAGTGGGCCAGATGGGCAGTGCCCAGTCCATTTGTAGGGTGGATCCAGCCAGTGGAACCAATGCATTGCCCAGGGTAGGTGCAGTGGGCTTCTTCGGCCATGCAGAGGGGGGCAGGGGGCAAACTGGCTCCAATTTGGCTGCACAGGAAAAGGGGACTTGACTCAGCCACAGCCTGGCCGTATGGGGTGAAGGGAGCCAGAGAGGGAATGGCCCAACTCCAGTCCCATCATGGGGGAGAGGATGTATGGCCCAGTCCTGATCCAGCCATGGGAGGGGAGTGGGCATGGCCTGGCCCCAATGCAGCTGCAGTGAGGAGGAGAGGGGGCATGGCCTGGCCCTGATCCAGCCACAGGGGGTGAGGTGGGGCATGGCCCAGCCCCAGTACAGCCACAGGGTGGGAGGAGGTGTGGTCTAGTCCTGATTCAGCTACTGGGGAGTAGGGAGAAAGAAAATTGTGAGCACAGTGGAAGAAAATTGGGAAGGAGGATATGCCTGTCCCTGCAGGGTGGGGGAAGGAGGCTTGGCCCAGCTTCAACCCACCTTGTGGGGCTTGTTTGGGATGCTGGTTTGGGAATTTTGCAGGGAGGAGGGTGGCAGTATTAATTACCACCACTTCCTTGCCACCAAATTTCCTGACCCACGGGGAACCCCACAGGCCAGATACAGTGCTTCTGTGGGCCACATTTGGGCCTGGGGTTGAGTATCCCTGAACTAAACATAGAGGGTGATACTGCACTGAATATCTTGTTCTTAACCTAGTTTCCCATATTTGTACCATAATGCTACAGATGCTAATAGAAGTGCAGGTGTAATCAGGTAGCTGTCTCTTGGAAGTATAATTAATTGTAGCTGCCAGTACAGGGCTGAGCTTTTAAATTTCTGTGTCCAAGTACCTTTCTGAAGTCTGCAGGACTAGCTGCCAAATTTTACACCTAATCTTGCAAGGTATGGAGTATACTAGTCACAGTATCACCAGTCCCAAGTGCCCTAAACTACAAGTTTGGCTCAAAAATTGTGATACTTGCAAAATCGTGAATATTAGGTTCTTTATTTGCCTTTGTTTTTTAAGCCTTCAAACAGGCTCAAGCTTTCAAGTGTTTCTCCTTAGCTGTGAGGCCTAAAAAACTTTTATTTTTAATGAAAGCTAAGAATGTCTCATAGTGGCTTCAGCAGTGGTAGCCTTCAAAACAAACACCAAATACCATGAGAACTGCAATATAGTTGTCAGTTGGCAATACAGGCTTGATAGCTAAATAAATATAATTTTTTTTTTCACTAAGCAAGAAACTCTATTATAATAAATAGAGCAGTATTGTGCCTTGAACACATACCATAGGGTATTTCAGTTAATTCAGCATGAAAACACATAGTGGCTTTGCTGAGAACACATATGCAACTTGTTACTGGTGAATTCTTCTATGAGCATAATGCAGGCATTATCCTTAGACGTACTTGCTGTGCTTCCTGGTAGAACTACTACCTAGAAAATTTCTTAACTGTTCCTCTGGCTTTCAACCTCAGATCTATAGAAACAGACCATATTTTTAGATTCATCCTCCTTTTTTTTAATTAAATGGCAATGGAAGGCACTAAAAAGCACTTTGCAAGACTGGACTCCTTTAAATTAAACTTCAGTTTTGAAAGTAACTATTACCTGCCCTTCCTCCTTTGAAATCTGTATTGCCTGCCATAAGCCTCTCAACTAACTAAGCTGATTATACTGTATCTGTGCTATGCTTGGAATTTTTAACATTATACGAATGTAACTCTATCCTCTCCACTTTTCCACATTTTTCATTACTCCAAAATCCTGCAACGATCCACCAAAACTCTAAAACATTTCAGTAGAAAATCCCTTTTGGCAGTTCTGTGAAAGCTTTTTTTTTTTTTTTAAATGGGCAGAATCCCAGTTGCAGAACACTAGTTCAAAATCCTTCTGTGGCTGAAAAAATGTAAAATTATAATGAACACCTATATTAAACTTGAGTCATACTTTTGCTACACAGGATATATTTTTCAGCTCGATTGAGAGCATAATAATGCTAATCCCATACATTTTAACAGTTCTTTTAGGTCTGAAAAAAATATTCAGTAGGTCACACTTCATTATTAAATATTCAGTATTTTTATAGACCTTTGTAGCTGTCGTCATGTGTTTTGTTTTTTTCTGTCTTTCTCCAACTTTCTTCCCACCAACTTTCTTTCCAGTTTGACTAATTTCCATTTAGGTAACAGTAGCAAAATACTTATGTCTGAATTAGAGAAGCCCAGGTCTATATCAGCCAATATACCAACATCTGTAAATTGTGAAATGAATATGGTTAGAAATCATAGGATGAATTTAGTCAGTGCACAAGTGATTTATGTGACTTACACTGCTCAGTGCTAACAGGTATCACCTACTTTATTGCTATGCAGTGCAGTCTAGTAACCTGCACATCAGACAGAAGTCTTCATACAAGAGAGATTACTTTTCAAAAGGGCTAAATAACTTTATAGCAAGATATATATGATTATTCTATATACATACATCACAATAATATAGTGTTATATGTATATAGAATCTGCATTGTGTATTACTACATTATAGAGCATAATCAGTGGAGAGGAAATGGTCTTGTGGTTAAAGTACAGGAATCTGGGTTCTATTCTGGTTCTCCCACAAATTACAGAGGTGACTATGTACCAATTGTTTACCATCCGTTTCTTAATTGAAAAAAACAGGTTAATTACAGGATCAGTGAAACTTAATTAATACTTGTTTGTAAAGTGCTTCAGAACCAATGATAGAAGCAAAGATTACTTTAACATATATCTCAGGGTCTGGAAACTGATTCTAGTCCCTTCTGTGAAAACCACTGCAAAATTGGCATAATGGAAGAGGGATATCTCCTTCCAAAGTATTAGGTCCCAATTAAATTCTAGGACACCAGATTTGATGAGCTGGTGATCATATTAGGTGCAGACAGAAATGCAGCTGCCATCTGTAATTCAGAACAATTTTTGCAGAGCATTCTGACTTACAACACTGCTCCAGACCAACCAGAAGTTCACTATTGGTTCAAGGGGAGATGAAAATCTGGCTGTGGCTGGAAGCCTAAAGCCAGGTTCCTATAGCAGTGGCCAGGGCTCTCTGCCAGTGCTCGCTGTTTTCAGAATGGGGGGGGGGAAAGGCAGCAGAGGGAGCTCATTCTTGGGGCTCCCTAGCTGATGCTGAAGGATGGGGTGGGTGAATTAGAGCCCCTCCCACCTTGGGGAGGAGGGGAAGCTGCAGTACGGCTATCCCACCCTTGGGGGTGGGGGAGTGTTGAAAGCCCCCCAGATTGAACTCCCTCTACTCCCTTTCCCCCCACCCATTCTGAAAACAGCAACAGGCTGGGAGCTTCTGCAGATACAAGTTACAAAAGGCAAAACATTTTATAACATCTTTATCTGATACCTCATGCAATGAGGGGGCAGATTTTCACCCAATCAGCCATTTTAAAAAATGTTTGCAGCCATGTACTTGTGGTTAGTCACAGCTAATAACTGCATTTTTTGGCCAGATCGGGTGAAAATTGTCACTTTTGTCTGTATCCATCAAGCTTGACAAATGCTGTGTGCTGAGCTTTCTGGACAAACCACACTTACTGGATATCGCACTCAGAAACCAGCCTTAGGTCAGGCAAGCAGTTGCCTTATTTATGAGTTTCTTTCTTTTTTTTTTTTTTTTTTTGCATTTCCTCACCTCATATGCTGCACACCTAGTATCTGTCACAAAGAAGGTAATGGTCCTACAAAAATAGCTTCCTTTGATTATGCAAGTCTGCTTTCTCCTCAAAGGAGGTCCATCTTGCGACTGAAAGAGATACAAGTTATGTAGAGAAAAATGTGTGTATGGTAATGGCATATGTATAAGCACAAGAAGACTAAATGTAAATTGCACAGGTGACCTTAATTTTTACAAATCTGAACACTTGAGTGCTGACTTTACAATCATAATAATGTCCTTTTAACATAGTTTTTCAAGTGTAATTTCCTAGGTTTTGTTTAAAGGAAACAAAGCAGAACAAATTTCAACACATGGCATATATTAGTGCTCACATAGGTCATCAGGATTTACCAGTTGATTATACAGAGATTTAGTGACAGTAAAAGAATAGTGAGACTTGGGAACCTTGAACTCTTGTTGAAGGGAAATATACTTGGCACAATTTTTTCTGCCTGTTTTTATGTATTCCGTAAGCTTCTGTCTCATCCTCTCCAACCTGTTAGTGTCTGAATCCTGCCTGAATTTATTTTGACTATAGCAATAATAAAAAATATCAGTTAAAGTTTTGATTGGCAAGCAGGGTAGTTTGATGAAATGTGTTCATTTGCTGAAGAAACAAAGGATTGTCAGGGGGAAA
>NW_005842182.1:1807282-1812267 GCF_000455745.1 Alligator sinensis | reverse complement strand
AAAGAGTATGTTTATGTGCGTATGCTCTATGCCACACATTAATATTAAAGTGTGGTGCAAACCAGACACAAAGATTAATGTGGACCATCTTTATAGCTGGTTTGCCATTTTATCACCTAGATAAATTGGTTGAACATGTGGCACGTTACCATGTATTGCATGTCTGTCAGGACCCTACGTATACATTTCTGTGTTACACTGCTATAATATTGAGATAATGAGATCATGAACAAAATTCTGTAGTTCATACTTATGACCTGTTAAGAGCTGATGCAACACATTCAGCTCTCTACAACATGCTTAGGAACCTCTTGCCCAAAGAAGTTGTCCTGTATACAAGATCTATAACAGAGAGAAGATATAGAAAAACCATAAAGCCCAGACCATGAATGTATTAGATAAGCTTTGTGTCTAAGTACCAGTGTAACTCCATTAAAATATTAACCTCTGTTGCAAGGGGCAAGTATTTCTTTGAATGGTATCTTCTATTGTACCAACTGCATATTTGTACATAGCTTTTAGTGAACTAATAGCATATCACCCAAAGAAATCCTTTCCCCTCACAATTCCTGGACCATCACGGCTACCATATCACTTAACCCTACCTTAACTTCTGCTGAAATTGATGAAATACAGGCATGAATCAGGTCCATGGAATGTTATATTTAGATAAAGATCTATATATGGAAAAACAATGGACTTCTGAAGTACTTTCTCACGGCGTAGACAGAAGTGACAATTTTCTCCTGATCTAGCCCCAGACAGCAGTCTACAGCCATGACCAAACAGAAGTGCATGGCTGCAGACTGCTTTAAAAGGGCCTGGTGCATTAGGGTTCAGATGAACATGCTCCAAAACAGAGCGTGTTCTATAACTTGTGTCTGTGGAGCTCCCAGCCTGTTGCTGTTTTCAGAATGGGAGAGGGGAAAGGGAGTGGAGGGAGTTTGGTCTGGGTTTTTTTCAGTTGGCGCTGGAGGGTGGGGTGGGTAGACTGCAGCCCCCTTGAGGTGGGGTGGCTCCAGCCCACCCACCCCATCCTCCAGGGCCAGCTGGAGAACCCCAAGAACGAGCTCCCTGCACTCCCTTTCCCCTCTCCCATTCTGAAAACAACATCCAGCCTGGGAGTGGGGAGTGGCGTTCTTATGGAGGCTAGGCTGCAGACTCCCAGCAAGCAGCTGGAATCCCCAACCCCTGGACCCAACAGCAAACTTCAGTTGGGTCCGGGGTATCATTGTAACTCATGCACTCTTGCAAAGTGCTGTGAGTTGCAACAGGAAGCTGCTCTTTTGTCTGCACCCTGAATGTCGAATGTCTGTTCACTTGCTTATCAATTCAATCTACTCCGTTTAGAACAGGGGCGGGCAAAGTCCGTCCCACAGACCAGATCAGGCCCAAGATGGACTCTATTTCTCAGCAGTCCCAGCCTGCATTGCTCTAGCAGGTTTCCATGGAGATCCCAGGAGCAGCAGGACTATGACAGCGCAGGGCCAGGGGTTCCATGGAGATTGGCCCAAGCAGCACTGGCAAGATGCATGGCTGGGCAGAAGCTGCTCTGGGGTCAGGGCTGGGGCCGGAGCCTGGCCCGGGATTTTGTGGCAGTGACAGCGCAAGTTGGAGCTGGGGCAGAGCCATGATCTACTGCTTGCATGGATAGAGGCATGCAGGCAATAGATCGTGGCTCTGCCCCAGCTCTGCCTTGTGCTGTCACCACCGCAAAATCCTGGCCCCAGCCCCGGAGAAGCTCCCCACCCAGCCGTGCGCTCTGCCAGCACTGCTTGGGCCAGTCTCCATAGAAACCCTGGCCCCATGCTGTCATGGCCCTGCCACTCCTGGGGTCTTCATGGAAACCAGCCAGAGCAACACAGGAAGGGGCCACTGGGAAATGGAGTCCAGCCACTGGCTGGATCCACCATTTTGCCCACACCTCACTTAGACTAACCTGCAAAGATTGAATCAGTTCAGCCTCGGGCTTTTTTGACTAGCTGTACTTAGCCTCAAAAACTAAATACAGTATGTACGCCAGTGGTCTCCAACCTTTTTAAGTAGGAGATCACCTTTTGGTATTTAAAAACAACCCAATATCTACTGTGTACCACCGCCACCCCCACCCTGGTTCTGCCCCGCCCAGCAGGTAAGTCTGTGGCAAGGGAAGGGGGTGGTATATTGAGACAGAGGAAGAAAAAATTATTTGGGGGCGTGCCTCCCCAGCAGGTAAGTCCCACCCAGCCGGGGCCCCCACTCAATTTATCCCTGCTTCTGCCTCTGTAGCACTGTCCCTCACCATGGGGGCCTTGATCTGGCCCTGCCCCTCCCCTCCCCCACAGAATGACCTGCTGGGCTGGAGCGCATGCATGTATGTACGTGGGCACTCAGCCCCCCGACCCCAGCCTTGGATCGACTCCACGAGGCTCCGAGATCTACCAGTGGATCGAGATCCAGTGGTTGGTGACAACTGATGTAGGCCATTTATCTTGAGAGTACTATCTCTTCCACAGCATATTCATTACAAGCTCTGACAGACCTAACCCACAGCTCCATTTGTTTTGGGTTTTTCTTTTTTAAATGGTTCTTGAGAGACAAGTCTGGTTGCGAACACACTTTATGTTGTATGGAAAGTCCATTATAGGAATGTTTTAAGAAAGTCCATAGGGAATGAGGTAGGTTATAGTTCTTGGATTATCTTTATTGTTTTGGTTGATGAAGGGCTGCATAGCTCAGACTGCAGTGTGGATTAGGGTGTTCTTTCGAACAGGGCGAACAAAAAAAAAAGGAGACGTAGTTCCAGTTTAGAAATCTAATAGTCCAACCATTTAAAGAGACATCCTGATCCTTTTATGTAACAAAACAGCCAATAAATCATGTTCTGTTGGCAGAACAACGGAGACCAACAAAAGGGGGATGTTTGACATGCTGACAACTAAATTAGTGAAACAATTTGAATTGTAGATAACGTCTACCAAACTCTGACTTCAAGGTGAGACGTTCCAGCCCCCAGAGGAAGTTGTAGAAAAACATTCAATTTAATTACCTGTCAAAAGGGAAAAAATTACTGCTCTGAATCTAGGAAATCACATACTTAAAACTATGGGGGGCTTCTACATGCAGAAACTCTAGTTAGCTGCAGATACTGTATTTAGCAGCTACCCTTTTTCCCACAGTGAATTTCCATTCATACCTCTTATCTTTTGCTTATAGCATCATGAGGATGGTAGTACAAAACTATTTAGCTACTGTTCCGCAGTTCTGTGATAATCATTGCATAGAAACTTAGAACTCTATGGCCAAACTCTATGGTCCAAAGCAAGCGGGGCATTCACTTGCAGTGGCACAAATAGTAGCGCCGCAGATTTGTGCTGCTACTTTGTGCCACAGTACGTGTCCCTGAACATGCCTTTTGTTGCCGGCCATGCCCATCTCTTCCTGGCTCCCAGGTAGGGGCCTCTCTGGGGCACAGGGTGCCTCAGCATGGGGCTAGCTGACAGGCACCTCTGTGCTGAGGCACCCTGCACCTCAGCCAGCTGGGGAGTGGCACATGGAGATGGGGAGAGCAGGCAGCCCTGGCCTTCCTGCTTCCCTGTCTCCACTGGCTGGTGTACAATGTGCCCAGGGATGCCTGCTCCCCCGTCTCTGCATTTGTCCTGGTGTATGCTATATTCACATACTTTTGCCTCAATGTTTTCCTGGGGCTTTTTTTTTTTTTCTGCTACTGGGAATTCCCAGTAGCATATTTGCCTCTGCACTGCAAATTAGCAGTGCTACACACAGTTTAACGTGCAACATGTATGGTTTGTGGCACCATGGTTTGTGTGTGGAAGCAGCCTACCTTTGGAAACATGAAGGAATTATACATGCTATTAATTCTTAGATGCAATTCAGGTTTAAACAATAAGCAATACCTAATACCTAAAATCATCTCAGTTTGAAAAGACCTGTGTGTGCACTTGCATCTGTTTTTATTACTAGAATTTCTCATTTCCAGCATCTAGAAACCATTCTTGCCTTTGTACTGTACTTTGATACTTTCGAAGCCACAGCTGTTTACCTTAGAAACTGGGAAACACGGTATTGCAGTCTGGATTGCAGTAATGAACATATTGCGTTAGGTGCTTTTAAACCAGCATAAGTGTTCCAAAGACCATGAAGTCTACAAATATGAAACAATTTGTAGTTTCAGTCTCACCTCCATCCTTGGCAAAGTCTTTGAAAAAATTATCAAGGCTCACATATGCGAGAGCCCGGCAGGACAAATTAAGCTGAGGGGAAACCAGCACGGGTTCGTGGCAGGCAGATCGTGCCTGACTAATCTAGTCTCTTTTTATGACCAGGTTACGAAACGCCTGGACACAGGAGGAGGGGTGGATGTCGTATACTTAGACTTCAGGAAGGCCTTCGATACGGTATCCCACCCCATACTGGTGAACAAGTTAAGAGGCTGTGACTTGGATAACTACACAGTCCGGTGGGTGGCGAATTGGCTGGAGGGTCGCACCCAGAGAGTCGTGGTGGATGGGTCGGCTTCGACCTGGGAGGGTGTGGGCAGTGGGGTCCCGCAGGGCTCGGTCCTTGGACCGATACTCTTTAATGTCTTCATCAGCGACTTGGACGAGGGAGTGAAATGTACTCTGTCCAAGTTTGCAGATGACACAAAGCTATGGGGAGATGTGGACATGACAGAGGGCAGGGAACAGCTGCAAGCAGACCTGGACAGGTTGGACAAGTGGGCAGAAAACAATAGAATGCAGTTCAACAAGGAGAAATGCAAAGTGCTGCACCTAGGGAGGAAAAATGTCCAGCACACCTACAGCCTAGGGAATGACCTGCTGGGTGGCACGGAAGTGGAAAGGGATCTTGGAGTCCTAGTGGACTCCAAGATGAACATGAGTCGGCAGTGTCACGAAGCCATCGGAAAAGCCAATGGCACTTTATCGTGCATCAGCAGATGCATGACGAATAGGTCCAAGGAGGTGATACTTCCCCTCTATCAG
>NW_005842182.1:1804147-1806943 GCF_000455745.1 Alligator sinensis | reverse complement strand
TCCTGCCTGTGCAGGGGTCGGACTCGATGATCTATTGAGGTCCCTTCCGGCCCTAACATCTATGAATCTATGAAAGTTTAGGGAAACAAACATAGCTCACTGTACAAGAAAAGTGGATCCTAGTATGATAGATGGACATCTTGTTAACTACACCTTTTATTTTTTAAGGTATACACAGTGAATTTCCGTTCATACCTCTCATCTTTTGCCTATAGCATCTAGAGATTACAGTATAAAATATTCCACATGCCAGATAAATACCGTCTAAACTGTAGGGCTGTTTTTCTTCATGTATTCTCCAGCTTATTTTTCACTAGCCAGACATCATGAATCATGTTTTTGATGGCCTAGAACTGCATAAGAACTAAGAAATGTCTCCAACTTTTTGTAGTGACTGAATAGTCCTTGACAGAGCACCTAGTTTCAATAATTGTTTCACTGAAACCAAAATGGGTAAATCAAATCACTTTGTGGCTGTATTTATGGGTTAGAGAACCAAAGAAATGCATTTCCCCCAGTAGCACTTACAGAAGAGCAAAGAACCAATGGAGATTTCCAGTTGTTCCTTCTGAATGATTTCTTAAATAGGAGAATATTATAAGTGGGAAAATAAGATTGTTACAGGCACAGCTGTGGAGAGGATGTATCTCTTTATTGGTAAGCATTCTTACCTGTTTCCATTTTCATTCCTTTTTTCAGTTACTGAAACATCCTTTTTTAGGTCTGTACCTATTTGATATTTTTTTCTTTGAGCAAAATTCAAGCCTTCATTATAGTTTAATAGTAACTTTTTTCCTGATGGAAACTACTTTTGACTTGACTAACTTGCAAGCACTAGAAAAGTATGCCTTGGATTTTTTTTCTCCCCAGGTCAAACCTAAGAAAGTCACTGCTACATGTGCTTACTTATATAAGGTATCTGTGCCCGCCTGGCCTCGAACATCTTGTCCCGGGCAGTTTTGGTCCGGATGTATGCTGCTGTCTGCCTTGCTATCCCAGGTGGCCCTTCGAGTCAATGTTTACTCCTGATGTGGTCCTCCCCTGTCTCGCCTGCCACAACTTTGAATCTTAATACAGTGGGGGGTTTGGGACCACTCAGATTCCCACACGGGCACCCTGTTTCTCTGGCGGTCTTCTGCGAGGCTCCACCTCCCCTCTACCTTGCCCTTATACCCAGCCTGGTGGGCCACTGTTGTTCCTGTGGCCAAATTCCCGAACGATGGGCTCCTAGTGTTTCCCCGGTTTTTGGGCACACTGATGTTCCTTCTTGTTAACTCCGATCCTGAGACTCAAACCACCACCGGTTCTCCTCGCGTTCCCTGATACTCAACCCCTCCAGAAGTGGGAAACACAAAATATATTACAACAAATCTCCAAAAGAAAAGAGTATTCCTACCACACCCCGAAGTACCCCTCGGTACTCGCATCCGGCCCCTAAGGCCCAATCATACACTACCAGCACCCCCTGACCTTTATGGGCTTATCTTAGGTTCCCCACGTGGTGGTGGGACCCTGGGGCTTTCCCCAGGCTTTCTCTCCCTCACTTCTCTGGCTCCTGATAACGCTGCCCTCTCCTCAGGAGCTTCTCAATGAAGCTGTCCCCTCTCTGGGGCTTCTCGCCAATGCCGCTCTCCCTGGGGCATATCTTCGGGCCCCCTGAGACCCTTCACCGTCCCACCTGGTCGGAGGCTGGATGGTGGGTCAGCACCTCCCCCTTCTCCACAGTGACCGCTTGGATTGGGGTCTCTCTGGGCTCTGCCTTCCTGTCCTTCTCTTCTTCACACGGGGGGCTCCTGCTCCTAGTGCAGTGTTGCCTTCTCCGCAGTCAGCAGCTCCTGCCTCGCCACGTGAGGCGTCGGATCCTCTCCCACTGGGGAACTCTGCTTCTGGCCCCGCTCACTCCACTCAGAGCCTCCTGGAGCCCCCTCCAGCTGGGGTTTCTGCCGGCATCCGTTCCCCTGCCTCTTTGCTGGCTGTCCTCTTTATTTCTGCTGACCGGTGATCACCGCTGACGTCACCGGTTGGCCACAGCTGTATGAAGGTGCGGCTGATGATTCGCGTGGGTTCCTCCCAGTGTTCCCGCTTCTCCACGGGTCTTACCCTTTTGGGTCCTCCCTTTTGTCTCTCCCTGCGACAGTATCCTTATGATTTGCTGGTCTCTTAGGTTGCAGTACTTTTGGAGAAAGGAGGATGTGTGTAGGCTTTTAGAGAGGTCCCGCTGTGTACTTTAGGAGTAATCTGGGAAAGATGCTAATGTTCCTTTTGTACATTACCAGTTTATTCCCACTGCAGCATAGTTTACCTTCTAATGGGGAGCAGAATTTGACTTCTTAGACCTTTCCAAAGCATCTCCATTAATCTGTCACTCTTTTCCCTTGCCTGGAGTCCAGCCACTTAATTTGAGAAGTGTCTGATAATCCCATAATCAGAAAGTTGCTCTTGAACTCATGTCTCAAACACACTTGTCATGTACTATGTTAATGAAGGTCTACAAGATAATTTAGCATCCTACATTCAGTTAAATTTACATCTAAGTAAAGCAGGTAATTCAGCTCTTAACTACAGTTTTAGACACACATTTATCAGGCACTCAGAACCAATCTACTGGACCAATATATATGTAGCCTATTATAGATAGAGAATGCTAGAAATAAAACAATTAGGTGGCATAAGATGTCTGATAATGTTCCGGAATTTAGAGTTGTTGCAAAAATTGTAAATGATCGTACAATGCCAGCACTTGCAAAAATTATTAGTCATCCATTTTTCATTTCCAATAATGTCCTGTAATGTAAA
>NW_005842182.1:1729509-1804116 GCF_000455745.1 Alligator sinensis | reverse complement strand
AGCAGGAATTTAAAAGCATTTACAGATTACATTAGCACATTGCTCTTAGCTAGCTCTAACGCTGTGATAGATTTTATCCAGTAATCATACAGTTACATAGTTTTCAGAATCTCTGTCTTACAAAGAAAGATATAAATACACCTATTTATATACCCATATATCTATTTATATAAATCTGTGGGCAGGACTGAATTTTTACCTGAGGTTAGCCTCCTATTCAGAAGTGATGCACACAAATTCAGTCATTTAGTTCCTTAGGTTTGTCTGTGATAAAGTGTTTGTTTTAAGTAAGTAACTATAGATTGCCTCCTAATAAATTTCCTGAAATTTATGTTATGCAAGAGGAGTCAGAGTAGAAGTCTACTGAGCAGACACTTTTGACAATTGGTTGTCTGAGACCTAGGGGTGCCTATACACAAGTGTGGAGGTTGTTCTGATGCACTGTAATTACAGCACATTGGAGCAGACTCAATCAATCAATTCTGCTGGATTATGGTAATTAACATGCTCCAACAGCCTCCCGTGTCTCATGTATCAGTATGCCCTCACTTCAAAATGGCAGCGGGGGCACTTGAACTAAAGCTCGTTAAACAAGCTTAAGTTCAAGTGTCCCTGCCACCATTTTGACGTGCGAGGATGCTGATGCACGAGATGCTCCAGGTGCTTAAATTAGAGCTGCTCTCAGAGCTGCTCTAATAAAAGCTCCATTCCCACCCCTCTTCCCCCCCTAATCCCCAGACCACATGTAAAAGTGCCCTAGGTGCCTGGACTAGATGACGCAGGAGGCTCCTTTCAGTGCGTCCTGTTAAACTGGAGTAAACTAATTTACTTCACAGCAGAATAGTATTTGTAAATATAGGCAAGCAGTGTTTCACCTATAACTTGTAAATACAGGTACTGTTATGCTGGGAAGTAAAAAAGTCTGCAGAAGCACATGTGTAGACTCTGCCCTTACTGGCTGGGGCATGAGGGTGCTTCAGTGCAGGGGCTGCCTGCCAGGTAGCCCTATACTGAAGCACCCTTGTGCCCCAGCCAGCCCCTCTGCAGCATGTTGAACTGAGGGGAGCAGCCCTGGGCTGGCAGGCTGACCCCTCCAGGCCGGGGCTGCTCCAACCTAGCTCAACATGCTGGATATGTTTTCTCTGAGCATTAGTGCTTTATGTGGGCACCTACAGGGCCCTTGGCAGATGTGAGCTATCATCAACCAAGGGAATAAAACGATGCAATTTAGTTACCACTTACGCAATTCAAATTGCAATTTACAAGGCGCATCTATATCTGCAATTAATGTGAAGCAATAATCTCCGGAGTTTATTGCGGTTTGAACGTGCACCTGGGAGAGCAGCATGTTGAGCTAGGTTGGAGCAGCCCCGGCCTGGGGGGGTCAGCTTGCCAGCCCGGGGCTGCTCCCCTCAGTTCAACATGCTGCAGAGGGGCTGGCTGGGGTACAAGGGTGCTTCAGTGTAGGGCTACCTGGCAGGCAGCCCCTGCACTGAAGCACCCTCATGCTCCAGCCAGCCAGGGCAGAGTCTACACATGTGCTTCTGTGGACTTTTTTACTTCCCAACATAACAGTACCTGTATTTACAAGTTATAGGTGAAACACTGCTTGCCTATATTTACAAATACTATTCTGCTGTGGAGTAAATTAGTTTACTCCAGTTTATTGCGTAAGTGGTAACTAAATTGCATGGTTTTATTCCCTTGGTTGACGATAGCTCACATCTGCCAAGGGCCCTGTAGGTGCCCACATAAAACACTAATACTCAGAGAAAACATATCCATACATGTATACATATTTGCATGAGAATTTGAAACTTTCTGGGTGCATCTACAACATACAATTAGCACATAGCAATAAACTCCAGTGCAGTTTGTGCCAGAGTTTATTGCTCCCAGGTACAGTGTTTGCACAGGCACCTGGGACCACAGCACATTGAGCTGGGGCAGAATAGCCCTGGCTGACGTGGGGTACTGGAGTTAGTCCACCAGCCTAGGGTTGCTTTGACTCAGCTCAATGTGCTGCAGAGGGGCTAGCTGGGGCGTGAGGGTGCTAGGGTACGAGGCTAGCCAGCAGGCAGCACCCACACTGTAGCACCGTCGTGTCTCAGCCAGCCCCATCACTGTCTATATGTGCATTTCACCTCTTGTAACTACTCTGCTGTAGGATAGCACTTGTGTCAGCCAGTACTATAGTGGACTTAATTAGTTTACCGCAGCCTAATAGCACCAAATGTGTAGATCATGACACTTTGCTATGGAGCTGATTAATTAGCTCCACAGTGAAGTGTCTTGTGTAGAGGCACCCTCTGAGAACATTTACATGAAGAAAATTTCACATGATTACTTGAGTAAAATGGCTCACAAATACTGGCAAGGTGAGCCTTGTTTTTATGTCAACTAATATTTGGAAATACTACTTATTTGAAGTATTTAGCCCAGACATATTTGTGATTTGCAATTAAATTACTGTTCATGCAAATGAAAGATATATGCCACAGGCTTGATCCAGGTATAGAACAGAAGACATTGTACAAGGTTCCCCATGTTGCTTTGCCAAAATATATTCTTTAATTCACAGCTACGACTCTTCAGTCCTTAACCTTTTCAGCAGACTGTGTCAATTGGGATCTGTTGTAGTAAGCTGTGCAGTGGATTTATGATGGAGACAAATAAGGACAAAATCAGTCAGTACTTGCAATGTAAGGCAGAATTTAACCTCTAGTCCTCAGACATAAAAGGCTAGTTATCCACAACACTCCATTTTCCCCGCTTGAAAGGGGATTAGGAGGTAGGAAATCGGGCCTTTTTCCCTGCCAGTGAGAAAAAGATGATCTGCCTCCTATTGTTACCAAATGAATAACAACTGCACAGCTGCCTCCTGTTCTGCATGATGACTGTTAACACTGGATTACCTAAAGTATGATACCTAAAACATTTGCCACTGTACTGTGAAAAGATCAGCTTCAACAAGAGTCACCTCTCTGTTCTTATCTTTAGCCTTCTCATGTTATAAATGCTCCTATGAGACCTGGAAATAGATTCACCAAAGGGAAAAATCACTAGATACTTTTCATTGTTAAAGTCTAAATGGCCCTCCTGTTAAAGTTCTTAAGTAGGTGAATATATATTTTTATAATAATTCTAAAGATCTTGAAAAGCAACATATACAGTCAAGATCACCTAAAAAAAATTATGTTTTGCATGGCCTGATTGCACAGCAGGAGTTACCTTGAGCCCTTGGACAAGATGATCTGTCCCAGCATGGCATAAATATTTATAGATAGCCTTGACTAAAAATACAAATAATTCATATTTAATCAGTGCCATTTTTCTTTATGGAATATTCCCCTCTTTCTGTAATGAATGATCTAGCATTCATTTATTTTTCTATATTAACATATGGTAAGGCATTTAACTTGTTACGGTTGGAAAAGTGAAACCAATCTCCTCACTTTTGCCTTTGAATTCATAGAAACTCCATTACTGAGTGAGATCATACATACACATTTTCTAGGTTTGTATTTTATAGGCATGCAGACAAACCTACAAGCCATCTGGCATACAATTCATCATTTCTTGGGATCCTGTTTACATATGAAATTTTACCAAAATGGAACAGCCTTGCTTATTTAACTCTCTTGTTACTGATGATTTCTTCAGAACAGTTTTTAGCGAATACAAACTGAAGTTTTGCTGAGTTAAAAAAGTACATAGTTCCAGTTTTGTTTTTCATTACTCTCTACTCTTCTTCCACCAATGCTCTAGGATTAAGATTGCAGAGAAATACATTTGTTCGAACAAAAGCATATCAATTACTTCTTTTAGAGTTTCATTAAGACACTTTAAAGGTATTTTGTCCTAGACCAAATATATTGGTGTCCTTTTATTGTTAGTATCATGAGAGAGATCCTTAACTGGCATAAATAAGCAATAGCTTGAGATGTTTTTTGTGAATTTAAGTGCTTTGACTGTGTCCCTATATCTAAAAAAAGCTATTTTATATAACACAAAAAGTTCAACTAGAGTAGAAAGACACTTAACTAAGAGGAAGTGGGCATTTGAATGGTGAGTTCATGTAAGAATTTGGTGGTACAGCTGATATTCAGAGATGTCTTTTGTGTTTTTTCCTTATGAACTTGTCTCCTGTGAGTCTCTACTTTTTTATTTTATTTTAATGACCCTTCTATATCAAGGTTTCTGAGGGGAAAAAGGGCCTGGAAATAAAACATGAATAAAAAAATTAGGTATCTTAAAAAAATCTTTTAAATTGAGGTACATTAAGTATCTTATTTTTACCTAATCTTGTGATATTTTCAGGACAGATAGATTTTTTTGCTATCAGTGCTCAGGTTTTCCTGTGCTGTTTTTCTATCATACTTGGCTATCACAAGGTATGTAGTGGAGAGGATAAGGCTGTGACATGTCTGCAGCGACCAGACAAAATTATGAGAGGTAAGAGAAGTGTCTCGCCTATAACTGAGAATTTTGTCTGGGACAATCGAAACCTTAGACTCAATTAACAGTTAATAATCTATCTTCACAAAACATTTAATGTCATATCAACTTTTATGACTAGTCAGTCCATAGTTCAAATACACTATAGTTATTATGAATCATGTCTTTTTCACACAAATACAGCTAACACTAAAAGATTTGGAGGGCCTGTGCCAAGGGTTTGAAGGAAAGAATCTTCCCTATAAACAGAAATATGACAGCAAAGACTATCTTTGGCATTCCTTTGTAGAGGTGTTTTTAGAGGTCAAGGCCCACCAGACCTCTTCTACTTGGGGAAACCAGATCAACTACTGCAACATTTTTTATTTCCTCCCACCCCTGTCTTCTTTCATCCTCCTGCCAAATAACATACTTAAAGTTTGATTTCAGGGAAGGAAATTTCAGGGAATCCTCTTCCCATAGCAGTAAGTGCAGCCTTACATGCTCTTATTAGGGAGACAGCATTGCCCCTTAGAACCTAATCCTGCAGTTATTCCACTGACTGTGAAACTCCCACTGAGGTCAGTGAGAGTTTAAGGTATTGTTATGTTACCTGAAAAATCAGTGCTATATGAATGATACACATTACGTAGTATTCTGATGTCTGGGAATGCACTGTTTGGACTAATTTGACATGAATTCATTTTTGGACACATCCAACTGGGTATTTAAATAAAATATATAGGGTTTTGTTTTGGTTTTTTTAGCTATTTCATAACATATACAATTGTGGATTGCAAATATAAAATGAAATCACTAACAAAATTAAGTAAAAATAATTTACACAGGCACATGAGAAGAACTTGAAATAAATGAACCTCTTTATTATAATGCTCTCTAATTTTGACGGAGTGAAATTGATTTTCTTAAAATCATAAACCAAAATTTCTGAAGTGGAAATGTTTTACAGTCTAGAAGGGTCAGACTGGTTAATTTTTATGGAGAAATGACAAAAAATGAGGGGTTTTACAGTATAATGGAAACACTGACTCTACAACTAAAGCAACACTAAAGTATTTAATTAAAAAAAATATTTTTGGCCATACTTCACTAAGCATAAAATTACTTTTTAATTAACAATTTATCTCTTTCTCTGTCTATATTTTATAGTGGTCAGTGTACCCTACTCTAATTTTTCCCTCAGGCTATGTCTTTAAATTTCACTTTAGCTGCCATTTTAAATTCACTTTTAAGAGTGTGTGGAAAGGAAACTGTCTTTATTCCTCAGTGACTTTCACTAAACAGAGGTTACAGCAGGATTACGCATTAGAGAGAACCTTGAACTCTTTCTTAAGACTTTGGTATTCAGTCAGTCAGTGCACTATTTATATTTTGTTCATGGTTGTTAAAATTCCAGACACACACTCTTACATGTATTTCCATACATGAAGGACTATTAGAAGCATGAGGAAAATGAGAGTGAGGAAAAGAGACAAATGGTATAAATGACTAGTTCATGTTGGGATATACAAAAAAAACATCACAGCTAGTATCCCTCATTCTTTTCTTTTATGCCAGCACTTTAATTGTATAGTGATATGCTGGATATATCTAGATTCTAGCATATTAAGATGGGATAGGCTCACATTGCAGCAACAAAGTGTGGACAACAATTATAACTGTCATGCCATATGAAGTGTCCTAAACGTTTTTCAACTTAGTCTTTCCATTCTTTTTTTAGTTTTTAGATACCTGATCAGTTTCATGCCCAACTGTGGTTTACTGTCATGTGTGCATAAAAACACATATATGTTATGTGTGTAATGTGTGTGTGTGCGCATATGTATCCACACACATACGCACAGACACACAAGCATGTTTTATTGCAGAGCTTCAGGAAGGTTAATGAACTAAAATGAAAACTGCAGTCAGGGATCAGTTAAAACACCTACTGAAAAGAAACATCTCTGTAATCAAGAATCTACTCACTAATTCAAAGCAATTTTACACAACTGTTTAAACTAAGTAGTGAAGAATATTGCTCAAGATCTAAAACTGTTGCAGGAAATTAACCTCAACTTTGAAGTCCAGTGCTGATGTTTTATTATCAGTATTAAATATTCATTGCTGCTAATTTATCATACACTGGGAAGTGAAAACCAGGTGTGTAGAAATGTTGCAAAGAAAGAAAACTGTGATGGAAGTTATAAAGAGATGCACTAAAAAGAGAGAAAAATAGGTAAAAGTCTAGGAAAACAAAATATAGAGAAGAAACAGAAGTGGGAAAGTTCTCAGCATGGTTCATTTTTTTTGTTTTTGTGCCAAGTTCTTATTGATACAAATAGAATATTTGCAGTTCTGCGGAAGGAGCAAGAACCCATGAATCTTTGTAGAGAATTGAGTCTCAGCTTGTGTGCTACAGATGGGCTGTGGTGGGTGATGCAAGAATATGGACGGGGTGAACTGGGGTGAAAAATCAGGCCATGGATGGAGTGGCTGTGCAGGGGCTGAATTTCTGTGTTCTGATCACAGAACTGCACTTATTCATTATGTTGTCTTAAAGCAAACTATTTTGATTTTCTGCTTCCATTTATTTTTTGTCTTAATATTTGAGATTATATAAACCCACAACAAAGGGCTGAAATAAAGGCTGATTAGTTAATGTTTATACAGTGCTTGGAATCTGTGAAGTACTGAACACAGTTATATTTTGTACCCATAGAGAAATCCTGTGGCACTCAGAACATCTCCTCAGGGAGCCACTACCTCCATGCTACTCTTCTGGTAAATAGCTCCCCCAGGTACAATATTGCCATTGCCTTTCCATCCACACCTGGGTCATAATCCCCCTCCCCCATGGGAGGAGACAGCATGGAATAGACTGTACAGGAGTCAATGCCGACCTCTAGCAGCTAGAAAAAACTTGGAGAGGAATTTTCCTGAAAGTTTCATGTAGCTGGCCTTTTCTGTTGGACCATGACCTCACTAATCTCATAGAGCCATAAACCATGTGGTAGTCGTATGAAGCTCATTCCCATGGTCCTTCACACACACAAAAAAAATGATAGCACAAGGGCTCGTTTCCTTCTCTTGGCAGTCATTAGGGTCACTTGAACAGAAGCTCCTTCCATTTTAACCTCTCCAGGCCAAATAGAATTTGGGACAGTAAAGCTCCTATGGGCGTCTATACAGGTGCTCCCTGGGGTGGAGGGGGAGGGGTGGTACTTTAATTAGAGTGGCTCTGAGAGTGTGTGCTTTAACTAAAGCTAATTCAATGAGCTTTAGTTAAAGCGTCCCTATTGCCATTTTGAAATTCGGGGCCAGTGAACATGCGTGATGCAGAGGCTGCGGGACCCTGCTAATGAGTACACTCCAGCAGACTCGATTAATCGAGTCTGTTCCAACATGTTCTAATGTGCATTGGAGCAGAGCTCCGTTGCATGAATAGGTGCCCAGTGTTACCAGATCTATTGATAGTACTTACTGCTCCTAGAATAGCCTGTCCAATATAAAAGCATAAACTTAAATTCCATCCCTGAGTGTTGGCATGTATTAACACTTCATCCAGTTTTATAAGCTGCAAAACACCTTTTCCATACTTTTGGAGAACTAATGGATCCATTACGCTAGGGCTGTTTCATGTGAGCTCAACTGGCAACTAGCAAGTTCATTGCAAGGAAAATAAATATTTCAGTCAGGCATTCAACTCAAGAGACCTAACCTTCACCTCTTCCCTGGGGAATTCACACTAAATGCCCTGAACTTCCTGCCATAAAACCTAGACAAACAAAGAAAGATGCAATGAAATAAACATGCACAGCAAATTCAACTAAATCTATTTCAAAAAATATATAAATGATCCAGGTTACAGAAATCAGAAATGGGGAAATGAGCTATTCTTAATACAGTTACAAATGCAGTAAAAAATCAGGCCTGTATCCTGTCTATCATACATTCCATTAAGTGTGGTTGAGGTAATTTTGTAGTTAATTGCTTATTTAATATGTTTTCCTCTTATAACATTATCTACTGAAGAGAGACAGCATCTCATGTATCAGTTTGAGGTTTGTGAACTTCTTTCCAATACCGAGTCTTTGATTAACGTATGTGCAGTGATTCACAATTTTAACAAAAGGTCACAAGATACATAAGGATTTTACTCACAGTAGCCTTTACTGGGTGTTAGCCACATACATATTCCATACATCCAGCGAAGAAAATAAAACTGATCCTCCTAAGGGAAAAAGTAGTGTTTAGTTAAACATCATCTGATAAATCTAACAGGTACAAATTGTATTAGCAACATATTTTTATTAATTTCAATAACCATAGAAAACATAGTAACATAAATATTTAGGGCAGAAGGTGCTTGGGAGGCAATAAGGACTTTTATAAGTCTAAAACAGGACCCAATATAAGAAAGCAATTAGAGTCCTAAAAATGTAGGGCTGAAAGCAAGTTCAAGAGATGATTTAATTCAAATCATTCATTGAAACATGATCAAGTATACTTAGACCATTCCCAACAGTTCTTTGTCTAACCTGTTCATAAACCTTCAAGTGAACAAGGTTTCATAACTTCCCTATGTAACTTGTTCAGTTGTTTCACCATCCTAACAATTAGTAGGTTTTTCCTAATTTTCAACTGGTCTTTTTTGCTTTTAAGTTGATTTCTTTCCCCAGTGGCCATAAAGAATGATCACCATTTGCCTTTATATCAATATGTCATGGAGACTATTATGTCTCCCCTTAGTCATCTCTTCTGTAGACTAAATAAAACAAATCCATTAATGGAATTAGGCTGGGTTTTCCCTTAAAGGCTGTTTCTGTAAAGAAGAAAAGCATGGGGGATGAGTGGCTAGTTAGGTTTCCTGTTTCCTATCGTATAGGATCTTTGTTACACTTGTCAATTCAGATATTTTAGGGCAGCATCTTCTTCATGCACATGCCCAAATTCATAGCCTACAGAAAGGGCCACACAGACTAGGAACAGACATTACGTTTATCCTGAGACAAGTAGTGCCTATAGTTGTCCTGAAACAGAAAAGTCCAGGGATTGACATCTACATACATTGCCCTTCCAGTCATGGTTTAGTGAGTGACTAAATGCACTGCTGCTTTTCTGCTGGAGATTCAATTCCGGGAAAGATGTTCAGACACAATTGGGGATATCCTAGGACAAGCTGTTAACACCTCTTATCCTATGAACCTTTTTAGGGTTTATCCCGGGACAATAGACAGGAATGTCTGAAAGATCACACTTTGTCCCAGGAGAAAATGGTTTCTTCTGGGACAAATGCAACATCTGTTTATAACCACAAAGTCTGTGGTTCTGGAAGGCTAATTGGTAGAAGTAATATTCCATGTTCCTCACATAGATTAGGGGAGAGACTGAGGGGGAACAAAAATATTAATATTGGCAGCTGGGCTGAAAGAATGAATTTGTCTTCAAGCCCAATAGTTGTAAAAGTAGGTCAAATGGGGCTATTGAGTAAACAAAAGGAAGTTTATTAGTTCCTTGCAGAAGTGATACTTTGTATGTAGACCTCTGGGCACAATAGGATACACAAAAGGACCTTGTTGTTCTTTAATTATAAATTTGAATGGTATAGGGCTTTAGTTCCATTATCCTAGCCTTGAGGAACTTTGGGCCTATTCTTCAGCTGCCTGGGAGACTTGTATGCACAGTTCTTATTAGAAGTCATGGGTGTTGCTTCATGTGTAAATCTGTTGGACTTGAACAGCAAAATGACCATTCTTACTTTAGAGTTTAAAGTACAAATACATGTTTTTTCATACAGATTCCATATTTTAGAGGCATTTTCAGTTTTCCACTTTCACTAATTGTAGATTAAAGGGAAACTTAAAGTTATTCTATCAATTTGGTTAGAATGAGATAGGAACCAATTAGTATGTTTGTAGAGATTCCTGATTTGACATCTGTTACTACAAAGCATCATGTACCCTTTTTAAATAGGAATGGTCAGTGTTCTAAGCCTGTGTCACATGTTTTGAAAAGCAACAGATGTGGTTTGTCGTGTTTTTGTATTCAGGACAATATGCCAGCTGAGCAAAACAAGTTTAAGAATGAGGCATTTAGTGGAAGATTAGAATTGTAAAATATCCCTAAGAAGTGGTTAAGGACTAACAGGACAGTATTGTCAAAGGTATTTGAACCTTGTGTTAGTCTAAAGTGGCAAATCCCCTGCATTTTTGTCTCTTAATTAAAAGGAAATCAGGATTTCACTTAATTCATATAGTTGTTTATATAAGGAAAAATAATTAGTCTGGGGGAGAGAGCAAGCAGTGGTATCAGTATACAATTCAGCTTGGAGTGTGGCACACCAGACTTTTGGCTGGTTTAGGAAAAGACAGTGTTAACATCGGGTGCATCTACATGAGATGCTTTTGCATAGTGGTTACTGCATATTTATTTAGTACTTATACAAGTTACTGCACATTTATTTAGTACTTATACAAGTACTACTTATACAAGTACTAAATAAATGTGCAGTAACCGGAGTTACTATGCAGTAGCCTAATAATACTGCGCAGTAGCATATTAGGATTGTCCATGCTGTGGCATGCTACTGCGCAGTATTATTCAGCTACTGTGCAGTCAGCATCTTGTGTAGGTGTGCCCAGTAAGAATGAAATGCACCCTTCATGTCAGAATTGGAACTCCCAGAGCCGTGTGCTCTTGCTAGTAAAAATCTTAATAGAAATTATATAAAAATGTAGTTGGTAAGGTTTCAAGCAGTCACTGATCTGAGGCAGGCTTATATACCCTTAGACATTAGTCACATGGGAAGAATAACACTATTTGCCTTGTTGATGGCAAAATTGAAAACAAAAATCAAATGTTCTAGAGAGAGGACCTGTAGTACTTGCTCCATATGCTGCCTGAGACATAGAAGTAGAAGATTAAAAGTTGTTAATACAGGTTACTATATACAAACTATATGAAATGCTAATGGTACCAGAAGAGAAATATAGAAAATTATTAACAGTTTGTCATAGGTACATACATTTAATGATCATTCTTGGGTGTCATGCTGCTTGTTGGTCAAACAGCTTATATACAAACAAGTCTCATAAAATGTGTAAACATGTACTGTACCATGTTTTTTTTTTAATGTGTTTTGATTTTGCAGCAAAATTCCATGCTTTTTTGTTAGTGATAGATATGAATCCATTTAATGTTTTTTGGTTTTATGCAGATGGTTCTGTGAAGGAAAAGAACTCCAGAATACTCCTGATATTCAGATCCGTTCTGAAAGTGGAGGCCTTCATTCACTCATCATAGCAGAAGCCTTTGAGGACGATACTGGACGTTACACTTGTCTGGCCTCAAATTCCATTGGCTCTGATAGTACGTCAGCTGAAGTATTCATTGAAGGTAAAAAAGGAAGGGGAAGAGATAAGGATGAAATAAATACACACAACATACAGAAAATATAAATACATAAAAATGAAACTGATTTTGAATTATGCTGCATTAGTTTGATACTTCAGGATTTTTGACACCCACTCAACTCTCTTTGTATCACAATAGCTTTTGAATGTCATGTTCCATTAATTCAGGTATTTCAAGGATGAGCAGAAGCCTATTGATTTTGTTAAAAGAAAATTGGTAAAGAAAAATAAGGAATGCATGGACCTCTGACATCTAATCCTCAGGCCCAGAGTCTTCAGCCTCTTCTTTCCACAGGTGATGGCAGCTGTTACCACTTTCCAGCAAAAAATGTTTCCTCTTTCAGCCCTGCCCATTCTCTCAGTGTAGTTTAAAATATAAACAATTGAAGTGATTTATCACCTAGAAAGAAAAGAAATAACAACTGTCAGTGAAGAAGGAATGAGTGTGTTAGTGATAGATATGATGAGTATGAAGACAACAGAGGAGTAGTTTGGATGAGTGTGAAGACAACAAAGAGTAGTAGTTTGTGAAATTAAGGACTTAATATTCAACATCAAGCAAACATGATAATTTATATAGTCGCTAATTACTTTGTTATAAATTAGGCCAGATTCTGATATTTATTCTTGTAAAGGCTTTATGGAAGATTAAAATATGATCAGGACTGGAATCAAATGCCAGTGTTCTCATTTTTGTTTGAATTTAAAATCGCCCAGAGGTCATGTACCAGATTCACAAACTACAATTTTTAATATATTGACTATAGCAAATCATTCAAAGGCTGTTTTAACAGTAGCCTAATGTAAGCAGTTATTATGTTAATTAAATGATATTTTTTTCCTTGAATTAAACAACTTTTTCATAGCCATTTGTGGAGAAATTTGCTCCTTTGGCAGTTTCAAGTGTCTGCTGAATATATAAAAACAAATAAATATAACAAATCTGTTTGGATATCAGCACACTAATATACTTGAACAGGTAGCTCTAACAGGTCCAACAGAAAATCTAGTTTCCACTAGTAAATTGTAGCTGAAATGTATATTCAGTATGTATTCCCAAATAACATTTATTATTGTGTATGTCTTGTAGTTTCAGTGCTCTTTTGGGCACTTAAATACAAAGGAAAATCCTTTATCTTCTCCATAAATTCATAGTCAATGCTGCTGTTAGATCTGTATTGATTATGTCCTGAGATCTGAGTACAGGATTCTTATCACCATGCAGAATTTTGTTAACTTAATGGGATTTTTGCAAAGCTTGTGAAAGTTGCCTTGTAACTATTTGGATGTGGTACCATGTTAGAGCAGAGCTGGGAGGGCAGGGAAAAATAGCAGTGGTGTTGATACAGCTGCCTGGCCCCAGCACAGCTCCTCCCTTCCCAGCTGTGGCATGGGTGTGGGCAAAGGCAAAGCCCTTCAGTTCTGAGAGCCAGATCCAGTGGCTCCATGGACTGTATTTTGCTGACCCCTGCTTAAATCAATGTTTTTTTAAAAAGAAAATAGTCTGTATGTGCTTTGCTAGCAATTTATTGCTTATATTTATGTTAATGCTTTCCCTTTCAGGTACAGAATGGGCATGTCTACATATGTACATTACTGCACAGTAGACTAATTAACTGCAGAGTAAAGCATCACTGTCCACACATGTGCAGCAACTGGGCTAGTATAAACTAATTTACACTACCATTGTAGTCTTGTCAGACACAGGTACTAGCTGTAAATTACTACAGAGTAAATTACTATGCATAAATGCACATGTAGATAATGACACTGGGATTAGTTTACTCTGGTTTATAGTGCACTGGAGTTTATTCAGTCACATTAATTGCACATATAGATGCATCCAATAAGCAGTAAAATAGGCTACTGTGCATTAAGTATTACTTAACCATGTACATTTATTACTGCGCATTAAGGCAGCTTAATGCATACTACCTCACACTGGAGGCACTAAATTTAATGCGTATTAGGAAAAGCGCTTTAATGCATGTGTAGACGCACCCTCTAAGTTGAATATTTTTCCAATGAAGTACTAGGTGCTGTTAATAAAGTCAAAGACAATGATGTGAAAAAAAGATTTTAGCAAGTTCAAGATTTTTCCATCTGTACAGATTATTCTAATATAATAAAGGGCTTAGTCCGTCTGTCCCTCTGTCCATAACGCTCTTGGAGCACTCTGATTGGTTACTGAAACAACCAATGTACCTCCCCCCCCCCCCCCCACATCCTCCCCCCCCCCCCCCCCCCCCGCCGCTGTCCCTGTTCCTTGGAGACAGCCGTGGCACAGGGTGCTGATGCAGGGCATGGCGGGGCAAACTTCCCCCACTGCTCCTGGGAGGCAGTGGCAGAGGGGTGGGGGTTAGGGTTAGCAAGCTCCCTCCCCCCCACTCCCTCTCCCGTCATTCTTGACGGGCAGTTCGCTAGTGTTAAAATATTTGCTCACAATGAACATGCTGGTTTTAATTTTGAGTATGGTAAATGACAAATAAAAAACTTACCAGAACTACGGATCAAAATTTGAAAAGTGATTCAGTTCCTTTCAAAGTTAAGTTTAAAAGAAGAACAAAATCCCTAGTTGCTATGTTTGCAGCATTATGTATGTCATTCATGAAGATGAGAAATGGGAAGTAAATGGGAATTACAGTATGTCGTTCTCAAAGGCTCTGCAGTATCAGTTTGCAGTTTGGAAATAGGTATAATTCAGTCCTACCTCTGAACTGTGGGTAAGAATGGCAATAGTGTAACTAGGGTGGGACAAGCAGGGCAGTAGCCCCAGGCACTGACTGTGAGTGAGTGCCACAATCCCCCCTCCACACCAGGAGTTTGTACACAGTAGTGCAGCCCTGTGCTGCCTCTGCCTATGCATCGGAACCCCCCCCCGGGGGGGGAGGGGGGGGGGGGGCAGGGAGAGGGGGGTGAGTGGATTGGTGCTCCCCAACTTCCAGGGATTTTTTTTTTTCCCAGCAGGTGCAGCCCTGACCCTAGTAGCATATCTGGGGAGGGGGAGAGCAAATGGGGATCCAGGGACGGCTCCCAGGGAATCTGTCCGTATGGTTGCTATGTGTCTGCTGCTGCTGCCTGGGCTCTCTGCACAGGGAAGCCAGTGTTGGCTACAGTAGCAGTAGCAATAGCAGTAGCAGCTGCCTTTGGTTTGCAGAGAGCCCAGGTAGGTAAGACTTCCCTTCCCCTCTACCCCACTGTTGTACAGTGGTTAGTATATCACTTTGCCCCCCACCATCTGCCCTGAGTGAGCTTGTATAACTCTGAAGAATGTGGCCAGTTTATCATGCAAATATTATGCTATCCACAGTTGTAGTTAAGGTTAAAGTTTAGCTGTAAATGTATAATCCACTCCTGTTCAGCAGTAGACACAAGGATAAATCTGTCTGCCACTTTGTAGCAAGTATGAGCAAGTATCTGGATATTGACATATGATATCATTGTCAATTGTCATTACAAATCTGTTGTTGCTTATTAGTGGAGCACCTTACTTAATGAACTGGGAAATGAATGACAGGTTCAGAAATAAGGTGACATAACTAGGCATTATGATCAATTTATAATTCCATAATCTACTGATACATAGGGAATCTTAAAATAAGTTGACTTCTGAAACACTTTTTGAAAACTGTATTTTTTTATAATATTGTTTAGGATACTCAGATTTAATGCTGTCTGAAAAAATCCTTGTTCATACTCAACTACCCTGTGTATCTTATCCGTTTAACATCTTTTTCTCTCCACTCTTATTTTAACACTCACTGGTTGCGTCTACATGAGACACTGACTGTGCATTTGTTACTGTGCAGTCATTTAGCACTTGTTTTTTCTAAAGTACTTATATAAACATGTACTAAATGATTGATCAGTAACCCAAGTTACTGCACAGTAACACCGCTGAACACTTTTATGTGATGCTACTGCACAGTAGCCTACTACTACTGCGCAGTAGCATCACATCATAGTTTTTGCCACGCTACACTACTGCGCAGTAGTATTGGGCTACTGCACAGTGAGCGTCTCACATAGACATGGCCACTCTCTACAAGCCACTCCTGGTATACTGGAGTTCTTTATTCACAGGCTCCCTTGTTTTGAAAAATATGCTTCTTAAAATTATTAATTCAGTTGTAGCAAATTCATTCTAATTATATTTCCTAAAGTTAGAGCAATCAAAAATGAACATGCCACACTAATTCTTCTTTTTGTAAAGAAAATAGATTTTTTAAATGTTTATCTAGGCACCTACAACTTTAGCCTAATTTGTATTAATACAGCTAAAAACCCAGGAAAGACAATAGCCAAAGAAATAAATAATCTGATAATGTGTACCTACACGGTTTTGGTTCCTATACTGCATAAAGTTCATAGTTCTGAGGACATATTGCGTTAAGAAAAGCTAAGGTATTTCTCAGGAAAAAAAATCTCAACTCTGAGTTGAAATTATTTTATTTATGCTGTATACTACAAGTCTATTCACAGTAATGCTTTATAATTCCAAAGCAATAGCATATTTGTTTTTTGAAGTTAAGCATAGTATAGGTCAGAGAAGAGTTATTAAAGGCTTTGAATATGCTTTCTTTTCTAGGTGCCAGCTCAACCGATTCTGAGAGTGAAAATTCAGTTTTCAAATCAAAATCTGGAGCTATGCCACAGTAAGTGCAAAGTAACACAAATGATATACGTGTTTGCTAAGGAGCTATGTAAGAATGATAGCAAAAAAGTTATGCTCCGTCTTCACTGATCTTACTCTAACAAAAGCAGCTAACCAATGTTAATCAGTGATCAGATTATAAAAAGTACCAAACTGGACTTTGACATTAATACTTGTTTACGTGCTGGTTTTATTGTAGGATGAAAGCTAACCAAATAGAAAATAAATTTAATCTAATGGACACTGGTTTAAAACACAGATTGGATTAAAACACTTGCATAAAACACAGACATCCAGACTAACTACTCACCGAAAGCCTTATAGGAAAAGAAAATCAAATGTCTATGAAAGAAAGATTTAATATGGATGAAAAAATGATAATGTATTAATATCATATTCATATCTGAGGAAGGGGTAAATTTCCTGGTAATTCTTAGGGGTAAATTTCCTAGTAATTGAACAAAGCCAGAATTATAATGCGGGAAAAAATCTATTTGTCACACTGGATTTCAATAAGCATTTGGGGATGAAGGTAGTTTAAATGTCCCCATGAAACAGCTCCATTCTGAATTTTGCCATATTGAAATTCAGAAGGGTAATATTTTAAAAATAAAAATTAAATTAAAATAAATTTATCAATTTACCCCAAGCGAAGTGCTGCTCCTTGCCTGCCTGATTCCAGTATCTTTCTTTACCTCTCAGTTGTTGAAGTATTTGTGGGGATGGGGCAGAAGAAGAGGAATATTGAAAGTTGTATTAACAAGTGGCATACATCCTTGTTTAACTCATCTATAAAAAAAAAAACTCACGTTTTTCAATTGGGAAAAATTAAAAATATTTTTTTCCCAATTTAAAGGTTATAATTCACAGGGTACTTTAGAAAGCAAGAAAAAATCAATATCTTCTACTTCTGATGCTCAGATAATTATTTTTTGAATATGTCATGAAAATAATCTCACTCAAACTTTATCACAAGAGCAGCCTCTGTACTGCATGCCCTGTTTCTGTCTAATCTCCTTCGTTTGTGATGCAAAGAGAATGAACAAGGTTGTAAATGTGGACTTCATTAATATCCAAACTCCTCCTGCTTAGTCATGTTCGCTTTAAGTCAGGGGTTGGCAACCTATAGCTCATAGGTCAGCCTGTGAAGAGACTGGATCCTGACTGTCTGCTCAGGGAATTAGCAGCATGCTCTAGCCTAAGCAGCAGAGGAGGCATCCCCAGGGTCCTTTCGCCTACCATATTGTTTATTTTTGCTGTTGCAACAGAAGAGGCATCTCCAGAGTCCTAGTGCCTGCTTCTTCTATTTGCTCCCTTCATGGGATTTGCTGGTTACCGAGAGGCTACAGTGGTGTAACCTGTGGCAGAACCTGGGTCCCAAGCAGTTGCCCACAGCTGCAAAAGGTTGTCAACACTTGCTCTAACTGCACTGAAGAAAAAGGACCACTTACAGAAAAAGAGGGTAATGACTACAGGATAGACAGAGGACAAGAGGGAAAGCAATGGGAGCGTGGGAGGAGTGAAGAGAGAAAATATCGGATCATTCTCTTTGGTTTAGCTCTATTCTATTTAGGTTTTGAGTTTGTTGCTTGTAATACACCATGTTCAATGTCACTGATATAAAATCTAGTAAAGTGCTTGCTTCTCCCATTTGTCCAGGGCTCAGAAGAAAACTACTTCTGTTTCCTTAACAATAGGATCTTCTGCTCCAAAGGCTGGAGTCACCACAGCTGTAATTCAGCCTATTTCTGTGCCCAGTCAGCAGGTAATCAGACATCATGCTGTTCAGTCAATAAAATTTGCTAAACTTGCATCTCAAGAGTTCAATACTGCTAAGAGATGAGGGTCATTTTTTGCATAATTCAACTTAAAAGCTTAACATTTTGTTACCATATGAAGACATATAAATATATAAAAAGTGTGTTATAATACTATTTACTTTTATAGCCCATTCAGTTTGGGTCTTATCACATCAACAGATGTTTTGTTCTACATAGCTGCTTTTGCGAAGTTCATTAGCATGGTATCTAAGGATGTGAGAATACTGGTAATATAATAAAAATTACACAGGACATCATGCTAATATGACTAGTGGATAGTACCAAAAGAGTGTAAAACGAATGCATGTAAGAAAACTTCAGGCGCACATGGTTTATAATAGAAATATTGAATAACAAACAAGTCTTCAATCTTTATATCTGTGATTAATTTAAATTACTCCATTATGGTTTTGGTATGTAGTTCAAGGACAGTTAGTGTGCTATCTTGTGCATCACATATTGCAAATTAGTCTTGCAAAAGTTGCAAAGTATCTTTTTCTATATATATAATTCATGTTAGGCTGTAGAAAATCCCTTTTTCCCCTCAATATTACTATAATTGAAATTATTTATCTTTTCTCCTTTGGTTGGTTAAACTAATTCAAACTTCTGTCCATAGTTTTGTTCCAGAAAATTGTAGAAAAGTAGAGCTAGGAAGGACCTCCGGAGGCCATATAGTACAAGCCCCTGCCTAAAACAGGATTGTCCCTGTCTTAAACTATTCCAGACACGTGTTCATCTAATCTGATCTTTAAAAATTTTCCATTGTTGAACTCCTCCGACATTGTATGGTATATATCCAGAGATGTAAAAGTACTTAGTGTTCGAGAGATATTTTAAAGATATTCACAGGAATCAAACAGACAAAGCCTATTAAGATAATGACAGTTGGGTGCACTGTTCCCCAGGGGTGCATAGAAGTCTTTAAATCTTGCATTTCCATTTCAGAAGTATAACAGATGTGAAATCATGAGGTCACAGACTGAGTGTACTATAATGAGAACACCATAGCAGAGCTACGTACTTAAGAAACTGCATCAGATGGATAGATTTGTGTTGATAATAACTTATTGAAACTTTGCAAATACTAGTGTCTTTAGCATTTCAAGCAATTCCAGCCTTGTTTTCTAGGTCCAAAGTCCTACTTCATGTCTATACCGTCTAGATGGATCCAAGCCAGGCTGCTGTGCACCCATTTTTACAAAGGTCTGTGTTCTCAATCATGATCCTCCATTCCTGTATTTTTTTCTGTTCCAGTTTCTAATATCAGAACAACATATCCCTAACGTATGAACCTTTTAATAATATTAAAATATTTCTTGGGTAGATTTCTATGTGGGTATTATTAGCTACTTAAACAATTTGGGAATTATTACAAACATTAAAAACAAAACATTTGTGAACACATGATAATAGAAAGATCCATTACTATTAATGTGTCCCCTAAAACTAAAATCTGATGGTTTTTAAGTTATTTTAGAAACAAAACCGCTCATTGTGTACTTATACCAAAATTTCAAACATCGCATTTTTCATAACTACATATATTTATTTTTTAATATAAAGTTGTAAGACACTTCATTGTCAGCAATGAAATGCTGGTGAAAATCCTGCCAGGGGTTACTGAAAATCTGAGATTACTTGTAGTTTAAATTAGTATTTACTCCTGTATTCACCCTAAATCAAAGTTCAGGATATATACGGTAGAAGTAAATAAGCCAACATAGCAGCTATATGAAGAAGTCTCTTTGCTTTCCAAAACAGCTTTCAGCAATAAGTAACCTGTACTATCTATCCATCCTTCCCCTAGCATGAGTTTGCTTATGCTTTCCCCCCTCTTTTATACAAACTACAGCAATGAATTGCCAACTCAAGTTTTAAACTTCAGTCTTAATACCTTTAAATATCTTTAAGTGTGTGAGTATTCAATGGAAAGACTCCTTCCATACTTTTAAGCCTAAGTGCTTTCCTGGATCAGGATCCATTCTAAAAGCATAACTTTTACAGAAAAAGAGAGAAGTAGTTAGTCATATTAGTCTGAAGTCAGGCAGAAGGCAAGACAGGGTGGCATTAGAGATTAGTTCAGAGAGGCATAAAGTTTGATAGGTGACAGCCTATTATATCATATTCTATGACTATTTCCCAATCTAGATTCCAATTTGAAAACAGTATAATTACTCCAGCATGACTACCGCATAACCCATATATAAGACCTAATTCTTGAAAAATATAAGCTGGCTCTAATCCTCTAATAGTGAGGAGTTAACTATTTTCCACGGGTTCCTGTTTGATGATTTCAGAAGCTTCATAGCAGCTGACAAAGCAAGTTATCACCTACAAAAGCTTCTCTGAATAAGTTCTCTAAGATGCTACCCTGCCCTACTTTCCACAAGTAAAATAAAGGACTGAAGCAGAGAGACAGACAGCAAAAAATTACTCTCTTATTTTGCTCCATAATCTTAATATGGGCAACAGAGAACTATACATGGTAATTGTAATCTTCCTACTCACCTCTTCCTTAAGCCTGAGGTTTCATCTTCATTGGGTGCATCTACACATGCACTTAACTGTGCAGTAGATTAACTTGCTGTGGTGTAAAGCATCACAGTTTACACATGCAACACTATTAGACCACAGCAACTAATTTTCACCACCATAAAGTAGTACCGTCGGGAACAGTACTGTCTTATGGCAGTGAAAATAACTTGCGCCTAAACACATCTGTAAACACTGACCCAGGCGTAAGTTGTGCTCAGTCAGCCCAAGCAGCTAGAGGCCAGACCCCTGCCTGCCACCTCACCATATGGCTCTGCTCTTTGAGCGCTCTTGTGCCCCAGCCAGGCCCCCTCTCTCTTCCCCCCTGCCCCCAGCCACCCAATGCCATGACCCAGAGTGCAGGGATGACCCCCTGAGCCTGCTGCCAACCTGCGGCTACTCTGCCCCAGCTCAGACTGCTAATTGGATGTGTAGATGCACCCAATATGTAGCAGTTCAAGTGCACACATTATTTCTATTCCATTGTAATCTTGCAGGCTGTACTTTATCTTCTGACTTGGCTGCACACACACATATTGAATAACCATGTTTGCACTCTCATCCTGCTTCGACTGCTTCACATGTTCCAGAATAACATTTTCACATTCTAGCTGTCTACCTGAAAGTAGTATAATTACTCCAAAATGACCAACTTAGCCAATATATAAAACCATCTCCTTAAAAAGTATAGGCTGGCTCCAATCCCTTCATTTCACACCTGAAGTAAAAACTAGAAGATCATCCAGGAGCATTTACTTCTGTCAGTGCTGAGAGAAGTTAAGTTGGATGATGATTTCAGAGGAACGCCTTTCTGTAACCAGTGGTGCACTTCATCCACTCTAGCAACATGAAAAATGTATTTAAAATAACATAACCACTGTATTTAAGCACCTTCTGAATGAGAAAACAGTATGCAGAAAAAGAAAATTACCAAACTGCTAAGACTCAACAAAATAAAGTGGGAATGGGTGAGGAAGGGAAGTTTGATATGACTGTTTTTGAAGTATGGGAGGTGGGGGAAGTGTCTTTGGTTAATTTAAATCATATTTATCATATTCCAGGAGCTGCAAAACTCCACAGCATCTGAAGGGCAGGTGGTTGTACTAGAGTGTAGAGTCAGGGGAACACCTCCTGTGCATGTCAAGTGGTTTCGGCAAGACATGGAAATCCAAGATTCTCCAGATTTCAGAATTCTCCAGAAAAGTAAGACACAGACCCCTTGCAAGTCCAAAGTTAATATTGGTACTATCCAAAAAACAGCATGGAACTGAACTCAGCCAGGGAAAGTTATCATTTTCCACCATCAGAATTGAATGTTAAGTAAAGAAAATCTCTTATCTACTCATTTGAGTTATCGTAATGAAGACCAAAGAGAATAACTGTAGAATACAGACAGCATGGACATCTTGACGTTTTTTTTTTTCTGGTGATACCATCACCAGAGACAGTATATTTCCTGCAGTATTTCAAAATTAAACTTCTTTTCTTATTAACATAACCTTTTTCTAATGCATTTTTCTTGTTTATTTCCCCCCTGCATGATGTGATAAGCAGAGCCGCGATCTGCAGCAGAACCTGGTAAGAGATGTATGAAAAAATAATCTTTTGATTCACTAGCTCTCTGTGTTTGCACTGAAGCCATAAATAGAACAATGTTTCTGCAAAGTATTGGTAATATGAAACTCCCTTAAAGACAACCTATTCTTTATCACAGGCTTCATCCTCTGCACTGTACTAGACATCAATTCTTTTATTAGTTAAACAGTAAATTCCATTCAGACCAATGTGGAGGGCCTCACTGACTAAATCCTTAAGCCAGTGTTATTCTCAAAACATGAGCAATTTGCAAGCTAATGAGGAAAAAACCGCTCCCACAAAATTCCATCACCCAAATTCTACTGGCATAGTTTTGTAATACTAGACCGCTAAATGCTAGTTTCCCCAATTGAGCTTGTCAGCTGTGAGCTGTCCTAAATGTAAGCAGAGTTGGCTCACAAAAGCATTCCTCATTCCAGTGAAACTTTAAAGCATATTCACAAGGTAAAGTTCTTAGAACTCATTAGGCACAAACACTTCTGTGTACATTTTTTTTCTTTACTGCCTCTTTTCATCCTTTTAAACTAAACGCTACCACTAATATCACAACTTTGTAGTGAAGTGTGGTTCATTTAGTGCTTATATAGTGAAATGTAGTTCAGTATGTATGGTCACCTACTGTCTATGGTGGTGCTTCTGGTGTGACTGGATATTTTTCAACCCTTAGAGACTACAGTGTATTGGTCTTGAGAGAGGTTGCAGAGCAAGTCTACTTCTATTCAGTATCACCAAGCAGAGTATAGGGTGTTTTCATGTGCTTCTTGCTGCTACTGCTTTCCTAAGTTAAACCAGAAGAGCAGAAGATGGGTTAGTGAGTAACAAGTAAGACAGAAAAGAAGTGGGTTTTCTGAAAGAGTGAGGGCTTACACAGGGATGGGTACAGTCTTCTCTCACTAGGCCTTTCGCAGAAGGGAAAGGAAATGGAGAGGTAATTGTGTTCTTTTTCTCACTTTTTCACCAGTCTATCTTATTCTTCAGCAGAACACTTGCCTATGGTATTTTCTTTTTTTTAATTCTCTCTTTTTTTTTTTTGGACCAGAAAAATACTATTAATTATGAGGGTAGAAAAAGGGAGTGTGTACAATTACAACATACAACCCCACCACTTATTTGAGTGACAGATGGCATCGTAAAATAAGTATACTCATTTTCTATGGTTCTTCTGCATGCCTTGATTTAAAGAGGCCTGAAATGTGGATCACGAGACACAATGGAATTAAAAGAATGTTGGAATTCAGCATGTTTCATCAGACCAGTCCCTCTAGACCAGGGTGTCAAACTCACCCTACCCTCTAAGTTGGATCTGGACCATGGGAATCCTCGTGGTCCAGAACTGGATGTAGTAGTGGGGCAAGCAACAGCAGCAGGGATTACCTCAGCCATGTCTCATGCTCTCCTGACACTGATATGCGACCCCAGTGAAGCTGTGTGCCCCAGACTTTGGTGGTGAACCCTGCTCCCACTTGCCTTACCCCTCAACAAGCCCCATAGGCCAGATGACACAGCCATACATTTCACACCGTGACTTTAAAGGATTACAAATACAACTACATAACAACAAATATAGGCCACCCTAGTATGTAATCTTTAACTAATGTCCCTGGTTTAGGATTATAAATTACAGTACCCAGTTTGTTTCAGAATATTTGAAGCCTTTGGATATCTAGGGAGTAATGTGGCATATACTTTTGTTGTAGAATATGACTGATATTTAGCTATTTGGGCTCATAATAGGAAAAATTTCAAAAATGGCTTTTCAAAAAGGATTTAGAAATGCAAATCCTGTTGAAATTTGGTGAGTGCAAAAGATTTGTACTCCTAAATTTCTACATCACTCTTGAAAGTTTTCTCCATAATAGATGGCTTGCTACTTAGTAAATTGAGTCTGCCCAAGTTACTGCTTTTTAGACATTATGAAACAAAGCAGACCAGAGAAATTAGATCCTTTGGAAAAAATGAATTAATTTTCTCTTCAAGTCAGGAACAGTTTATGTTCTGTTTTTCCACATCTAACCCACCAGACACTGTGAAAACAGTACCCTTATCTAGTGTCTATATCAATATTAACAGCAATTTCTCGACTACCAAATTACCTGGCTTGTGTCTCCTACTATGACTTTTATCCCATTTCTTCTTCAGCAAGTTGGAAAGTTTCTGAAATGAGTAAAACTTAAGAGAAGAAGAGTTTAGGCAGTATGTACTTTACCAGTAACTCTCCCCTTTGCTTTTTTCGTTTCTAGTTAAAACCATTTTATCAAGCCTATGTGCTTTAAGTCTTTAGCTATTTTAGCAACCTTTACCTGCCCAATGAAGATGTATGTTCCTATGAGCTAAGTATTTTATATTTAGAAGGCAGTGTGTCCTACTGAATTGAACACTGGGATTCAGGAGGCCTGGGCTCAATTTTTGGCTCTAGTCTTTCTTATTCGATGATGTAAGTTGCCTTTCTGGTGCCTCAGCTTCCCAATTTATAGCTATTAACCTTCTTTAAGGTTAAGTGCTTTGAGATCTGTGGCAGAGCTTAACAATGGTGATGGTGGTGCCAGCTAAAATCAAGGGCAGAGCTAGGAAGTGGGATGGGGGGTTCTACTAATAGTGGTGGTAAATGAAATGTATAAACAATAAGAGTGATTCTGACTGAAGAGACCCAATCCCTTTCCAAGCTCTCTTGCTTATACTGTGCCAGTGGTGCTCAAACTTTTGTCCCCATGGACTGGATTAGTGGTTCTGGGCCAGTCTGTGGGCTGCATCCTGTGCAAGATCAGCACCTGCATTGGACTCCATGAGTCTGGATCAGGCCCCATGCAGCCTGCGTAACTGGATTACTCCCCATGCAGCCAGATTGG
This sequence comes from Alligator sinensis, assembly GCF_000455745.1. Lineage (NCBI taxonomy): Eukaryota > Metazoa > Chordata > Crocodylia > Alligatoridae > Alligator > Alligator sinensis. The sequence goes on along the minus strand of NW_005842182.1, from coordinate 1,778,813 downwards.
GTCCTGTGGCACCTCAGCCTGGCTCTGCACCACCTCCAATTTTTTGGACCTATGGGAAGCTCTGTGGGCTAGATAACATGGTTCCACGGGCCAGTTCTGGGCTGTGGCCCCAGGGGTTGAAGACCCCTGTACTTTACTGTTACTTGCTTGGGTCACTTGCATCTTTCTCCCAACTCTGGCAAACTCACAAACTAGTACCAGAGGATAAATATGGCATCCTTCCTGCCTTCTTAGGGGAGCAAGGTTGCACTAAAGAATCAGTCCATGTGTTCAGAGACTTATCTTGTTCCTAAATCATATACATATTGGCTTAAATGCTGCCAAGTTGCTATTTAGATACCTAACTGATAGAAGAGGATTTGGACAGACCCCTTTAGATCAGGGATGTCCAATTTCCCAGTGCTAGGGGGCTCGTCACAGACCTAGGGGATGCACATAGTGGAGGCTGCCCCTCTGGTCTCCCTCCCTTGCTGTGCACACAGTCCAGCTCCCCCTTGCCATGTGCACAGCCCAGCCTCTCCTCCCTGCCCCCTGCCCTGCAACACAGGGAGTCTGAATTCCCCCCACCGTGCATTTAGCACCCTTGACCTCCCAGACATGCACAATACACAAATACATGAGCAGCTTGGCTCTCTCCTTTGTGCATCATGCAGCACCCACAGCCCAGGTTCCTCCCCTGCCTCCTGCACAGCATGGGCAGCCTGGCCCTCTACTGTTGTATCACCCTGCTCCCAGAAGCACAGACAGGAATCAGAAGCCATAGGAGGGAGGGGGAGCCCAGGGACTCCAGGCACCACAGCAGCAAGAGCAGTGGGCAGAGTGGCAGCCGGGCAAGAGCTCACAGGCCGTATCTTAACCACTTACAAGCTGCTTGCAACCCATGGGCCACCAGTTAAATATCTCTGCTCTGTTCATATGTTCTCGCTCTAAAGCATCCAGTCCTGCCATTGTCAGAAACTGGATACTGGGCTAGATGGACCATTGTTCTGACCCAGCATGGTGCTCCTTATATTCTTACATTCCTATGTTCTTACAAAAATAAGTCTCAATACAGTAGGACTTGTCAAAACAGGAAAAAAAATAATTTTGTCCAATCTGTGGAGAAAATTTTAGATTGAAATAACAACTCTTGGATTGCCATTAGAAATAGTACAGCATCTTTACAATGAACAATTAAGTTGGTTCCAGAAAGACCATCAATACATGGTGTTGCTGTATGTTGCAATGCAGATCCTAGGAAAAGAGGTAAGATAATACATGTAAAAGAAGTGGCTTGTGAGCAAACAGGGATTTCAGCAACTGCTGAATGCAGACAGTGAACACATTAACAAAGACTGAGTATAAGAACACTGGCCACTATGGTGCCAGTGTTACACTCACATTTGAGCTGCACTGAGTTTCAGAAATTCATTTAACTACTTTCCAGTGAGATGCTATATTTGTCCTAATATGTTGTAGAACAGCTTTAGTAGCTGTCAGCTTTTGTCCAAGTGTTACTAAAAATCTTACAAGGCAAATCCAGTGAGCTCTACTGACTAGATCAGTAGTAATAATTTTAAAGAAGAGATACTCCATGAATTAATACAGCTGAAAGACTGTAGAACAGCTTTTTCTTGTCACTGTTATGTTCTATCTGGCTAATGTGTTTTACACTCCTCTCCCTGTCTAGACAGAATTCAGCTTGCATCACAAATCTCTTCAGACTGCTTTGTGAATTAATAGCTAGTCAGATTACCTAAGGCCAACATCACAGTTTGTCACAGTTTACCTGCTTCTTTCTTTGACATTTTGACTTTATGCTGATTGAATCCTTCAAAGAATAGTCTGCTTGGGGATGAAAAAAATCCCAAAGAATCATTTGCCAGCTGTTGATGCTTTGGCCATTACTCAGCTGTCTGGAGGCAGCCACAAACTGTATTGAATTACTGTAAAACAATTGTCTAATGTCATGTAAGAAGAAAGCTATATAAAATCATAAAATCATATTTTTTGCTTTGCCAGGGAAATGCTGCAATAAAATATAAAATTCATCAAAGCATATAATGCTGCGTTTTTTGATCAGAACACAGTGATCCTGGATCTTGGATCAGACTTTCTAGTTTTCATGTTTTTCATGTTCTAGGTCTAACAGTCTCCTAGAAAATTCCTAACGTTTTCTGCATAAATTTTGGAGGCTGAAAATATTATATTGAAACTGAAAACATGCTACAAAAGTAACCTAAAATTCAGCTTTTTCATCCTGAGAGTTGGAAAAACGTGTAGTACAAACTCTTCTTGGTCAGTGCGTGTACATGCTATAGACCAGAGATATCAAACTCAGATTCAACCCTAGGCCAGATCTATGGCCAGTGGCAGCTGCAGTGGGCAGGAGCAGGAGGAGTCTAACAGTGGCAGGGGCAAGCAGCCAAAGGGCAAGGAAATGCTATATCTGCACAGCCCTTGCAGCAGGCTATGCTCCCTGCTTTTCCCCCAGCTTCCCATTACCCATTGGTAGCCTGATGAGCCATATTAAATGGCACTGCAGGCCAGATGCAGCCCACAGGCCCTATGTTTAGCCCTGTTATAGGCCAAATTCCCAGCTGGCGTAGCTCCACTGAAATAGAAATGTCTGTGCCAGTTTTCATTAGCAAAGGATCTGGCTCTTTTAGTTACTTCAGAAAGCATGATGGCAACAGTGTCCAAATCTGGAGATGAAATTCTACTTTCAGAACTGAGAGGACAACTACGCCACTGCTCGGGTTCAGCACGTAGCTACTACAGAATGGCATTTCTGCTATGGTAAATGTGCAATGTAGACATAGGTGATAAGGAAATCTTGCAACCAGTCACATTTCCCTGACAAAAACTCATCACAGCAAAAGCACTAGTGACTAATTCCAGACGGTGATATTTTCCCCCTGAACTGGCACTGAAAAGCACTGTTTGGGGCTTGATAAAAAGCTGATGAATAAAGTTGCTTCACAGAGTAGGCTAATATAGGTCCTTGAGATGCTGAAAACATCTTGGTCTGTCTATTAATTGTCCTGTTTGGGGGGATGAGGGTTGTTTTGTTTTGCGTCTTCTGTGCTGTATCAGTAGAAACTGAGATCCCAGTTTTTCCTGGATGAACAGTAGTTTTCTAGCCTGGATGTTTCATCATGCATTTCCTATAATTGCATGATTTTGCCAAATATCACATCTTCCCTCCAGTTGACTTTTGGTCACATATTTCAGAGCTGACATTTCCTAAACTATCTGCAGATTTAGACTGCAAATCATCTGAATCATGTCATTCCATCTTTCAAGTGGTATAAAGGTGGATCTCTAATGTTAGAGTTCATGAGAATCTCTGCTGAAATCAAGGTGAAACAGCTCTGTGAGTGGGTGGGCAAGGTGCGGCACTGGTGACCAGGATTACCTAAATTAGAGGGTAAGAGTCAACTATTCTTTTCCTTGTTTTTGTTGCAGAACACTTAAGAGGTTTCACAAGACTACACTGATACTATCTGTATTTTTACTTGAGGCTTCTCTTTGTATCTGAAACACTGTAGTTATCACCCACATTCATTTTTTCTCTATTTTATACTTCTCTCTCCTTCATCACAAGATAGAGAGGCTGTCGGTCTACTAGAAATACCCTGCAAGTACTTTGTTACCTCTAGTGGTTCAGTGAATAAGGGTGCTTGGGCACGTGATGAGATTACCCTTTTTAGTGGTTTAATTGCCCTTTTTTAGCAATGTAATCTCATCACACTCTACACATTTGGCAGCATATTGCACTTTAATTTTGTCATACTGTACACATGCAGCAGCATATTGCAAATTAAATGACTTTGTTATGTAGTGAATTAAAATACATCCCAATGCATTATAGTTTGCTACATAACACATTGCAGCAATACATCCATCCCTGAGGCCCTCCACAACTCAGGGGTCACTCCTACTGCCTTCCTGCACTGCCCCAGGGTCAAGGCAGCCCATTCCTGAGTGGAAGGCGATGAGGACAGTGCATAGATTCATAGATGTTTGGGTCGGAAGGGGCCTTAGCAGATCATCGAGTCTGGCCTCCTGCCCTGGGCAGGAAAGAGCACTGGGGTCAGTCTGCCCCAGCCAGGTGCATGTCTAGCCTCCTCTTAAAGACCCCCAAGGTGGGGGAGAGCACCACCTCCTTTGGAAGCCCATTCCAGATTCTGGCCACCCTTACCATAAAAAAGTTCTTCTTGATGTCTAACCTAAGTCTGGTCTCCATCAGTTTGTGGCCATTGTTCCTAGTTACTCCACAGGGTGCCCTGGTAAACAGAGCATCTCCTATTCTTTACTACGCTCCCACTCCTGCCTCCAGTGAATTTGTAGGTGGCCACAAGATCACCTCTCAGCCATCTCTTGCGGAGGCTGAAGAGATCCAGGGCTCAACCTCTTCTCATAGGGCTTTGCCTGCAGACCCATAGACATATGAGTGGACCTCCTCTGAACCTTCTCAAGCTTGTCCCCATCCCTCTTGAAGTGTGGCACCCAAAACTGGATGCAGTATTCCAACTGCGGCCTGACCAGTGCTGCATAGAGGGGAAGTATCGCCTCCCTGGACCTGTTGGTCTTGCACCTCCTAATGCATGATAAAGTGTGGTTAGCTTTACTGATCGCTTCATCACATTGACAACTCATGTTCATCCTGGTGTCAACAATGACTCCGAGATCCCTTTCCACTGCTGTGCTGCTGAGAAGGTCCTCCCCCTACCTTTAAGCATGCTGGTGATTCCTTCTCCCTAGGTGCAGCATCTTACACCTGTTCTTGTTGAACTGCATCCTATTCTGTTCCACCTACTTTTCCAGCCTGTCCAGATCCGCTGTCCAGATCCGATTCATTCCCTACCCTCTAGTGTGTTAACTTTACCCCATAATTTGGTATCATCTGCGAATTTGGACAGGGTGCTTTCCATGCCTTCATCCAAGTCACTCATGAAGACATTAAACAGCACAGGTCCAAGGACTGAGCCTTGTGGGACTCCATTACCCACATCTTTCCAGGTCAATACTCACCCATCCACCACCACTCTCTGGGTGCAGCCACTAAGTCAATTTTCCACCCACCTGACTGTGTAATCATCTACGTCACTGCTGCTCAGTTTATCTGTGAAAATAGGATAAGATATTGTATTGAAGGCCTTCTTAAAATCCAAATAGATTACATCTACCTCAATTCCTGCATTTAAGCATTTTGTGACCTGGTCATAAAAAGAAACAAGGTTAGTAAGGCAGGATCTACCTGCTATAAATCCATGCTGGTTGCCGTTCAGCATTGTTTTTCCCACTGGACTCCCACAAATATGACCCTTAATAATTTTTTCAAAGGTTTTCCCAAGGATAGAGGTGAGACTAACCAGTCTATAGTTACCCAGATTCTCATTCCCCCCCTTCTTGAAAATAGGGACCACGTTGGTCCTTTTCCAGTCCTCTGGGACATGACCTGAGCACCAAGAGTGCTCATATAGCTGTGCCAGTGGCTCTGCTATGTTACTAGCCAATTCCTTCAGTACCCTTGGATGAAGATCATCCGGGCCTGCCAGCTTAAACACATCCAGTCCCTCCAAGTGTCCCTTCACTAAGTCGGCTCTAATAGTTGGTGGAATGGTTTCCCTTTTGTGCCTGTCTATGATCCAATTGGGAGATTTGTCCTGATCCATGTTCAGAAATAGAGAGGCAAAAAACTCATTGAAGAGCTCAGCCTTGTCCCCTCTATCTGTCACTAATTGCCCTGATTTGTCCTGTAGGAGTTCTGCGCTACCCTACGCCTTCTTTTTACTCCCTATATGTCTGAAGGACTTTGCTGTCTTTAATTTTTGTTGCCAGCCTAAGTTCCATTTCTGCTTTGACCTTTCTGACTGCCTCCCAGAAAGTGTGGGCCAAGTAGGTATACTCTGCCGTGGTGGCTACTCACTGCTTCCAGAGCCTGTATGCCTCTTTTTTTGCCCCTAGGCTTTCCTCGATTTCCCTGTTCAGCCAAAATGGTTTCTTGGCCCCTTTGCCCCCTTTCATGCGCAATGGAATTTTCTCCTTCTGTGCCGTATGATCGCTTCCTTTAGAAGTGACCATCCTTCCTGGACTCCTGTCTCACCAATGTTCCTGTTCTTCAGTGCCTCACTAACGAATCTCCTGAGCACACTGAAATTGGCCTTTCTGAAGTCTAGCACTTCTGTCCTATTGGTTACCCTTCCTAACCTATGCCAGATAGTGAATTCAGTCAAGTGATGGTCACTGTCCCCTAGGTTACCTTGTGTCAGTAGATCCCCCACCAAGTCCAGTTTGGAATTGGCCTAGTGGGACCATATACCTCCTGTATTAGGTGAAGGTCCTGTATGCAGGTTAAGAACCTATGTGAACGGTTGGCCATGTCCCTTGACTGTATGGCCTCTGAGAGCTGTCTGGAGAATTCCAGGTCCAAGTCCTCCTCCTGATGTGGCAGTCTATAGTAGACCCCCACTACCAAGTCCCTTTCCATCTGGCCCCCTTGCATTCTGACTCACAATACCCCTATTTGCCCCTCCTCTGCTCCCATCTTGATTATGGAAGATGTATATTGCTCCTTAACATAGAGAACAACACCCCCACCTTTTCTCCCTGCTCTATCACATCTGTACAGCCTATAGCCCTCAATGCTTACTGCCCAATCGTGGGTAGGGTCCCACCAGGTTTCAGTTAGCCCAACTAAGTTGAAGTTTTTGTTTGCAAGCAGGAGTTCCTCCTAGCATTAGTATAGAGACACTTGAGTCCCCCAATGGGTGCCCTTGGTGCCCCCCAGTCCTGATGCCCATCTGGCCCCTTAGTATTTACGTGGGCTGTTCCAGCACATGGCTCGTGGTCTGCTGATCCTAGGTTCTCTTTTTCATCTGCATCCTTGTCCCCTGATGAAGCTAGTTTAAAGCCCTGCATAGGAGATCAGCCAACCTGTAAGAGAACAGACTCTTACCTTTCAAAGAGAGATGAAGACCATAATGTCCCAGGATGTCCCTTTTGTGGAAGTGTGGATTGTGGTCGAATAAGCCAAAACCCGCTTGGTGATACCAACTCCAGAGCTGCAGGTTGACTTCTTTAATGCATGGAGTGCTGGAAGCCTTGGGAGGGGAGTGGTAGGGTCCCACATTTTTTCCCCCCAACACAGCCTGCCTGTCTCTGCCCCAGCCAGGGGGTGAGCTGCTGGTGGTGTCTGAACTGCAGAGGGCCTGGTCCTTCCCTCCATGGTGGTGCGCCCCCCAGGGCTGCCAGCTTGGAGCCAGCACCCAGCTTCCTAGCACCCCACCTGGGTGGCCCTGAGGGACACTGCCACTGCAGAGGGAAGGATGAGGGCCCCCCACAGCTCAGAGGCCACTCAGCCCACTGGTAGCTCACCCCCTGGCTGTGGGAAGGCTCTGCCGGGGGGATTAAAAAAAGCAGCAACAGTTCAAATCCTTTTTTTTTTTTTATCCAGTGGAGCCTGCCCACAGCTGTGGGTCGAGCTGCCAGCTGCTTCTGAACTGTGGGGGACCCCGGTCCTTCCCTACATGATGGAGCCCCTTGGGGCTGCCCAGGCAGGGTGCTAGTGAACCGGGTGCTGACTCAGAACAGCTCAGGGCCCACTGGAAGCTCACCCCCCAGCCGCGGGCAGGCTCTGCTGGGAAAAAGAAAAAGAGATTGGGCCCCTCACCATAAGTGACAGAGCCCTTTAATTGAATCAATGGGTTTTTAATTGTGACAATTAAACTGTTTCAGTTAAGGGAGAACTAAATCCCCATCACATATACAAGTGGCCTTAGGGACTAAGATTAAAGAGAAGATACCAGTCTCCCACAAGACATTTTCAACATCAGTTTTTCACCAGCAAGTATCACTGTATGTATCCACTCTTTCTTTTATGGCAGAAACTTTGTTGTGGCTTTGGAACTGTGTATGTGTATGGAGCAACATCTCTATGTATTGCATCATGATTAAAAACTAAAGAAAAGCTATTTGTGTTCCAGGATTATTCATGTATTACAATGGAGGAAGTTGAAGATCAAAGTTGAAAATCAAAGCTGTAGATCAAAGAAAAGCTTTAATTTCAGTGTGATGCACACAAACGTTCTGGGAAATAAATGCAGTCCATTGCAGTCTTTTTCAACAAAGAAATTAGTTAAATGTTTCAGAACTAGAATGCTAATCAAAATGGCCAGAAGTAGAGCAATTTTCCTACACAGCTAATAACATAACTACAATGTTAAGGTATAGCAGACTGGGAGTGAAGTTTTTTTAGCTAGATATAGTTCTCCCTTAAGGTGATTCTGACTGTCAAGGAATGAATGAAAAAGATCAGCCTCTAAAACATAACGTTTCCTTCTAGCCAACTGAAAAAATAAAGTGCTAGTATGCGTCAGCATTTTACATGTTTCACTTAGCAAAATGCTTTTGTATCTATTTAGTCAAGTGTCAAATTTGTTCAGAGTTTCTTTCTGGAACACATTTCTGTGATTAAATGACTTGTCATCTCAATTAGTACAGATATTATTTACTTCAATCATCAGACTGTATTTAGCACAACAACAACAAGAGAAATAAGTATATATGATCAGTATCTTAAGCCTTAACCAAATACCCAGAAAAAATAGGCATCCAGCTCCTAAGAAAGAAGTTCTTTAGCTGATTCCCACATGTACTGAACCAGTATTTTCTCCAGTACTTTCTACAGATGCTTGCTAATAAGTCCTTTAACTAGGATTCTGCATGGGATAAAGATAGTGTTGGTTTGGGGCGACAAATCATCTGAAGGCAATAGCAGTCATTTTTGCTTATACCAGGGTTGAATTTTGCTCCAGATATCTTTTGGGCACATCTGTAAGTGCAACTAATGTGCCTGAACCTTCTGTGAAGAAAATTCAGGCTCATTAAAGCATTTCTGGGTGCACATCTACATGGAGCTCCCAATGGGAGCAGTTCAGTCTAGGGATGCCCCTGCCCTCCTGTAGCAGCCAGGGGGAGCTCCAGGCTCCCCTGGGTGCTAGCACTGAGGGTCAGGCCTGGGCTGCAGAGAGCAGGTGAAAGCTGTCCAGGAGCAGGGGACAGCTTCCACCTGCACAGACCTTGGGATTGCAGCCCAGCTCAGCAGCACTGGCTTGGGGCAATGCCCTATGTCCAACTGTGGGAGTAAGTAGCACCAAGACCATGGGGAGATGTAGAGAGGAGGCAGTGCCAGGACTGGTGGGGGGGCGGCACAGGGGAGAAGCAGCATTGGGGGAAGAGCTTCCCCTCATATCTCCCCTTGGTCCTGGTGCTGCTTTTCCTCCATGTCTCCCCCCCAGTCTCTGTACTGTTCAGCTCCCAGCTCCCCCCAGTAATGGGTGAGGGGCAGGAGCTGACAGGAGCACGTATTCCATGGGCAGCGGTAGGTTTGAGAGGATAGGGGATCTCTCTGTCCCCATAGCCTTGCTGCTGCCTGTGTAGCACACACCCTAGTCAGCTCCTGCTCCTCTTCTGTGCCTGGGGGTTAACCAGGAGTTGAGCAGCACCAGGACTGAGGACAAAGAGCTCCCCTGTCACAGCACTGCTCAGCCCCTGGCTTCGGGGGGCAAGGGGGCGGAGCTGGGAGCTGAGCTGTGCCAGAGCCACAAACAGCTCCCTCCCACTGCCTGCTGTGGGTCCATGCTGCCTAGGCTGATCAGAAGCAAATTGCTTCTGGTCAGTGTCTATATGTGCACTACTGCACAGTATTAACGTGCTGTTAATATAGTACCTGTATTTGTTGATACTAGCAAATGACATGTTAGCCTAAGTTACTGCGCAGTAAGTCCTGCACATGTGCAGATGCTGATGCTTAACCACACATTATATTAGTCTAATGCTCAGTAAAGCATCTTGTGTTCTTTGATGCATTCTTTGATTAGTGAGATGCTTACAAAGGATTTCTAAAGCTACTCCTTGCTTCAGCCAGTGTTGCCATCATAGAGCATCACATATATACAGGTCAGTCGCATCATACGCGCATTTAACTTAGGCGAATTCAACTATACGCGGGGCGGGGGGGGCTTGAGTTTGCACGCAGTGCTGCCGCTTACCTGGAGGCCCATTATGGCGGTTACAGCCACAGCGTCCAAAACCTCCCGCTGTCACCATGGAGCCATTCCCAGAGCTGTGTGGCCGACTGCCGGTGGCACGCAGCCATCCCCACCACCCTGCGCTGCGCCGCTGCTGCCGGCCACACAGCTCTAAGTACAGCGCCACGTGCAAACTCAAGCCCTGCCCTACTTCCCACCCCACGTATAGTCACCGATATTCACCTTACGCGATTTTCACCTTGTGCGCTGACTTCAGACCCTAACCCCCACGTAAGATGCGACTCCACTGTACTAGGCAATCTGACTGTCCAACAGTTTAGGTCAAAAAGTCAGCCTGTCAATGCAGTTTATTTTACTATTGATGTATAAAATTTATTATTAATACAGGTTTGCCATTCAACATTAGTTTATAAGTAAAAATGATCATGGTAGAATATATTTTAATTAAACAAGTCTTTAATTATTGAAAAATATATTATCATCTCTTGATAATTCTGTGTGAATTATTACATTATATTATATACACCCTTATGTTTTGTCTTTTTTCATATACAGTTGTAAAAATATGATGACGCCACTGGATAGTACTTTTGTTCCATCATAACACAATGTGACTGATAAATTTATTATGTTGGTTGCAATTCCCATTTGTGGTTCTGAAATACTCATGATTTAGAACTTTGCTGTTCCTTTAACAGGAAATTAATATGGTTTCTGTATCAAATTACATTCCACGGAATTGTTGAATCCAGGAAGACTCATGTGCATTTAACAAGATAACATAGCTACTTAATACAGTACCTAAAACACAGCAATGCTAAAAAGTTTGACCTTTTTAGTTCAAAAACTAGTTTGTGTTACCTATTACAAGCCTGATAAGACTTTTCATGACTCATTAATCTTCATCTGGGTCAGATAAGTTCCAGCGTGCTACAGTACTACCAGACATCCTTTTGCAGTTACACAGAATGACTACTCTGAGCTGCCAAAAAATATGTTCTATTGTCTGAAAAAAAAAAAATCATGCCAGACCTTTAATTAGTCATTCCTTTTCAGCCTGTCTCCAACACAGGAAGTCTTTGGATATACAGCAATTTGAAAGAGGAAAAATCCTTTAACTTTAATTGAGACATCAGCTTGCTGCCCCTCAAAGAAACTTTAAGAACTACTCCCGGCATCTCATTATTTAATCTAAGAGAAATAAAACCTAGCCTTACTACAGTCCTTTGCAGAGTAATTCTCTCGTGAAAACTGGTGGGTTCTGAAATATTCAGCTTACTTCTCCAGTTCTGCTCCTTGCTATTTTTAATATGTTAAAAATCAAATGAATATGTAAAGATCTACAAGAAAGCACAAAATGTTTCTATTTTTTTCTACCAAAAGTGTCGTACAAGTTTAGTCACAAATTTCAAGTGTAAAGCTTGGGAGATGCCTATATATAGCTTATACAACCTGTGTTTTGAAAGGTGGTTTCTAATTGCCTAAAGAAACCTTGAACTTAGTATCCGGGATAGCTGTATACAAGTGGGATTGTTTAAATCTGCTTCGAAAATTCCTGTAGCATTTCAGTAGAACTATCACTATGTTGATATCTTTTTTTTAGTATCTAGTATCCTATGCAGTTCCAAAATTAGATAATATTAGGGAGATTGTATAGGAAAAACTGGAACTATAGCTCAGTTAATCAACATCATTACTATTACAGTACCTGAAAATGATGAAAGTAAGAACATGAAGCCTTTGATAAAGATCAAACTGTGATATGACCAGTCCCAAACTTTTGGTAGGTTTAGACTCTAATACAAGATTTCCAGTTTAGGTCCTACTGCATTTAAGTCAGGGAGGGCCATAATTTGGTCTCTAAAGTTGTCACAAGTCCTGTTGACTTAACTGACTCTTGCCTGTTAAAGGTCATCAGAGGTGTAAAAGTATATGGAAAAAGCAGGGAGTAAAAGATCAAGCTAAACGTTTAATCCAAACTAACTTTCGCTAAGTTTTTTTTTTTTAAGTGTATCTGGTTTTTAGTGGTTAGTTCTACCTTTAAAGAATGACAAGGTTCTTTAGGTAAATCCAATATCTTTTATTAGACCAACTAATAAAAGATTGGTCTAATAAAAGATATCAGATTTACCCAAAGAACTTTGTCTGTCTGTGTCCTTAGATCAACACGACTACAACCAATACCTTTAAAGAATGACACTATTTAATACCCTTTCTTCCTAAACACTCAGGGCATATATACACATGCAGGGAGGCTGCTCTGACATGCTGTAATTACAGTGTGTTAGAGCAGACTTAATTAATCATTGTGCTCCAGCAGATTACAGTATTATGTATATCAGCGCCCCTGCACTGAAAAATGGTGGTGGGGCGGTTTAAACTAAAGCTTGTTTAGCGAGTTGTAGTTTAAAGTGTTGTGCCGCCATTTTTCAGCACAGGGATGCTGATACACACGATGCTTCAGGCGCTTTTATTAGTGCGGCTCTTGGAGCTGGGTTAATTAAAGCACCTTTCCTTTTCCACCCCCCTCCTCAGCCTTCTGGAGCACATCTATAAATGCCCCAAACATTTCTTTTTGAATGCTCTACTTGGCATTCAGAATTGTTCGTATCTATGCCCTATGTGCTTGCCCAGAGTTCAGTAAAGCTGTGCAAGCAACACTTGCATGTGGAAACCAGTTAATTGATTACTTGCACATGTCAGTAAAGCTTCTGCTCCAAAAAAAATCACTGTTTGCATATTTAAAAAAAAATGGTTGGGAAAAACCTTTAGCCCCCTTTGAAAACATAGTACCCTAAGTAGCTGATCATTGGTTTGCTCCTCTCTGCTCGTTTCCAGAGGAGATCTGTACCCTGGTCATTGCAGAGACTTTTCCTGAAGATTCCGGAACCTTCATATGCACAGCAGAAAACGAGTACGGGTCAGCAACGAGCAGTGCACAGCTGACAGTCTGCTCAGGTATGCAACAAAGGGAAGGAGGATTTTACATTGCAGGACTTAATAAGTTGCTATATTCATGAGAAATCTGTGAAGTTTATCTAGGAACTTTCTTTGCAGAAAGCAGCTGTTTCAGGACACAGAAACTTTGCTGGGCACCTCCTTGCTGTACCTCCAATTCAGTCTTTCTGAGAGTAGTTTCACATCCCCCATCACTGCCTGAATCTGCTCTCTCCAAGTCTGGGAACTGCTTCTGGTGGAGATGGGGAAGGCTAATGCGTTTATCCTCAAAAGACATTAAAAAGGAACCATATGGATCCCCGTAAATATCTTCCAGAAATCCAGCTGCTAATTGAAAGGGTCAAATACTATCAAGCAGCAACAGCTGAATCAGCGTTGTCTCTTCCTGGAGCAACAGAGCTGTTCAGACAATTTGTTTTACTGAGACCAAAAGCAGCGGAAAAAAAATAACAACCGAAAAGCTGCTCACTAAGCAGCTAACGTGTTCATTAGGTTGGTTCACAAAGTAATACAAATATAGAAAAAGAACCAGTACTCTGTGAAGAACATTGTAGTAGTAGTATCCTAAAGAATAAATTACTGAAGAGAAACTGGACACATCTACACATTCATCAATGTGCCATAGTTACTGCGCATTAATCAATACACAGTAACTGGCACTACTGCGCAGTAGCACCGGTGCATGGCTTTTTAGTGACACTAACTGCACAGTAGTCTAATATTACTGCGCAGTAGCATATTAGCAGTTTTTGCTGTGACACACTACTGCATAGTAGTATTAGGCTACTGCGCAGTTAGTGTCTCGTGTAGAGAATCAAAAATCAGTCCAATGCACCCTCAACTATTTTGCGTTCTTAAAGATATGGGTCTCCCAGATTTGGCTCAAGAAAAAAACATTAAGAAATCCAAGTTGAATGCTGTTGACCACTTGTTAGTGCTAATGCCAGTAAGACAAACAGATTGCTAAGGCAGACTGGAGACCAGAAATGCATTCTTACTAGGGGTATCCAAAGTGGGCCATATTTGATTCAGTTTCAGCCCAATTTGGGGGACAGTGATTTGATTCGTTGATTTGGATCACTGTCCCAATTCAATTCAGGTGAATCCGAATCTGAAAATACTGATTTGGAAAAGCAGTGATTTAGCCATAAATACAGCTTTAAATGTTTTTTCTACGTACCTCGAGGTACCAGGCATGGCTTGTGAATGCTGAGATGATGGGGCAGATGGAGCATCCCAGAGGAGCGTGGTGGGGGCCCCCCACATGCTCGGCAGCAGACCCGGAAGTAGACTGGAAGTACTTCTGGTCCACTTCCAGGTCCGCTGCTGAGCACATGGGGGGCCACCCCCTGCACCCTCCCAGCTCAGTGATTGGCCACAGGGGGACCCTGAGGGGGTCCCCATGCACTCCATCCATCTGCCCTACCATCTCAGTGTTCACAAGCCATCTGGTACTTTAAGGTATGTAGAAAAAACATTTAAAGCTGTGTCTATGTAAAAATTAAAGAATCTCTCCAAATTGATTCAGAGGGTTCCGATTCAATTTGGAAAGATTAAAGGGTCTCGTGATTTGAGTCAGATTTGGAGATTCGGCCGCCGAATCAGGCTGAATCTCCGCCAAATCGAATGAGCGACCAAAGCTTCACACAGCCCTAATTCTTACTGCCTTTGTTGCTGTCAATTCGAGTACCCTTTTTAGTTGCTTCTGTAGAGCAGCATTTGTTGCAATTAAGTGGCAAGATTTGGATGCTAGAAAACCTGTGTCCTGTTCCCAGCTCTTTCACTGATGACCAGTATGACTTTGAACTAGTCACTTGCCTATCAGAGCATCACTTGTTTCATCTTCAGAATGGAGAAAAATATTTACCTGTCTTGAAGATGAAGCTATTTGAAGATTTATATAAAGTGTGTTGCTATCCTTAGCTGTAATACAACCATGTAAGTGCCAACAATGAGTATTTGTTGTAAGTTTACTAATCGTATGTTTTCATTTATGCAAAGAACATTTGAAAAAAATAATCCAGTGAAGCCTGACAGATTCTTTAACATCATGCTTCCGGGGCTAGATGGCAGTAGAGGCAAAATGAAAATAGATGAAGTTATACTAGCGAAGATGGAAAATAAAATTCTTATGTTCTGTGTAAAATTTAAAACAGAAATGCTGACTGCTTAGTTCTGTAATGTGCAACTTGATGTTGTTGCTGACTTTGTGTAGTGAACTTTAACAAGATTCCAGTGCAGAGATTTTATTCAGCCAGCCATTCTTAAATATATATAAACTACTTGCTGTTCTTAACTGGCAACAAGTGCCACCTCCATCCTGGGCAGAGATGGAAAATGAATAGTCAGTAGCATATCTAATCTGGCGTGAATATTTTTGAGAGCTCCAGAAAAAATATCCAATTGGCATAGGAACTATTCATAATGAAAATGTAGTGATCTCACCTTTTTAATAAGCTAAAAGCACACTGCATACATGTGTTGTGAAGTATCTGTTATGACGACTGCATATGACTTGTTGGACAGGAATTATCTCCTTTTTTGTTTTAGCCAACTCGGAAAGCTCTTGCCATGAATTGTCAGTAAGAGAATCCAACTGTGATGATTTCCAGCATTTCCCGCCTCCCCCTCCAATGCTTGAGATTAGTTCTCTTGAGCTTCCTCCAAAGAAGCACACAGAGAGCCACCAGGTGAACAACACTGAACGTAGACCCAGTGTAGCAGCTCTTCAGTTACAGCTAAACTCTTCTGAGAAGAAACCTAATGGCATCCATCCCAGTCATGGAGTAAATGGTGTGATTAATGGCAAAACTAACAGTGATAAATCTACCCCATCTCCAGCTGTCTTGCTTTCACCCACCAAGGAGCCGCCACCAGTGCTTGCCAAACCAAAGCTGTGAGTATTTCTGCATGGTGTTTTAATTCTCCTTTTCCTAAATTTGCTAGCTGTTGAAAGCAAACCTTCTACCCTAAACATTGTCTCCTTGACAAATAATGGCCAAAACTGTGACTGTTTCTTGATTAATGCCTTTCTTGTTAGAGTGGATGAAATCCCAAACAGCTGAATGCAAGAAAAATCAGCAAACTTTAATTTATGATGATAGCATATTAAAGTATATTAAGCATACTAAAATTAATATTGTAGCATAAAACCACAAAACAAAAGCAATGCATATTAATGGATGCTAATGTCCTTTATTCAACCACTTGTAATACATATGATATATACAATTTAATTTATTTTATTATATTAGGATAATACAACATGCATAAGCTCCTTTCATTGACATCCTATTCATAATGGTTCTGAGCCACTATAATAAGATATGTAATAGCATATGATGGGGGGAAGAGGGATACAGAAATTACAACAAATAAAAAAACCATACATTTTTGGCCTGGTGCCTGTTACATTACAATTTATATTACATGATAGATTTCAGCTTGGCTTTGGGGGGGGGGGTATAGATTATGTCTTAAGTATCTGTACAGCAGTGCATTTTGGCACGTAGACGTGCTTGAAGACTGCACAGAGACTCCTTTTTCCAGCCCTACTAAAGACTTGTCCAGTCAGGAGGACAGACTAAAATAATTTCTATCTTTTTCTTATCTGTATCTTTGCTCATTGTTACCAGGAATTAGTATATCAGAAGGGCTGATTGAAATTATCAGATCAGAGTAGTACGTTTATAATGAACCAAATCCATTTTTGGAAAAAGGAATAGGATTTTTTTGTTTGTTTTTGTTCTGTTGTTTTTAAATGGGGCTAAAGAAAGGCAGAGAAAAGAGGATCTTTCCTCCATTGCCCCAAAAATTCCATATATTGATGTATTATCCAGAAGGCATACATTTTTTAATTGATTTTTCTCGTGCTAAACTTATTCCATCTTTTGTAATTTAATGCAATATTTAGACCAAATTCTACACCTCCGACTCCTGGAGAACTCTCATTAATGTTTTACTGATGTCATTGTGAGGCTTCCAGAGCAAGTGCTGCCAGATTTGTCCCTAGTTTTCTTAATTATTTGTCTGTTTCTGTTAGTCACACCATGAGGTGCATCCCAGGATTGATTCATGTTCTTTCTGTACAGTGAGTATGGTGCTTCTTTATAAGTGATCCAAACCAAAATATTTATATACATTCTGAACCATAACCTGTATCAACATGTTGTTTAAAAAAAAGGGTAATCTAGTACAATAGTGAAGTTGAGAACCACCAGTAGAATCAGTTGAGTAACTTCTGGCTATGTTCATATTCAGAAGTCTATAAGACTAGTAATTTAGGTAACAGAAACAACATTCATTATAAAAACAACAGCTAAAAAGCCTGACTTTGGACTTAGGGATGTCTTGCTGCAATCATATTCAAAATCATTAAATGTAGTTGTTTAAATAAAAATATTGTGTTCAAACAGTATTCAGATTAACATGAAGTCAGAGAAGCTGAATCAGGAGGGATTAACAGGCTACAACAGCTTCTTTTGCTTTGAAGTTCAAAACCCTTCAATTTTAAGTTCTTGATCAGAACTATCATGAGTAAATTAAAAATATTATCTTCCTACGTTTTTCAGCATGTCTGTGAAAAACAGACAGAACAGTTTTGTGGTTAATGAAAAAGTGGATGAGTGGCTAAGGCACAAGTTTTTAGACTGACATTATTAGTTCTTTTTGAGTCAGACTTTCAGCACAGAGCTCAGGTACAGAACTGGGCAGTATTATTATTATTATTTATTCTCTAATTCTTGTTGGTTGGGTTTTTCAGAAGAGGATATGCTCTAGGTGCAGAACTCTAAGAACAAAATCCAGGTATATAAAATAATCAGAATTAGAAATGAGTTGAGCCTAGTTATGAGAGTTTGGACCTCCTTGTAAATCCCACATCCCTTTTCTTTTGTAGTAAATTAGCTTCTGATCTGTTTTATCCTCCCAACATTTCTGTCCCTGCTGAAAGGAACCCAACATTTGCTATCCTTGCACAAGTATAAAGTTATAAACTAGTGAAGCAAACCTAATTTCAGTTAACTGCAAAATCTGTGCATATTAAGCAATTAGATTCTACCTGTCCAAAAGGAAACTTGCTCAATCACTTCAAAATCTAAATGCGCCTCTGCCGTGAGAACATGTGCAATTGTATTAAAATCTTGAGGTGAAATTGTGGGCTGTATTTTTGAGAGGAGGAGGAGATGAAGAGTTAAAGAAAGCTTAAGCCACCTGTATTCCCTGTCAGTTCTATTCTGCTCTAGAGGCTAGGTGGATCCTAGCAAAATCAAAACAGGATTGTACGTGTTAAGGCAGCAACCTATCACTTGCTGTCTTAGTGCTGCATTGTACTGTACCTAGAATTTCTCCTAGCCTTCATGCTGCAGCTACACTCCTTGAATCTTAGCACTTTCCTTTTACCCAAGTTAAAGGGGGCCTTCCTGAAGCAGATTGCTGCTGTCTGAATCAGTCTTCACTGGAAATATTCTCTATAAACTGGATTTGGACTTTTTAGAGCCTCATTATAACACTTCAGGTCAGTCTGCCGGGCTGGAGTCCTGGTCAAGATGTGCCCTCATAAACAAATGGTTACAATAAAAATATCCTGCAGAAATGTGATACAGTGTAATAGACAAAATGCAAACAGAGCAATGAGGTAATTTATATTGGCATTCTGTGAGCTAAAAGAAAAGGTAAAATATGAGAATTTCCTTGCTGGGGTAGCGAAGTATAGCAGGAGGAGACCTACTTCAACCAGATGCAACCTTTCTGTGGGTGTTCAACTGTTGCCACCACTTCCTTGCTTCCTGACCTACATACAAAGTCTGAGGTTGATCAGTAGCAGCCACATGTAAAGGGGCATCTGTACCTGGCCTGCAAGAGCAGCACCATCACCCAACGAGATTATTTCTACTCTCCTGCACTGCTCACTAAAGATGAATTGTTTCTGGTAGTGGACTCGCCTGAGCCTTTTTACACCTTTCTCCCCTCCTCTCCATTACCAGACCATTAAAAAACATAATATTTAGGTTAGTAGCAATGTGGGCTATAATTAAAATCCAGAAATTCAAAAAACAATGGCTAATTAGGTAATCTTGACACTGAAAAGCATGGTTGATTGGTCAAATCCTGCAGTAATCACATCTAAATGATTGTTTTGGGCAGGTGGTATATTTATTCAAAATCCATGTCACTGGGGAGGAACTAAATACCACAGCAACATGAGAAATGCAGAAGATTATTTAATAGACAGCAGCGAGAAGAAATAATCTTTTTTTCCTAAATCAATGCCCAGTTTCGTTAATTCAGATGAGTTGGTCCCTTCTTTCTACAGCATGCCACTATAATAATCAAGTTCATTCAATAGAATGATTAAGTAAAAGCTCACAGGATTATTATTTATCTAGTTTCATTATATTTATATTTTTCACCAATTTCACCTTTTATAAACCCACTGTATATATTTAGGTTGAAATTGCATTATGAAGATGAATTTAAGATTATGTAGTAATGACATGTTCAAAGAATAAAAGGATATTCTAATTATCCAAAAGGCAAATGTTACAAATCAGGAAATGCAGAGTTAAAGTTGAACTTAAAAATCAAAAAATATCCAACTTCTAAGCAGCCAGGTGCCACATGCCCTGGTGGCACACTCCCTGCTGGCCACACTGACACAAGCCCCAGGTCCCCTAGGCTGCATGCCATGTGGGTGCCCCAGCATCACTCTTTAATTCTGCTTTTCAGGTCCAGGTTGAGGCAATGTAGCTAATTTGTATAGCTATAGGATCCTGTAGATGTAACAGTTGTAGCATAACAGCTAATGTACACTTTCAAGCACCAGTTCCTCTTCTTTTGAAGCAGCTGAAATCATAGGCGACGCATGGGGGAAGCATGGAGGGCACATGCACTCCCAGATTTCTGCACTGACTGTGAGGTGTGGGGCTGCAGTCCCCAGAGCCAGTGCCCAGTAGTAGTGGGGCAGAGGCAGCAGCACAGAGTTGTGCCCCCTATTGTCAACACTTACACATCACCTGCTGCTGAAATGTACATGAGTCCATCCTCTTGGTCACTTTAAAAACTAGCACAATTTTCAGAGGTGCTGAGTACCTATAGCTGTCATGGATTTGAAGGTGGTTGGCACCTTTGATGGGCAAGCTGGCTAGAGGTTAATTTATCCTCATCCATCCTAAAATCTCTACCCTAAACAAATACATATCTCAAATTCACAATATCAGTGGCAGAGGCACAGACTAGAATCACAAGAGCCAGTGCTTTATTCAGTTTGGCACTACTGTCTCTGTTTTGCATATTATTCTGATTTCTTGCTTCCAACATAATAAAATAACACATGTATTTAGGAATGCATATGTAACATATTCTGCACTGACAGTTTTTCCTGCAGTGATATATGTGTATTTGGTTGCATTAAGCTCAATTCTAAATGCATTTGGCACCAGACCAAGTCAATAACTATCATCATTACTCATAAGGATTACATTATTTAGTCTCGATAGCCATATGTCAAGAATATTGTGGGGTTTTTAAAACTTCCTTCTGTACAAGGGTGACTACAGTAATTCTCTAACTTCTGCCAACTTTTGCTTCAAACTCAAACTGTCATAACTGTCATAAATCAGTATTGGATACATGTGCCATTTTCATGCAAAAATTACGTGTATATTGGTTGCAATAGCATAGTGAAAGTTGGGTTGTGCACTTGTAACAAGGGTTCAGTCTCATTGCTCACAGAATGTATATATATTTACAAGTTAATATTACATTAAGAACTGTGCCCCCTGCAAAATTAAGTATCTCTGTGTGTCAGTCTCTTCCCTGTCCCAAAGAATCTTAGTAGAAATATGTGAACATTTCAGAATTTCTGAACAGAACAGGGTTCCTTGGGTGAATTTGATATCTTTTATTAGACCAACCCAAATGGTTGGAGAATAGTTATTAAGCAAGCTTTCGGGTTCAAAAACCCTTCGTCAGGCTAAGTTAACAGTTAACATTAATTCGAATCTTATGTACAGAATATTTTTGAAGTATCAGATTGCAATTAAGGTAGTTTATTTTCTCTCATCGCTACTCTGTTGGTTACAGACAGATTCACTATTAAAGGTGGCCATTTTGACAGATGGGTAACTAGCAATCAGTGTCTTCCTTTACAGCTAATTTGCATTCAGTGATTCTATTAATTGCAATAACTCAGTGATACGAAAGAAACTAGTCATATGTTTCAAGAGTTCTCACTAGGATAATACTAGTTCTTACTGCCTTTATGAATTACTTAGCCATTTGCTAGCTTGGACATCTGTGAGTAGCAGGTTTCTCATTGCACTGCTTCCCTGTCACTCCTGAATGCTGTGACTATTGCTTTCTACTTTCTGTGCCTGTGCACTAGGTTATTATAGAAAGATGGATACTGTTTTCACTATCATATTTGCCGTGTACAGTTAGGCTCTGAATCTTGGGAGGACAGCAGTATGGAATGTGTCAATATGAATTCCAGCGTCTAATGTTTACAGAGAGGCAAGAGCTCATATACTTCTCTGTGTTCGATATTGGCTTTCTTCAGTGGCTCACTGCTCAGTGTCTGGGCTCTAGAGATGCCTCTATGCATATGCAGCTCAATTTTAGCATTACCATTCTGAGACCTGCCATGACTGCTCTGGGCACACTACCCCCCAAACCAAAAACAACACAGTTGCCTTAGCATGGTGCTGCACATATGTCAGTAGGATCTGCCTATTGCTAAAGCTAAAACTTGGTGTGCATTCATTAAAGCACTAGTACTCTGGGTTCCAGACATAGTGGACGTGGCATTTTTCATTACAGAGATGGCTGTTGCTATAATAGAACAGTAGAGGCATACCTTAATTCTCCCTATTGACTATATAGAGTTTAGATTTCTAGCCTTATTTCTTTGAATCACTCACCCTGGGCCAGGTGCTTAGTTTAGGAATAACTCATCCTGCCTCTGCAAAGGATTGAACCTTGAGGTCTCTTCCAGTTCTAGGATTCTGATGTTAAAGGGTGCTAAGTTACACACAGTCAACTGGCCAATTTGGATTTTACCCCATTGTTCTTGACACCTATGCTATACCTGTGTATGTGTTTTTGTATAGTTATATATTTAAGATGTTTTATTTGTCTAAAAAAGGTTTTATTTTGAGCAGAATATGCAAAAACCATCCTTCACTTTCTTTAATGAGGCAGAAGGTAGGGCAGGGTGACATCTATAAAAGCATAGCATCTGATGGACTAGGTTGTTGCCCTTCTTGTTCTACATTCTGCCCACCTTCAGACTAACACAGCTAACCACCTCTCTTTAATGAAAATTTACAACAAATATTTCTTATTAAACTATTAGTAGTTTAAAAGTCCATAAGGATAGCAAAGTGAATACTGAAAATAAGATCATGGCTAGTATGTACTGTTTAGATAAAGCCTGCAATACTTTCTAATATCACATAGTGTAAAACCATGTGTAACTCAAGTCCCTCTTCCACTATGTTGAACAAAAATCAAAATTGTAAGTATTTATGATTTTTTTTCTTAGTAATGGATTGGCCACAGTGATAGACATGGTATTTTTGTGGGTGAAATGCTCAATGTGTGTGTTTAATGGAAACACTGACCTTTGGGTATAACACTTCATTTGCCATGACCGTTGTTTCATTCTGACTCACTTGTTTGTCTCCTCTACCTGTAAAATCTTGTTTTTATTTCAACTGCAAGCTTTTTTGGGGGCAGGAACGCTCAGTGATTTTTGTATTGTTACTGCCCAATCACAGTAGGCCCTGATCCTCTTAACTTGTAGATTCTATTGTAGCATATATATTCAGTAATAGTAATGAGAGCTAAAATGGGAGGCAAAATAATTAGCACACAAATATAATTACTTTGTCTTTTTACAATACATGCTATATTCACTTCAATGTCCATTTTACGTTACCAGGTTGATTTTTGCATTTACCTTGTTTTTGTTTTCTACACTGATGATTTTTACTAAAAAGAGAGACAAACTTCTGCAATAATTCCATATGAAAATATGCACAATTTCTGTTGTACTAGTTGCTAATCAATGTATATCAGTTGCACATGTAGTAGGCTCATATTTCACAGAAAATACTTGTCACATTCTGTCAGCTAACAGAATTATCAAGAAAATGAAACCTATTAAATTGTCTCCTGAACTAATATTATTGTCATTGAGAGTGGCATGTCAAAAAGTGTATTAATGAAGTACTTGGGGCAGGTGTGCCAGTATATTGGTATGACTTTGAAGGAAGAGACTAGCTGACTTTCTTGTCATTACAGATCACCATGAAAACCTGTGTTAGCATGTCAGTGTCAAATGGGGTAATTTGTGGCATGTGCTATAAGAATGTTTGAAAATTCTTACCTGCATGACAGTGTCTATAGTTATGAAGGTGTGCATAATTCTTTATAGAGAAACAAAGATTAGTGGAATAAGCTTTCTGAATCTTGTGGTATTTGGTATGTGTCGTGAATCAGAGCAGCCGCCGGCAGCCGCCTGACTCACACCGGAGTGTTTAGATTTAGAGCTCGGCAGGCGGGTAGTGATGGATGGAGTGGAATCAACTAGGCACTGACGCGTGTAGGTTACAGGAGTTTGTTTACTTACGTCGCCTAGATAGTGATGGACGACACAGGCGAGCCTTTGTTCCGTTACAGCTTCGGTTACAGAGTCGAGTATACGCATATAACTTCGGTTACAGAGTCGAGTACACGCACGGAGTTAGGTTACGACGAGATAATGATGGATGTGGCGCCGAAAACGGACGGTTGCGCTTGCAAGACTTTCTACGTCAATATTTTACGCTGACGGGGCGATTGATTGGGAATTGATCAATTTCCCAATTCTCTGGTGACAAGCACAGGTGTTTCCTGTGAGATCCCCAGAGCTCTCCGCCTTGGGCGGAAACCGTTAAACTATTTATAGGCAGAGGTGTTTTACAGGAATATCCAATGGTGAACCGTTATATGGAATCTTTAATTTTTGTCAGGTGGCAGCTCTTTGTCTCCTCAAGTTACAAGGTAGTGGGTTAGGTTTCTCTACCTGTTACGTGTGTGTTACGTGTGAGGAGCTTACGCTTATCTTTGACCAATTATATATAGTTTCCCCTAGCATTTTATTTCAGCTGACCAATTATCTGTAGTACACCACCAGCGTTTTGTTTCAAGGAATTTCTTGGCAGGGAAGTCTTTTAACCCTTAATATTCAAATGAAGATGATTTGAATGGTAGCTCTTGCTCAGTGGCATGGGCACAAGTTAATTGGGTTGTGACAGTATGTTGAAACAAAATAGCTGAAAGTATGTGTACTGCTTATTCAGGTCACTAAGTCTCAAAAGATCTAATGTCTGTTAGCTGTGCAAAGAAATCTCTTATCTGGAGAACTGCCAGATAACTTTAGATGCCTTCTTTCATGTAAGTACATAACCATATAGAGATAATTTTAATGATTTCGATTTCTTAATTAACGTTTAAATATACTAGTCTTCAAGTAAACGTTCCATGTGATTTCAATATAATGCTGCATGTAGGACATTTTATAGTTCATTTCTATCAACTTTGAAAAGACAAGAAGTATTCTGAAACTATTTTATCCTATCTCATTGGCCTTAATCTTTCTGTTTTATAGTAATGTCAAACAGACAGGTGGATCTGATGCTGCTTGTTGAGAAAGTATTTCTTCATGTTCTTTTAAATTAATCTTTTAGCTCAGTTCCATTCCTGTTGACTTCACTGGCAGTACAGTTAGCCCCTTTATTTGTTTTAATTATTCTTACAAGCAGCTTTTAGGTTGCATTTTACTTTCAGAAACCTCTCAATGGGTTGTTTCACAATCTCCCAAACAAGGGAAAATAATTTTATTATTAAATAAGTATCTGCATAAAGCAGGCAGTGAGCTTTTGGACTATTCAGATAAGTTTCTGGTTTCCTCCCATTTCTTCAAAAGCTGCTTTAAGTGAAAACCTAAGAGCAAATATTATGAACCTAATTATAACAATTAATCAAAAACACTAGTCAGGCTTTTATAAAATGTTAAGTAATTCAGTGAATTTATAATTTAACACTCACTAGTAAGGAATAGCATAATCTATAGGTACTACAATAGGGCTGAGAGGTTTCCTCTTCCCTATGCCCTTATAAATAGTGTCACTGAACTTTAAATCTAAAATCTGCAGCTGCAGAAGTCTGTATCTCTTTGAAACAATGGATATCTACAAACATAAAGGTTAAATGTAAGCAAGAAATGTATTTCTAATGCTTTGCTTTCTCTCTTGGCAATGAATGTTGTCTATGTTCTGACCTTTAATAGGTGGAGAGAACCAACTGTACATCCTGCTTACATAAGAGCTTAAATAAAACTAATCAGTAATTTGACAGGAAAAGTCAAACATCCACATTCTCTGCCTCAGTAATAAAACATGCACATGTGCAGTATACTTAGACTATGGTTGCTGCATTTATACTTTGAATTTATAAAGGCAGATTTTTAGTGCCCTTTGAACAAACACTGCCAAGTTTCCTGATTCATTTCTATCAAGATTTTCACAGACATTGGATTTATTTTTTTACCAAATAGGAAAAGCTTTCAGTGTAATATGTGCAGGGATAAGTAGGAAATGAGGAGTTTTGGGGGTTGGGATTTTTGCATTTTTATACACAATTTGAATATGTACATCAGAATACTGACTTCTCCCTTACCTTGCAGGGGACCAGTAAATGCTTTTTATCTAAAAGGGGAAAATAAGGGGTGGATCTGGTAAAATGTTAGTAAAGTCCTGGGAACAGGGATGTCTCATTAATTTGTTGGTGCCAAAAGTGCTGAACACCTTATAGGGTCCAGATAACAGGGCAAAGTATTATAGCATAAAACACACATTTAGGCTGAGAGTCAGTTTTCTCACATTAATAGTGTAGAAGGGTGAAAATAGTTACCTATTTGGTTAGTGAACTGAAAAATTGCTCAGTTCCCTGAATATTAGGGAAAATGTTGCATTTTTAGTTTAGTATTTTTAGCTTAAATTGAAATAAATTTAGTAGCAACATTTGATATCCAAATTATAAATTACAGTGTCCAATTTAAAAATGATGAAACAAAACCTTTTGACTGAGTCATGGTATTTAACAAAGTAGAGCATATGACTCTATTCATAGCTTCCAGTGAAGCAGGTTGAAGAGCCAGGAGGAGCTGGGCAAGGTTAGTTTGCCCATGTGCAGGGGCATGCACTTCAGCACAAAGTAGTGGTACAAATTTGTGCTGCTACTATTTGTGCCACTGCAAGCACATGCCCCTGCTCATCTGGATGCAGTCTAATGTGCCACCCTGCCTTATCTTCTGCCCAATACATTTCCTGTAATCAGATTTACTATAGTATTCCTTTATCCTTGGCCTCTATTACTGCCTAACATGTATGCAATTTGGAATACAAAAAAAATTACTTTTTTGAGAGATGAGGAAGCGATTTTCATTTCCCAGATGCCTCTGCTCACAAAGTAGGCAATAAATCCATTATGGGGTGAGCATGGCTCACTTGGGCAGCATCAGAAAATATGGGTACAAAAGGTAGATGGTGAAGTTTAGAAGTAGGTCCACCTACCCAAGGTTTCATATAGATAACTTGTAGGAATGAGAAACACTGTGGAAACCAAACCAAAAAACATAGAAATCTCTTCTTCCTCTATCTCCTAAAGACAGTCCTTCCAGCTCCAGACTGAGATGTGCTAGTTGACATAATGGGAGTTTGCACTGCTCTTACACTGACATATTCATTCTGAGCATAATTGAAGTACATCAATTTCCCGAGCTGTCAGTATGGTTTCTTTTCCCATTAAAATTCTTAGGAGAAGCCAAACAAATGTTTAATTTTGAACAGAAAAGAATCTTACACACTGCCTCCATTTGAGCAATTGTTTTCAGGTTTGAAGTCTCTTTTGTAAATCAGACATGGGCAACTGTAGATGAATTGATAGGTACAGTATTGTCTGCAGTACTAAGTGAAACTTGGGGAAATAGTTTTTAGCTTGCGCAGATTTTTTTAAAGACATGCTTACTAAGTGCTTTTATAACATTTGTAGAGTAAGCATACATAAAACAGATCTCTGTTTGGTACCAGAATTGTAGCTCTACTTTATAATTGCAGCTCAGAGTCATCTACTTTATCATTAGAAATAATACAGTAATATCTATTACTTTAGTCATTTTGGTAGTTATCTCCACTTTCCAGAAAACTTTGCTTTTATTCAGTAATTTATTGTGTTACACACACGTCATAGAACTGAATAATATGAGTGGCAAGTTGCATATATCTGATTTCTACTATGAATTCAGGCCAAAAAAATGTTAGGATTAAATTCAATTTCATATTGAAGTCAGTTTATATAACAGTTTCTTTCAAAACAGGAGACTTCTCACCGCATACCTCTTGTACACGGTCTGGTGTAGATTGTTGCAAAACTTTTTGGCAGGACCATATTCTTAACTATAAAAATGATCAAAAATGCCTTAGGATGAAAGACTAATCAAATTAAGCTTGAATCTAGGAAGCCAAGAAAGAAACTGGCCAACTTTGCAGAAGAGGTAAAGCATATGATAAACTATCATGCCTAAAAAGTTGGTAGGTTTATTCAGCAGAGATCTCTGACAGCAGCAAGTGTATCCTCTGAAAATAGGTACCCTCATTCTAGTGTTGCCAGCTGTGATCTGAGCATAGCAGAATGTGAAAGAGTGAAGAATAGGAAGAGGGAACAAGAGCAACAGTTCTTGAAGTATAACAAATTGAAGCATGTTTAATTAATTGTTTACAGAAAAGAGAATAAACACTCTCAGATATTTTAAGGAGAGAATGGGCCATTATTTCCTCTTGTCTTGTTTGACTAAGTACAGACAGTTAGAAAACCCAAGGCTGAATTGATTCAGTCTTTGCAGGTTAGCCTAAAATGCAGAGATTAAACAGAGAAACAACTGGACACACATTTACCTTTGATTCACAAAATGCAGCCACATGCCTGCAGTGGCTCAAGCAGGAAGACAGAAGGCACTAGAGCACAGCTGTCTGGCACATAGCCAGCATGGGATGTGTGTTCACTTCCTCTTCCTGCTGCCCCTGAGGTCTCTGGGATTTGTAGTCCAGAATCACAGAAGCCAGGCTCTGCAGGGTTGTTTATCACTTCCTCTTCCTGCTTCTAGGTGCCTCTGGGATTTGTTCTGCACAGTTGCAGCCAGCAGTAACTTTTAGTAAATTTAGCAGGGTAAGGGGGGTTTAATAGGGAGAACCCCCCTCCCTGGCTCCAGACCCCAGCCAGGGTTTGCCTGGACAGGTAGGAGGGCAATCCCTCCCCCCAACCCCTAGCCCTTCTCTGCTAGAGGAGGCAGCACAGCTCAGCTCAGGTCTGGAAAGCATGCTGGGATGCTGGGGGACTTAACTTAAACTAGGAAGGGGTCTGGGACAGAAGTTTCATAAGCCAGTTTGACCCAAATCAGTTAAGTCTGGTGCTACATTCAACCAGGCATATGTTAAACCAGTTTCAGCCATTTTTAAACTGTTCTGTTCTGTTACAGGTTTAAACCAGTTTCTGATTACTTAAACTGGTTTATGTGTAAGTTCTGTACCTAGTCTTTGAGTTCAGACCATAAAACCTCACCTACCAATTTCTGTATGAAGGCTACAACTTGCGTTTGTGCAACAGCATGCCTTTTAGTAAGACATCCATTTATGCATTAGTTGTATTTAATGTTTAGTTATTTTATAAAAGAAGATGTCCTTGAGAATAAAGAATTAAAAATGAATCTCTTTACTTTGAAATCAAGCACTGAAAAAATAGCTTTATATTTAATATATGTGACCTACAGAACCTTGAAATAAACTAAAGATAAGGTTTTGGGGCTAATATGTACCATGTTCTTTGAAATGAAAGGAAACCAACAAAAATAGAATAGGAAATAGATTCACTGAGAGTGGTAAATAATTTTAAGTAGGCAATTGCAGAGTGGCCCTCTTTGTACCATGAATGCTTCTCTTTCACAGTTATAGGTCCAGCTATCAAGAAACATAATGAGAAGGTTTTTATAAGAGGCTAGGTTAGTGAACAGCTAATTCACTGGGTAAGTTGCTTCTACAAAGGGCTTTATATATCTTATGTTGAGAGCAGGAGATTCCTAGTATATCAAAAAATGAAGGGGTTTATAGGTGTCAAAAGGTAGAAATTTCAGGAAATATGACTTAGCAAAAGAAAGAAAAAATGTTTCCTGTGGACCTGGTTGTTCCTGCAGATGCACATAACTCTGACTGAGGTAACTGAGTTTTGGGATCCATTCTTGTGTTAAATGTTTGGCAAAACATAGTACTGTTCAATTTTCACCAAGCATTAGAAAATAGAATGCATTTCCAGTACCATAACCTATATGTGTCATGGGAAACTGTGAAAGCCAGTAGTTTGTAAGTAGAAAACTGTTGAGTGTTGAGACTTATTTTTGCAGCTACTATGAAAAAGCTGCTCACTGGGGACCAATGAACCTTTACTACCCTCAGATCTCTCAAAAAGGAAGTAAGCCACTTCCATTCAGTTTGGTTGATATTATTTTATTGTCAGGTTCAAATGTTTATAAACACTTAGAACTTCAGATGATAATAGATCTTAAAGCTATTCTTAAAATTAATTAAAACAAATTGCATGGTCTTTCCGTATACAGCTCTACAGTTGACAGAAGTAATTATTGTAATTTAATAACTAAAGTTAATTTTTAAATTGCAGTTGTATTATATGCCTAGGTTCTGGTAAAAAGATATAATCCAAAATCCATTGTTACTCTTTCTGTATGCCTCTTCACATCAGAATAGCTGTGCTTTTCATAACAGTCTTATGTCTTGTAATTTGAAAAGTTCACCTTTTATTGCAGTAACACTAGCCATTAGGGCTGTGCGAAATTTCAACGAATGTTTCGTTTTGAAACTGCTTTGACGCATTTTGAGCTTGAAACAGCAAAATCAAAATGAAACAAAAGGGTTCAAAACAGTTTCAAAATGAAATGAGGGCACTTGAAACATTTCAAAAGCAGCCCAGTGGCAGGAGGCAGGGGAGAGCCACGGCTGCACTCTGAGCGCAGAGCTCAGCCTGGTGGCGGGAGGCAGGGGAGAGCCAGGGCTGCGCTCTGCCTCATGCCACCAGACTGAGCTCTGTGGGGCTGGCAGAGCAGCTTGGCACGCAACCCTGGCTCTCCCCCGCCTCCCACCACAGGGCTGCACTCCAAGTGACTCCTCCAGCCCCATGGAGCTGAGCCTGGCAGCAGGAGGCAGAGGAGAGCCATGGGCCAGGGCTGTGCTCTGAGCGTCTCTGCCACTGGCTCTCCTGCCACTGGTCTGAGCTCTCTGGGGCTGGCGGAGCCGCTTGGAGTTCAGCCTGGCAGCAGGAGATGGGGAGAGCCAGGGATGCACTCCCAGCAGCTCTGCCAGCCACACAGAGCTCAACCTACCCTCTCAGCACTGCTGAACTCGTCCCAGGGGCGCAGGCCCCCAGATCTGCTTGCAGGATGACAGGAGGTTGCTGCTGCTGCCTGGGGCCAGTGGCAGCACCAGTCTTCCCAGTGCCAGTCCTGGTGCCCAGCACCAGTCCCAGGTGGTAGCAGCAGCCTCCTGTCATCCTGAGCACAGATCTGGGAACCCACGCTACCGGGAGGAGTCTGGCACAGAAATGGGTTTTGCTTGTCAGCAGCTTGAGATGCAGTTTCCCAGAAACCCCTGCACCTATTGAAACTTGGCAGGCTTCATGCCCTCAGAAGGGGCTACCATCCCTGCACTTTTCATCCAAATCAGGGAAATTATAAAGTTATAGGCATTTTCATGATTTCCCATTATAATCTATGGGCGGAACGTCAAAATATGTCGAAACAGTGAAACAGTTTCAACTAAACAAAATGGAACACTGCTTCAAAACAAAACAATAAAACAAAACACTGTCCCTTTGAAATGGTGAAACAAAAGTTGAAATGAAATGATGCTGTTTCACACAGTGCTACTAGCCATCAGACAAGGCAACTTTTTACCTGCCTGGACACATGCTTCTTTCAGCATGCCACTGGAAATTTAGAATTTCTTGGGCAGATTTGCTAGCCAAGACACTGTAGTCCAGGGGCAGGCAAAATATGTCCCACAGGCTGGATCCAGCCCTTGAGGCACTTTCATGTAGCCCATGGGCACCCACCAATGAATTGTACCCCGCCCAGGCCTTCTGCCCATGAGGGTGGGAGCAAGGTGACCAAGTATACACACACACACACCCCCCAACATACCTTATTGTGCCTGGCTCCCTCCCTCCTGGGCAGAAGGGCAGCAACAACTTCTATGCGAGGCTGCTGCTGCCACTGCTACAGCCACCCAGGGGGACTTGCTCGGCTTCCCCAGTGTCCCGCTCACTCTGGGCAGCAGGTAGGGAAGCAGCGGGAGTGGGGGCAGGGGGGAACTGTAGCTGGGTGGGGGCAGGGATTGTGGGACTGGTGGCAGCGCAGAGCCTGTGCCCAGGGGGGCAGCATGAGTGCGGAGCTCAGGTGTGCAGGGTGCGGGTGTGAGGGAGGGTGGGGGAAAGGGGAGTGTGGGGACCCACCACACACTCCCTCCAATAAGATAACTGCATGGAATTTGAAGCCCATGAGTGTTTATGGGAACTTATCAAAGTCTAGAATATGTAAGCTTTGGCTGTAGCTTTGACTTGCCTCTGGCTTGTGGTACCTAGACCCAACAACCAAACACCTATAGGTGCAGACAAAAGTACAACTCCCCACTGTAACTCATGGCCTTCTATGGGGGGCTCCCCGAGGTGAAGGTGGGCTCCAATCCACCTACCTAACCCTCCAGCACCGGCTGGGCAACTCCCAGAATGAGCTCCCTCCACTCCCTTTCCCCCTTCCCATTCTGAAAACAGCGCCTGAAGCAAGGTCGGGCTCTTTGTCCTGCTCAATGCACACAGATACTAGTTAATGAAGGCACTCCACTTTGGAGCACATTCATCTGAACCCTCATGGGATCGGGCCCTTTTAAAGTGCTCTGGAGCCATGCACTTGTGTTAGGTCACGGCTGTAAAGCACTTTCAGGGGCCAGATCAGGTGAAAATTGTCACTTCTGTCTGCGCCTTAAAAGGCTTCCGTGATCCTCAGACATTACCAATCTATGGTAGTGGGCTTGTTCACAAGGCTAGTTAATCCTTATGAAGCTGCAGAATCATCTGCTGAGGAAATTTCTTAACGCTGAGCAACTAGGGAGAGAGAGTTGTTTGTTTAATCTCTATATGTGATGTATACTGCTGGTTTTTATCATAATTGAATTCTTCCCTTGCTTTTTCTGTATTTTAACAACTTCCCACTGTATTTTAACAACTTCCCTACATTTTTGCCTTCACCTGGTAATGTGTATATTTTTATTTATGGAGTGATGCATAGCAGTTTCTAATATAATAAGTCCTTCCGGTGTTGTGGGCAGGCATCCAGGTTTTTTCCAGATCTGATGCATTTTGTTACAGTTTTGCAAGACAGATGTAGAGCACAGCTGACCAAATAGTAGCCCATGGGCTGATAAAGCCCTTGAAGTGGTAAACTATAGCTCCTAGGCTCCCAGCCTATGTGTTGCTCCTGCTATCGTTCTTCTGTTGCCATGTCTATAGGCTCTGGACTCCCCTTCATCCTTGGCCACAAAGCCAAAAGATCCTGCAGTTGAGGGACTCAGGGGGATCAAGGGCATGATGCAGCAGGCAGATGCCAGGCTAGGGAGGGCAGCACAACATGCAGCATGCAGCTCAAGTCACATGTGGCCTACATGTTGTGTAACCAAGGGGACTGTGAGAAGTAGGGCAGCCTGATATAGGGTATGCTTCAGAACTCCATCTTCTTTTCAAGTATTTAGTTTTTCTAATGTCAAGAACATTAGAATTGGGCCAAAGCAGTGACTAGTCAGATATCTGTAGGTCAGAGGCATAGAGGAGATCTGGGTTTTAATATGCATATTTTAGGCTTGTATACTTTTCCTTAGAAGATGAATTGTTATCCTTTTAGCCACGTTTTATATATGTAACGTGAGCATCAGCTGGTCTCCTCCTGCCAATACGTCTCTATTCTGCTTTTACTTCAAAGTGTAAGTCATACGTGATTAGTAGAGCCTGGGATGGACTTAGACTAAAATGAAGCCTGATCATAAATGCCCCTCGAGACTCTTCCTCCTTGTTATCTTCATCTGACAGGTTCCTAGATATTAATCACAACCTTATGTGAACTCTTGGCTATTTATGCTACCTTGGAAGCAAGGCAAATTTACTCCAAGAATTCTGCTTCAGTTCCTCCCTTATACCATGGCCTGTTGGCTCAACCCAGATCTTTAGCTCACCTGCTTCCGTTATGTACAGAACTTTATTTTTCCATTTAAAATCTTTTCAGTTCCATCTATATACCTAGAGCAGCCTTACAAAATTCATTTGCCCACTTTCTTGGAGGTGGCCGTTTGTTTCTGTTTTGAATAATATATGAATTTGATAGCTTGACTGTAATGAGATTTACTGATTATAATGATATACCAACCAAAATAAGTATAGCCATAATCACAATTTCTGTGGTTATTTATTTAATATAAATGCAAGTACTTATGGCCATTTAACATTCTCTCAGGATCTCTTTTGTAGTTGTTCTTAAATGCATTTTATAATATCTTCTGATTCATCCCTTGTGACATTGTCTTTGAAAACTCTGGACTTTTTGTTTCTCAGTTCACTAATTCCCCACTTACTCCATCCTTTTTTTCATGGATTCATAGATGTTAGGGGCTGGAAGGGACCTCTCAAGATCATCAGGTCCATTCCCCACCCCGCCACACCGCCAAAGACTGTTGGGGTCAGATGACCCCAGCAACATGAGTGTCCAGAAGTTTATTGAAGACTAGCGAATTGCCCATCAAGAATGACGGTGGGAACAGACGGGGGGGGGCCAGGCCAGCTCTGCGCTGCCACCACCCCATGCTGCCACCACTTCCAAGGAGCAGGGCCGGGGGGAGCAAGGCCAGCTGTACTGGCTTCGCCCCCCCGCTCCATTCCCGCTGTCATGGTGGCACTCCACCATCTCCGCCGTCCCCCTCTGCCCCCACCCCACACCACCACTGCCTCCAAAGAGCATACAGGCCTCGCCCCCCACCCTCCATCCCCAAAATCATGGTGGCAATCTATCCCCACTGTCATTCTTCCCCCCTCCACTCTGCATCACTCCCCTCACTCCATCCCTGCCATCATTGATGGGCAATTTGTCCTGCATGCAGCACTGGCTGAAGCCATGCCCTGCTGGGAACCATGCCCCCAAGAGCATTACAGACAGACAAACAGACAGATATACAGACAGACAGATTAAGCCCTTTGTGTATATAGACTATCCAGAGTAAGTGACTATACCACCTCTGGGGGGAGTCTGTGCCAGACCCTAGACACTTGAGTTGTAAAGACATTTTTCCTTATGTCTAATCTAAAGTGGTCTTCTAGCAATTTATGATCATTAGTCCCCTAGGCCACGGAACAAGGTGGGCCACCCGGGCCATGGCCCTACCAACTTTTAGCACATTAATTTATATAACCCACAAATGCACAATTGTCATTCCGGTTAAAACTGTATAGCTATTTTTTTAACTGCAAAACTAGCTAAAGTAACATGCTAAAAGTTAGTTGGGCCATGGCCTGGGTGGCCCACCCCATTCCGTGGCCTATGATTAGTCCTAGTTTTCCCTTGGGGAGCCCTAGTGAACGGATGTTCTCCCAGTCCCTGATATATGTCCCTTATATACTTATAGGCTGCCACCAAGTCCCCTCTGAGTCTTCTCTTCTCCAGGCTGAACAGAACCATGTCTCTCAACCTCTCATTGTATGGCCTGCTCTTCATACCTCTAACCATAAGCATGGCCAGGGCTGTCCCTATGGGGTGCAACTCGGGGCAACTGCCCTGAGCCCCGCACTTTGGGGGCCCCCACAGAGCCAGGTAGAGGAGACACGGCAACTCCGTGCTGCTATTGGCTTCCGGGCCAGCCACTCACCACCCCCCCCCCCCGCCCCCGCCCCCCCAGCCCCCCCCCCCCCGCCCCCTTGCTGCCGAATCTGCCGCCAGCCTCCTTGCGTCCAGGGTTGGAGCCCCGCACTCTGCTCAGATAGTCTCTGTGCGTAGCCCTCCTTTGGACTCTCTCAAGCTTCTACACATCCTTTCTGAAGTGTAGTGCCCATAACCAGGTGCAGTACTTCAGCTGCAACCTCACCAAGGCCGAGTAAAGCAGGATGATGACATCTTTAGTCTTGTTTGAGATGCATGCAAATGTTTTGCTTGCTTTGCCATCATTACATTGGTGGCTCATATTCATTCTATGATCTATCAAGACCCCCAGCTCTCTTTTGGTTGTGGTGCTAGTAAGTGTAGCACTGCTGAGCCTGTAACCCTACCTATCTTTACCTGTACTTAGCACTGCCTTTTACACGCCTTCCCAAATTACTTGGAGATTCTGACATTCAACCCGAGAGTTGTACAGCCAGTTCTATTGTAATTCATTCTTGAATCTATAGCCAGATTTATGTTAGCAGTGAGCCTTGCGTACTCATCCAGGTCTTGCTTAACTGCTTTGGAATACACATCTTAAAGCAGGGAGTCATATGTTAGTCAAAGCTGGGATTTCGTTACCACTTTGATTTTACTTCAGTAGACTGATTTCCATCTCCCCATAGATGACAATGATCCACACACACTCACTCTTACTAACTGCTGACAGTTTAAGAGCACACTCAGCTGTTTAGAGATCTTGCAAACATACTACTTGACAATTAATGGATAAGGACAAAATTGCATCTTTAATAAAAAACATTTCATTTGGAAAACTTTGTTCAGTAAAACTAGAGCTCGGAAAATGCAAAGCATAAATAATTTAATGAGATTTGTTCTCTTGTTGTATGCTTACTTACCCCAAGGTGTGTTCTCCCATATTCTGCTATACAAAAATAATTTAGTTAGATAAAACTTAGGAAAAATCATACACTCACAGAAGAACACTTTTCTAAGAAAGTAGCATGAGTGATTTATTTATACGAGGTTCCAAATATGTGACCTGATAGTGATTAAAATATGATATATATTGAATGAACAAAAATGACCTCACTTTTTTGGAGCTTTTTTAGTTTCCTATTCATAACTCAGAGTTTATTGACCTTTTCTATGTTTTTCATTAAGCACATTCAATAGCATAGTATTATGATAACCCCTGCTATATTAAATGGAATCTTTAAATGCATTGAAAATTGTAAAATATTAACATTTCATCAAGGCCCTGAGAAGTAAGATGTTTATAATGTACTTTTTAAAAAATATATTGATTTCTAGAGTTTCCTCTGTTTAGTTGGGTATGCCCAGTTGCTTATTTCTTGACAAGCAGCTGTTACTTTATACAGAGATTTGACAGAAACCTCTTTGGAAGGTAAACTTAAATATACCTTCTGTTTTGGGTTTCTCAACTTGTTAGTGGGCAAAACGTCTAATAATACACTTATGTAACTCCTTGCTTTTTTGAGTCTGAAGCTTACCTCATGGACACTGAGCACCAGGAAATGAAACAAAAAGCAAATAAATGTTTTAGTCAAGTGAGAGAGAAAAAAGAATGAAGTCCACACAGAATACTTATCAGGAAGGTTATTTTGAACTCTAACCCTAAGATAACCTATGTTTTGTATTATTTGGGTACTGTTAGACCCTGTTCCACTTGTTAGGCATCTCTTAGTGGGCCTAGGCATCTAGGTCTTTAAGGACCCTATTCTAGTCCCTGACAAACCATTAACACATCTTCTTTTTGTAACAGCTTTTGTCTTAATCCAAAGAGGAAGAGGTTCTATTAATCCAAAAATATCTTTTGCATTAATGGTTTTTCATGGACTTAAGCAGAGCATGCTAAGATCTTGATTAGACATCTATAGTTAGACATCCTATTCCATCTGTAGGATGGAAGACCCTAGACTTTTCAGTCTGAATTACAAACTTCTCAGTTTGAGACCCTAGACTTCTCAGTTTACATTATAATTAAAAGTACTTCTGGGGGTCACACGCACTAGAGAAGAGGGAAAAGGAGACTATCAAAAATTATTATGGTGATGAGACCATATAATATTAGTTAATTCTGAATATTTTCTTGTAGCTCTTCTAGTTTGTGGCTGTTGCTCTTCTTGTATCTCTTCTAGTTTGTTGCTCATCAGTGCAGTGTTTTGGGGCTTTTGTTGTCAAATGGATGGTTTCAAGGTTCACAATCAAGTGCAAGATTACCAGTAA
This sequence comes from Alligator sinensis, assembly GCF_000455745.1. Classification (NCBI taxonomy): domain Eukaryota; kingdom Metazoa; phylum Chordata; order Crocodylia; family Alligatoridae; genus Alligator; species Alligator sinensis. Next base: position 1,741,493 of record NW_005842182.1, on the reverse strand, counting down.
AATTACTGGAAATTAACAAAGAAGAAGAAAGAGACAAGGAATCTGAAAGCGTATTCAAGTTACTCCTTGGTTTATTCCCAGTTGTGTATCGTATTGTGTAGATATTCTTTGGCCAGTTTCAATTGATGTAAATCATCCCATTATTACAGCTCATGAATATAAGTACAAAGGGTGATAGCAGCAACTGAAAATGAGCTTAAGAAAATGGGCTAGTGGCCATTAAAATCTGTTTAGCATTTTCAATTACATCTGTTTTCCATCTTATAGTGCTGTTTAATTAGTATCTGTATTAGAAGACTGTACAAATCAGTTTGCAGAAAATAATATATTGACGTAAGTGACCTTTTTCTAACTGAGATTCTTTTTCTAAAGAAAAATTAAAAGATAATAATATGGGCTTGATTACTTTCACCCTATATTGTCTGATTCTATGTCAATTTTAGTGCTCTACTCCCAGGGTTATTCATTTCAACAAAGCCAAATCAATCTCTGGATGTCAGTTTATTCTGTTCCTGTTGTATCTGTAGACATATTTTTGGAAGACCAAAAATGGAAGAAATACCAATCATAGCAGTGACAATCTAGAAAAAAAATATTCTTGTTTATCTTAACTGCCTGATGAGCAGCACTTTTGGCTTATGAACAAGTGAAAAAATCCACTTACTGGAAAGGATTCCTCCCTATCTCTGTAAGAGATTTTTTTTTGTAGAAATAGTTGTCTTCTATCTATCTTATTTTTAAAAAAATTACTTAGAATAACTAGAACATGAGGTAGCTCTTTTGCTTCTCTATTCTGCTGTAATGGAAAGCCTAGACTGTTCAAACATATTAATCTCCTGAGCAAAGAAAGGCCATTCAGGAAAAAGAGAAAAACCTGCAAAAGTTGCTTTTACAGTGACCTTCATTTATTTTCTATGTCAGTGAGTCACATGTATACATAGCATTTAGTTACAGTAGAGAAAACTAACTTCATTTAATTGCGGTATCCTAGAATCTTTCAAAACTGAGATTTTTTTCATTTGTGTGTAAAAGCCCTTCAGTGAACCATTAGTTCTGTTCGTCACATTCAAAATGCAACATCAGAAATGTTTTGCGGTAACTGTGCTAATAGATGAAGGAATTAATTTTCTTATTAGACCCCAAAGATTAATAGTGAAGTCTAATAAATATTGAGACTTTATTTTCCATTATCAGTGCTATAATACTGGTATAGTTCTTCATGAATCGCCTTCTCTTTTCCAGGAGCTGTGGGGTACAATCTATCCATGGTTTTCCATTTTCCCATGTTGGGAAATCAAATGTTTGAATGATGCTCATAGATATGTAAAATACAGAAAGACATAGGTATGTTCACAGCAAGTGAGAGACCAAGGGACAAGGACAGGAACAAAGGAAAGATTGTTTTTCCCAATACAAATAAATATTTCAGTGTGGCAAGAATTTACAGAAGACAAACAAGGAAGGGAACCAGTGGATTAAGTCCTCAAGAGCCTGGCAATGTTTGTTTTTTTTTTTAAATCCACCCTATTAGTATAATGATCTTGAACTGGTCGTATTCATGATTTCTCAGCCATGACTGAGCGTACCTGAAAACTTGTTTTGTATAATTTTGAGATTTTAAGGGATATTCTTATGGTGATTTGTATAATGTACTTTTTATATTACTCCTGTCCTTAACTCATTTCTTTCCTAAATCTGTTCTTTTTGCTTTGTTTTATATGCTGTTCTAGGGGTGGTTTTAGATTTTCTATTATTGCCCTTATTTTTAATTTCTCTAGATCAGGGGTGTCAAACATACGATCGAGGGGCTAGATCCAAGCTGTGGACCTGGCCTGTGGGTCACTAAACTGACGCCACCCACTGGGCTCAGCTGTGCTTGATGTGTGGTGTGTGGGCTGAACCTGGCACCATGCATCTTGCACACAGCACAGGGAGTCAGTCTGGGATGTGGGGCTGCATGTTGCGCCCTTCTGGATTGGCTCTGTGCACTGACACCAGAGCTGGTTTGGATCAGGCCATGCAGACCAGCACAAAAGGCTGGTCTTGTGGATTGCCACATCAGCACATGACCCATGCCAGTACCCTTTGCTTCATGGAGCATGCATGACCTTTCCTGTACCAGCTTCAGGGCTTGCTGGAATATTTCTTTAAAAAAATTTGGACCATAGACCAGGCAATTCATGAAGTTTTTGGAGAGTGTTGGGGACAACTTGCTAGTGCAAGTGCTGAAGAGGCCAACTAGGGGCCAAGCTCTTCTTGACCTGCTGCTCACAAACAGGGAAGTATTTGTGGAGAATGTAGCAATGGATGGCAACTTGAGGAACCAGCAACCATAAGATGATTGAGTTCAGGATCCTGAGGAAAGGAAGTAAAGAGAGCAGCAGAATACAGACCTTGGACTTCAGAAAAGCAGGCTTCAACTCACTTAGAGACATCATGGGCAGGATCCCCTGGGAGGCCAGCCTGAGAGGGAAACAAGTCCATGAGAGCTAGCTGTATTTTAAAGAAACCTTACTGAGAGTGCAGGAACAAACCATCCCAATATTCAGCACCCCCACCTTCTGTTGCTGCTGCCTGACAGGGCTGTGCACAATGGATGGACTGGGGAGGTGGGGGGGTCTCCACACACCCCCACTCTCCCTCACACCCACACCCTGCCCACCTGAGCTCCACGCTGTTGCCGCCCCCCTGGGTACAGGCTCTGTAATGCCGCTAGCCCCAGCCCCATGCTCCGCACTCCCACCTAGCTGCAGCTCTGCCTCCCACCCTCGCTGCTTCCCTACCTGGTGCCCAGAGCAAGTGGGACACTGGGGAATTCGAGCACATTCCCCAGGCAGCTGCAGCAGTGGCAGCAGCAGCCCTACCTGGAAGCTGCGTGCTGGCTAGGCCAGGCCCTTCCACCCACAGTAGGGTATGTTGGCTGGGGCTGTGTATATGTGGGTGCCTCGCTCCCATCCTTGTGTGTGGAAGGGCTGGGCAGGGTACAATTTGTTGGTGAATGCTGCAGGCTGGATGAAAGTGCTTGGCGGGGTGGATGTGGCCTGCAGGCTGTATCTTGCTTTCCCCTGAGCTAGACTGTTCTCAGTGATGGCAGATGACAGAAGAAGGAGCAAGGGTCTTGAGTTGCAACAAGGGAAGTTTATGTTGGATATTAGGAAGAATTTTCTCACTAGAGGGGTGGTAAAGTACTGGAATGGGTTACCTAGAGAGGTGGTGGAATCTCCATCCTTTGCTGTTTTTAAGACCCGGTTAGACAAAGCCTTGGCTGGGATGATCTAGTTGGGGATGGTCCTGCTTTGAGCAAGGTTTGGACTAGACCTCCTGAGGTCCCTTCCAACCCTAATTTTCTATTATTCTGTGATTCTGTAGTACAGATATTTTTATCTTCAGTAATTTCTGATCCAAACTAGATCATTTAACATTTTTCAGCTTGAGTAACCAGTTACAAGGATGCAAATCTATGCCTGATTTTCCATGTCCTCCAAGGTCTGGAATAGCCTACTGTCTGAGCCCCCAAGGTCTGGAATATCCTGCCACCGGAGGTGGTTCAAGCACCTACATTGAATGCCTTCAAGAGAAATTTGGATGTTTATCTTGCTGGGATCCTATGACCCCAGCTGACTTCCTGCCCCTCGGGCACGGGGCCTGGACTCAGTGATCTTCCGAGGTCCCTTCCAGCCTTAATGTCTATGAAATCTATGTCTTCCTGAAGAGGGCTTGTATAAATGCAGAAGTTTACACAGCCTGTGCAGGACTAGAGCTCCAGTGTTAGGCATGTCTACAAAAGTGAATCAATTATAATTTCACTAGATATCAAACAGGAGGAATTTTCTTATTGCTACTAAAACAACTGTTTCTCATTTTGAGCACATCCAGTGGAAACTCCAGTACAAATAATGAACTGAAGAAAACTTGTCTTTATCTAACATCTCAAAATTTAGTTATTGTGTATTATAGTCCTGTGCATATGCCTAATATTTTAGGAGAGATTGCAGTACAATAAATGATTATGATTAACCTGATTATGAAAATCAGTTATAAAATAGTATACACTATTCTTGCTCAGGGGTGGATCCAGTGGGGGTGCTCTGGTACCTCTCCCACTTTGATTTCTGCTGCTCCCAAAGTTTGAAACCAAGTGCCTGGCAGTGGCAGCTGCTGAGAGAGTGCTGAAGGAGATAACTGATTTTGTCTTATTAAAATCTACCTGATCCTTTCTAAACTCTTCATTCCACAAGTGTTATTGATCCTTTTCTTTTTAATGGTCTTGAGGTTCCACCAATCTTTTGTTCTGCAGTTCTTCTGTTTCTTAGCTGCTCCTGGTAATGAAGCTCCTATTTCACAGCCCTGTAGATTGTTTTCAACTCATTCCAATGAAGTTATATTTGTTTCTGCTTCAGTCTTAAACTGAATAATACAGCTCTAGGCCCCTAGCATATTAGTAAAGCTTCTGGTTTATTTTTAACTATTGTTTTATATGTGATGATGCACTGCACCATCTACACCCCTCTTTTCAAAATTCTAGATCCATCCATGTTCTTTCGTGTACTGGTCTCAGTAAGGTACCTTCTCTAGATTCTTGATTATCTTCACTTTCTTTATTTCTGCTAAAGTCTGGTCAGGGCCTGAAAGGGATGACTATCTGATAATCTAATATGCATGAGGTATATTTGGAAAGATTAACAGGAATCACTTGGGTTGTATCTGTGTCCATCTCATGCAGTACATCTGCTGTCCAAGTCCTTTTGCAGGGTTTTTTTTCATAGTCTTGTCTGTATCCATTTTCTTAATTTAGGACTTGTTTGGCTTGAGGTTTTTATTTTTGGGGTGGGGGGGTGGTGTTATTTAGCAGTAACAGCGGAGAACAATGGGAAAAATAATTAACATTCTTTCCCTGCTGACTTGGCAGCTGCAGTCCTAACACATTCCTCCATATGAAAGAGGATGGTCAAAGAAGCAAACAGTAGGAACCTACTGCAGTATTCTGCATGGCCTGTAAAAGGCTACATTTTGAGCAGCACCTGGCACTTTTTGAGGTCTCTGACTCTGCTTTAGCATTTTTGTTGGCAGAAGCCTGTCCCTATTCATAATCCTTCCAGAGTTCAGGAATAGAGTTCTGTTTCTACTCATTGTAGATTTAGGGACTTCACGTGCTTCAACAACAATACTCTGACCATTATTAGATCAGTGAGGTAGAATATGGGCTGCAATGGTATATGAGGTAGAGGAATATTGGGAAGTGGCATGTGCCAAAAGAGCTCAGGTAGCATAGTGCTGAGATATATTAGCTGCAGTATGCTAGTTCGTTACTTTTGGTTTTTTGAAGTCATGCAGTTATTAAGGTAGTTGAGCTTGAGCAATAGCATCAAATCTAAGAAGCCAAGTAAAGCAACATGGACTTCCACTGATATACCACAAGCAATGCTTAATGAATAACAAATTAATCTGCCTGTTCACAGGGTTTCTACTTTTAAAAAAGAAAGTATGCACAGCCTTTTTCTCCACTCAACATTTTCCTTTTCTTCATTCAGTGATCCACTTTAATCAAATCAAATGTTTTTTATTTTATTATTAAATGCTCATTACTTATATTATTGGAAATAAACATTTTTATCTTCCAGAGAGTGATTATTCCAAAGATTTTTTTGGTTTTTTATCTTCAAACTTTAAATATCTATAATTTTCAACTTGTCATTTCACAGAAAATAATAGGTAACATTTAAAGTTCATATCTAAGTGAAATATCTTCCAAATACGTCATATCATATACATCATATGATAAATTCTGTTTACAGTTCATCTATTTAAAAATTTATGATGTGGATAAGAATCATGTAGGTTTTGTTGGTGAACTTTTCCAAAACAATCTGTTAAATTAGAAATCTGAGTTGAACACAGTTTGAGATATTTAGTCCCCAAATGAGTACAGTAGAGTTTTCAGGTTTTAACTAATTCAAGATGAACAATGCTAATTAAACAAAGATCTGCAGTAGAATGGTTAACTGTCCCCTTGTTTGTTTGTTTATCTCCCTCATTGTCTGGAGTAGATCCTGAATGACATTGCAGACCTGCTTTTCAGGTAAAGACTTTTCTAATCTAAGTGACACTTAGTCAGATCATCCCCTGAGATTAGAAAGGAATACAATGCTTGTAAATTAATAATTTTACAAATCTGTTATAAATTGCAGGTGTGGAAGTAGTTATCTACACAACATATTTGTAGATCTTGTATAGCAGAAAACAGTCAGTAGATTTAAATATTTTACTTTGTTATTAATTTCCATACCTTGCCTTCCTAGACCATCAACTAACAGGCTTAATTTTTCTCCAGTTGACATCCTCTGAAGCAAAATTAGGCATATTAACTGATGACCTTGGGAGGCAAGGAAGCTGATATCAGTGAGGTTTTGACTACACTGACATCAGGATTAAACCAGCATTGCATTTAAGAATGTCAGCATGCCACAAAATACACAGGTTCATAATCTTTCTGAGAAGTGGGTAAGTGTAGTACAACTTTTCTGCACATGGGTAGACTGAAGTTCAAAGATCAGTCAGCTAATTCAATAACAGAAAGATAACCCAATAAACTCATCAGTTCAGTTGCTAATTCTGAATACCATTCTCTTTCTTTAGCCAAATTACTTATCTTTTGGGATTATTAATAGAGAATAAAGGCAACAGAAGCAAAGGAGGATTACTAGACTTTTTATACTACTAAATACAAGATTTTATGAATGGCTACAGTTACAGTAATTATGTGTCACTAACAGCATTTAAGATTGATATTAATTTCCCATTATAATCCTCATTTTAATTCCACACTTAAATTTACAACGAATTAACAGACCTCCTTGAAGTGATGTATGACACATGTCCCATCATGTGAGTTTTCTGGAAAATTGGAAAAAAATCAGAAAAGGTGGTGTTATATGTTATGGTATTTTGAAAATACATAGGAAATTCCTTTTCAGAAATGTTCCCATTTCTAATCTCCTAATACCTCCAGAATAGCTTGATATTGTGTGGGTACCCAGATTGGAAAATGTTTTCTCATTGAATATTTGTTCTAGATAAACACCAGAATGGGTGAAGTCAGTATAGTTGATGAATGCCGTCAGGAGCTTTATTTTTTCATTGTATTATCTCTCAGTGGCTAGTCTGCATTTATTATTTCTTACAGTATTGCTGAAAGATATGCTGAATCAGATTTATACTTCATTCCGATCTGTTCTTTCACTTCTGTTCCTTGTAACGGTATCAATAGCTGAAGTATTTGTGTTGCAGGTATTGCTATATCGTCATCAGTTAATTAACTAAGATGTCCTAAATTTCTGTTTTTCACTACGCTTAAAAGCCAATGGTTCCTGTGTTTCATTGGGGAAAAAAACAACTACTCCTATATCAATTTTTGCTTTTAACTCTGAAAATTGTGATGCTATCAACCAGCGTTTTACATTAGAACACTTACTTGTTCAAGAATACAGTTGGTTTGATTGTTGTGTTTATAGTTGGTGGTTTGCTTGACAATACCTAACAACAGGTTCCATCTGAAAGAAAATGAAAAATATTATTTTGGGGTGCAAAAAGGGTTAAGTATTCTCTTGTAGTTTTTACTGCCAATACTTTCCCAAGAATTACCTAATCAGTTTTGCTTATGCATTGTAACTTAGTGTAACTCTGCTTTCATGATACAAGTTTACACATTTAATGAGAACACAGTATAAAGTTTTGGTACTGTACAGAAAATAGTTTTGTAAAAATCTTTTGATGAACTGGTGCATGTGAAGAAGAGAGAACAAATAAATGGCAGACTGAAACAGCAAAAGAGACATTTATATAATACCATATTATTTTCAGTCTATGCTTAGGTACACAAATACATATATATTACCTAGTTAATTTCATTAAAATAGAATGGTAAGATTATAAGAAAAAGATGGGATACAAATTTATCAAAGTGACTGACATGAGAACTAGGTAGAATTATACCTCCTAACTAGACACACAAGAAAACTTTTTAGCTCTAGCTGATTCTTATCAAGGACTCTTTTTACTGTGGGTTATTAACACATTTAAGGCTTCCTGCTATGAACTGTGTAGAGAAGGCAATTGTTATGTAACTGTAGGAACATAACAGTCTGTTATTCTGATTTCTAACAAGTTAAATATGCAGACTGTTCTCCAATACCTGAAGAACTGCTTTCACGAGGGGCCATAAGTCTGACGTTAAAAAAAAATTATGGCCAGTTCCTGTAGTTTAGAGAAGGGAGCCAACAGCTAAAGTCTCCATCCTGCTGTGCTGGAAAAGAGCTATCCTGTTATTGCTTGATATCAAGAAGGGACATATGAAGACAAGTTGTCAATAATGTTTCCAAACATTGTTTCATAGATTCATAGATTGTTCAGGGCTGGAAGGGACCTTGCAGATCATTGGGTCCAGCTCCCCCCTCCCCCCCCCGCTGTAGGCAGGAAGACAACTGGGGTCAAGTGACCCCAGCAAGGTGACTGTCTAGCCTCCTCTTGAAAACCTCCAGGGTAGGTGACTGCACCACCTTTGGAGGGAATTTATTCCACAGTCACCCTGACTGTGAAGGAGTTTTTACTGGTATTAAGCCTGAAGTGACCTTCCAGTTTATATCTATTGGTCCTGGTCTTCCCCAGGGGTGCCCTAGTGAACAGTTGTTCACCGAGCTCCTGATGCACTCCTCTGATATAGTGGTAAGCTGCTATCAAGTCCCCTCTCAACCTTCTCTTCTTTAGGCTAAAGAGGCTTAAGTCCCTCAGCCTTTCCTTGTATGGCGTGCCTTGCAAGTCCATGATCATATGGGTGGCTCGTCTCTGGACCCTCTCAAGTTTTTCCACATCCTTATTGAAGTGCAGCACCCAGAACTGGATGCAGTACTCCAACTGTGTTCTCACCAGTGCTGAGTACAGTGGGAGTATCACTTCCTTAATTTTACACGAGTTGTGTTGGTTGATGCATGCCAGCATGTTGTTTGCCCTGCTGGCCATAGTGGAGCAATCTACACATGCAGTTAATGCTCACAAATAAACTCCAGAGCTTATTGCTCTGGAGTTTTTTGCCCCTGGGCACACCATTAGAATGTGTTCCTAGGAGCAAAAAACTATTGCTCCAGAGTTTTCATTCTCAGCACATAGAGCCCGGTCAGAGCAGCCCAGGTGGTAGAGGACCAAGGGGCCAGAGGCAGCTAGGTGGATGGGCCTGTGCTTCAGCGTCACCAAGTGCACCTCCCTGCATATCCACAGCAGGCAGAAGAGCCATGTCCTGGACTCCACCCTCATGATCCAGGGCCAGGAGATGAGGCACCTGTGTGACAGCGAGGCCTACTTTATTTATTTAAAATATTTGTCTCCTGCTTTTCTGCTCGCACTAAGCACCCAAAGTTGCTTTGGCTTAATTTTTTTTTTAATTACATAATAGATAAATAGTTAACTATTTCAACCCAGCAGAGTGAGCTTAGTCCTCTGGTTGAGGCAGAGACCAGACTATACTTCCCTTTGGGTTTTCAGTCCCAGGGCAACTGAGCTGCAATTTGAGCAGCACAGTGTTCTTTCTGGCAGGGAGGAGGGAAGCAAGCTCCCTGCCACTTCTCCTTCTCCATCTGATGGATGAGACCAGACTAGAATAGGCTGAAATAAACATCTTTTCCCCCTTTTGTCACAGGAACTTGGTAGCTCAAGTGAAATAGCAGATTTGCAAAAAATGGAAAATGAAAACGTTGAGCTGCCAGGCCTGGGGGAAGAAGAAGCAGGATCCTCGCTTTCAAGTTCACTGTCACCAGGTACGAGATCCACCATGAGCAGCTGTTCAAGACAGTCAAACTTTTTATCAAGCTTTGTGGACTAAATGTCAAGAGAAGATCAAGAAAAGCAGATGAGACATTAGCTTGAACTAGATGGGGCTCGGCTACAAAGTGTTTACACAGTTTGCTGTGCACAAAGAACTGTTTGCAGTGTGTTTCAATAGATGACACAATATGCCAGATTATTCCCATTCACATTCGGAAGCAGGTTCGTGACAACAATGTGTGCTGGGTTTGAGTTCAAGGAGCATTCAATTTGCTACTACCAGTTTCAGTGGCTGTCAAGAAACGTGAAGGAGATGCACCAAGCCTTTCAAATAGTCCATAGATATCCAGACAACTGAATGAAAATCTAATTGAGCTTTTGCTGCCTTCAACTCTATCCAGAAAAGAATTAAAACTGTTTACTAAGAGATCTGAGTTTTGCTTTCATCCAGTTCATCTGGCAGCAAACCTTTTGGATCCTCAACACAGAGGACAATATTTATCAGAAGATGAATTATCTACTGCTCTTGATACAATTATGAAAGTAGCTAAGAATGTCCCCAACATTAACAAAATAGCCGTGATGACAGACATTGCCAAGTACCATGCAAAAGAAAAACTTTGGAGCAAAGACATCATTTGGCAGGCAGAAGAGAATATGTCTCCTCTCACGTAGTAGAAGGGATGCTATACCACCCAAGTGTTGTCAAGGATTGCTCTAAGGATCCTAAGCATTCCACCAACAGCAGCTTCTTGTGAACAGAACTGGAAGGCTTTCAGCTCAATAAAGACAAAAAAAGGAATAGACTAAAAAATGAATGTACCGCTAAGCTTGTTTCTATTTGTCAAAATCTCTTGCTTCTGTAGAATCAGTCAGAAGCACAATTAGCGAAGAAGATGCAGTGTGATAATAAGTTGCCCTTGCCCATAGACTCATTGGTAAAACCATCCTTTAGCAAAAGAGAATGTGTTTCAAGTAGTTCTGAATCAGAGTTGTCTCAATCTGATTCTGAAATGGAACTAATAAATAGTGCAAGTGGTTCTACAGATAGTGGCAGTGAAACTGGAGGTGCCGCAATGACCTCAGTGGAAAAGAGTTAAACTCTGTTGAAGTAGATGAGCGGATAACCATGGCATATAATGCACAGTTCTTTGGGTGTGCTAAAATTAGTGTCAACAGTTTTCAGTGCCTTCGGTTTTTTTCTTAAATTTAAACAAACAATGTAAGGGAACATTGTAAGGGTACATGCTATTGTGTATTGTCTTTAAATTGTTATAAGTATTCCAATAAAAATAATTTATTTCCACATAAAGCTTTAAATGTGTTTGAATGTAACATTTAAACCACATTAAGAGTGCTGTATTTAATTTTTTTCCTAATAAAATATTTCAGTTCAAATACTTGTGGCTGTTGGGACATAAAATTAATGTGGGGGTACTTTTTTAGTTTTGTTTAGTAAATATAAGTCAAATAAACATGCTAAATCAGATCACATTCTATTTAGGGCATTTTTCTGGAAAACCCACATCTCTGGCTCCATATGCTATGAAGGGCCCGATTGGGGCATGAGGGTGCTTCAGTGTGGGGTTAGCTGGAAGCAGCCCTCGTGCTGAAGCACCCTTGTGCTCTAGCCAGCTCCCCTCCCAACCCTCCCCATCTGCAATAGATGGAGCCCTGACCTGGCAGCCAACCCAGGGCTGCTCCAGTGGGGCTCCATGTGCACTGCAGGGCGGTGGGAAGGAGGCGGGGGCAGGGCTGGCTGGGGCATGAGGGTGTTTCAGCACCAGGGCTGCCTGCTGGCTAGCCCTGCACTGAAGTACCCCATGCCCTAGCCAGCCAGAGCAACATCTACACATGCACTGCTGTGCATGAAAAAAGTCCCCAGTGTGCGGGCCGCCTCCCGATCCCGTCCATGCGGCCATGTGCGGGCTAGGAGCAGTATGCGAACCCGTCTTTGTGCACGCAGGCTGTGGCCAGCAGCCCGGGCACACGGGGTCGAAGAAGACTGGTGGCAAGCTAGAATTAGTTACGGACGCGTAATGGTTGATTAAAAGATAGTTTACTTACACCAAAGATGGTCGTGGTGTAGGCTGGACAGTTTTCCAGGCTCAGCTCCGCTTAAATCCTCACTAGAGGACTCCGATAATTGACCCCGGAGTTGTTGAAGCTCC
>NW_005842182.1:1686712-1727037 GCF_000455745.1 Alligator sinensis | reverse complement strand
GCAGCGGAGTGGTTGAAGCTCCGCGGGTAGTTTCAAAGGAAAGGGATACATCTAGGATCGCGCTCGGTGACGGAGAGAGGCTAGAGGCCGTTTGGCCCCCGGAGTGGTTGAAGCTCCGCGGGTTCGGTAAATAGGTCCCCCGGAGTTGTTAAGACTCCGTGGGTTCGGTAAATCGGCCCTCTATTGCCCTCTTAAGGAGAGGAAAAAAGCTGGGTTCGAAGGGATTGGCAGCGCTTAGAGATCTTCATGCTCTTTCTCCCAAACTCCAGTTGCTTTCTCTCTCTCTCTCTCCAGCTTGGGCGGAAACCACCCAAGCTCTTTATACGGCTAGCAAGCCAATCGCTAGCCGCCACGTGTGCCTATATTAAGATCAGCCAATAATGTGGCGCGAATCTTAATACAAATGGCGGGAACTCCTTCGCACCGTGCATCACCATGATGCAAAAGAAATGCACCATGCAAAGAAGGCTACAAACGGCGGGAAATACTCTTTTGCATGCGGGTTCTCCTATTGCAAAAGAAAACTCCACTGTGTAAAGAAGCTGTAATTTGGTGGGAACATAATTTAGCGGTGCCGAAGCACACAAAAACAAAAAAACACAACTTTGGGTTGTGACACCCAGCAGGATAGTTACTTGTATTTTATGGCTAAGTGCAGACAGTCAAAAAGCCTGAGGCTGAATTAATTCATTCTTCGCAGGTTAATCTAAACTGCAGAAATTGAACCAATGAGCAAATGAACAGACACTCACTTTTGATTCTAGAAACGCAGCCACCATGCCTGCAGCGGTCCAGGTCAGAAGCCGGAGGGTGCTACAGCATGCCTCCCTGCTGAGCTGGAGCAGACAGCTTGGGCCAAGCCTAGCCTGCCTACCCTGTGAGGGGTTTGTGGGGAAGGTGCAAAGCATCCTGGGATGCTGGGGAGCTGTGAGTTAACTTGAAACTGGAGGGGATCTGGGACAAAAGTTCAATAAACCGATTTAACCTAAATTGCTTAAGTCTGATACTACATCCATTCAGGTTTACCTTAAACTGACTTGGACCATTTTGAAAGCAGTGTATGTTCACTGAACTTCTGTTGTGTTACAGATTTGAACTATTTTTTGATCACTTATACTGGTTTATGTGTAATTTCTGTCCCTATCCTATAAGACTACCATGCTCCAGAGTTTTTTAGTTTCATGCACCCCAGTAAGGGCACACGTGTAGACGCTGAGATGTTTACTGCACAGTTAATTAGTCAACTGTGTGGTAAACATCTTGTGTAGATCCGCCCAGTGAGAAGTAAAATAAGTATTATGGACCCTATGACACATAAATCAGAATTCTACAATTTTTATCCCATGAGTGCCTTGCTTTTGTGATAATGAATTCAACCACATATAAATCCAACCCATCCGCAATTTGAAATTGAAGGCATGAAAGACACTTTCGAAAATTAGCATTGGTATTTAAAAGAAAAACAAACAAGCAGATTGATGTTTGGCATATATTGCCTGTGTAGATCTGTGAGTAATGTTATATACCTATATTTTACAGGTTTTGCTTCATCAAGCATGTTCACAGGATAGGAAGAGAATCTTAAAAAATATCCCCCTAACCCCACCAAAAAAGGGATAAGGCCACACAGCCTTTGATGTAGCACGCTTGTGATATTAGGTTTGCTCTGCCAGTTCTGAGCAGGAAAGAGCATGCATGTCAAATCCTTTTCCAAACAAACCTCTGAAGTCTGGCAGAGACTATAGCAAGCTAAAGGTAACTCTTATTTTCAAAAGTAACCTTATGTAACCTGTATAATCAAGTAACTGACTACAAGTGAGGCCCCAAGCAATCTAAACTGACTCAAGACCTTAAGTAAATGATTTCACTGTTTTCAAACAGAGATAAAGATAACACAGAGCTCTAAACAGGTTTGAGTGATCAAGATGCACTTCTTTCATTAAAAACATTGCTTCATCTCCAAGGAAGAATACTGATAAAAAAAAAACTTTGTTGTCATCTTGAAATGATCTCAAATGCATATGACTGCAAAGCCAAGAATGAAGGCGCAAGCTTGGAGTTGGTATTCCACATTGTCTTCAACTGGGATAGAGGTGCATGATCTGTCACCAGTGTAAAGGGGGCTCCTAGGAGGTAATTACATAGAGCCTCAACTGCCCACTTAATAGCTAGGCATTCTTTTTCGTTTACTGAATACTTCTGCTCTTGGGGTGGGAGCTTTTGGGTTATATACAAGATTGGATGTTCACCATGCTTGAAGTTCTAAGACAGAATGGCTCCAAGACCTCTCTCTGAGGCATTTGTCTGTACAGTGCACTAGTGTTCAAAATCCAAGCTGCCCAGTACAAGCACTATGCATAGTTTCCTTTTAATCTCTCCAAATGTCTCCCGCACACCTGGTCCACTGTATCACCCAAGGTGTACTGTTGTGTATTTTGTTGATCAGAGGGACAGATATAGCAGAGAAACAAGGAATAAATCATCAGTAACAACTAGCTAGTGGAAGAAAGGAGTTCAACTGCTTTTTTGTCTTGGAAACCAGGGGTTTTTATTAAAGGCCCTCACCTTGTTAATAAGGGGCTTGATTTGCCCATTGCCCAAAGTGTAGCTTATAGCTAAGTCTGCATTTTGCTGGGTTGGCTGTAAGGCATGTGGTTCATAGTGAGTGTAGTACCACCCTGACTTGTTGGAGATGTTCCCCCCAGGTGCTCATGAGTATAAGTACATCATCAAGATATGCAGCGGTGTACTGACTATGTGGCTGCAACACTTTATCCACTAGCCTTTGTAAGGGGGCTAGGGCACTGTGGAAAAGAAGAGTCTGGAGTTGATAGAGACCCCAAGATGTTGCACATGCCATTAGCTCCCAGGATTCTGGGGTTAGAGGAATCTGCCGGTACTGTTTCATTAAATCATAATGTTGTTATTTTTTTTGCCTTCCACTGGCGATTTTCAAAAAGTGTCTTGACACCCATCTTGCTGGGCTCATCTGATCCCAGCAGTCTTTCCTGCCCAAGTGCAGGGGGGCTGGACTCGATTATCTGTAAGGTCTCTTCCAGGCCCTAACAACTATGAAACCACAGTAATTCATCACTTTGAGGCATGGTGTAAGTATCAAATTTTGACACCTCATTCAGTTTCCAAAAGTCTGTACAGAATCAGATTTTCCCCTGTTAGCTGATCATTGAACAGGTTTTCTCCCAGGACAACACTACTGTTTGGGTTTTGAGGAGTATCTGTCCCCTCCCCTGTTTCTGTTGCTGTCAGAAGGTTTCCTTAATATAACTGGGTTCCCCATCATCTCCCTGTCAGGCAAACCTCATAATCCATCTCTGCAACTCACCTTACAACATTATAGGGCCCCTGACATTTGGCCGTCAGCTTGTTCTCCTCCAGTGGGACTAACAACAGGACCCCATTTTTGGCTTGATATACTTGGAGTCAGGCATTTCAGTTGTAATGTCATTTCTGGGCTTGTTGTGCATTGCAGAGATTTTCCTGTATGAATGTTCCTACCAGGTCCAGCCATTCCCAGAATCAAAGAATATATTGAACAGCATTTTGTGCTTGCAGCCCCTGTGTTTTCCAGGCCTTCCAGAGGATTTCTAATGTGCCCCTGGTTTATCTTCCATACAAAAATTTGAATGGCGAAATGTGTTAAGGAGGAGGGAACTTCTTGAATCGACAAAGTAAATATGGTAACAATGTATCCCACTTCCGGGATTCTGCCCCACAAACTTTTTGAACATCCCCTTTAGAGTCTGATTGAACCATTCCGCTAACCCATCCATCTGGGAGTAGAGACTGAGGTTCGGAGTGAGTGAACTCTCAGGAGGGACCACACCTCCTCTAGCAGCTGAGACACAAAAATGGTGCCTTGGTTTGTGAGTATTTCTCATAGCAGCCCTACCTGGGAGTATATCTTCAACAATTCTGTTGTCACTCTCTGGGCTAAGGTATTCTGAAGGGCTACAGCCTCCAGATAGCAGGTCACATAGTCTACCAGGACCATGATGAAGTGGCACCCTCTGGTGCTCTGTTCCAAAGGACCTACAATATCTACTGTCACAAGTTTAAAGTGGGTTCCAACCAGAGGTAGAGGTACTAGGGAGGCCTGTTGTCTGGGGCTACCAACTGACAATCTGGATAGGATTGACAGTACCTCTGAATTTCTTCATGGATCCCTAGCCAGAATAACCAGGCAAGCACCCTCTCCTGGGTCTTCTTTACTTCCAGGTGGCCCACCCAACATACATTGTGTGCTAAATTTAGGACTTGGTTTGGTGTGACTTGAGTGTCAACAACTGGGGTTTCCAGGTTGTAGTAGCCTAGTCCTTAATGACCCTTACTAGGACCTCTTTATGTAGTTCAAAGCGGGGATTCTGAGCATCTTTCCCATTCACTGTGGCAGGTTGACCATAGAAACAAGAAGCAAATACTGGGTCTTCTCTCTGGCTCTGAACAAGATCAGGTCCTCCTCCAACAGGTACTCTCTCCTAAGTTGGGGGAAGGGTTTATTTTGGGAGGAGCCTGCATCCTCTACATTTTCCTCAAGTCCACTGAGCTTGCATTGGACCTCAGCTCCCTTTCTGGACCTCTTACCTGTCCCCCTTTCTATTGTGAGGGCTTTTTTCTGGGTCCTTTGCCATTCTTAGCATGGGAGGGCTTGGGTTCTGAAGGTCTTGGGATTGAAGGGGGATTTGTGCCTGAGTCAGTGCTGGAGAAGAGTTTGTGGTTCCTTATCTGATCTGCTCTTTGCTGCTCAGTGCAAAAGCTTGGTTAGTGGGTCCCACTATCACCAGGTGGAAAAGATGGCAGGCTACCACTGTTGTCAAACTGGCTGTCTGGGCCTCAGTCACCAACTGCAACTTGGCAATAGGATAGGGCTGGGTATCCCCATATATACAGGTCACACAGGAACTGAATATTGGGCAGGGTCCACCAGCTATTCTTGCACAATGGTTTGGGCTGAGCCTATGTCCACAAGTCTCAGAACTTGGACATCTCCTACCAATGGGGAGTATATATGCTGTCCGTTTGGAAAATCACTGATTTCAATACATGGTAACTGTCTGCAACAGGATCGCCTGTCTCCTTAAGAGAAAGCAGCTAAGATAGTTAAATTGAAGGGCTGCAGCTGTGTGAAGGCTAATGCGGGCATGGCACTGGGACTCAAAAAAAGCCCAGTTAGCAGAAGTACAGGGGGAAAGTGAAGAAGCACCACCATAGGTAGGGAACCTCTGAGCTAGGAGGAGGACAGACCTGGAAAAGGAAGCCTGAAGCCCCAGTGGACCCATCTCAGGGTCCAGGATAATAAGGTTCAATTGATTACTTATTCTGTTTGGTGAAGGATTGTATATAACTATACACAATGCTTTAAGTTTTTCAGTTGAATGTCTTAAATTTCTTATGAAAATAAAATATTAAACTAGATCTTAAAACTTTAGTGCTGATGTTTTTATTCAAATTGACTTGATGATAAAAAATAAAATAAATTTAAGGTTTCCTTAAACAAAAAACAAAGCTAGAAAAAGAAAGCTCTGCATCCACTCCATATAAATTACTTTGGCTGTGAAAAGGATCTTGTGGACCACAAGCCTTATAGATCATGAAAAAGGATGAGTTTCCTGGGTGGAAGCCTGTTACTGAGATGAACCTTCTGCTACTTTGAAAGTGAATTTTTTTAGCCTAGCTAAGAGCAGCTAATTGGAATGCTTCACCAAGAAAGTGTCTGCCAAATAGTTCAGTGCCATGTAAAGTGACTAACCTTTGCAAAATCTGGGTTGGGGTTCCTAATGCTGCAAATGCTCTCCTCTCAGAACTGGAAAGTGCCTATACACCATTTCCAGAAGTAGTGCAGCTGCATTGGTGCAATGTTGCAGGCAGGTCAGTTACTTCTGCTGAGGGGCAGATGTAATTAGCTGAGAGAGGCAATTTTGGAGGCATATCTGCTCAGGAGGTAGCATGGTTTGGGGTGGGGTGCAGTTTGGCTGTAAACAGCTACTGATGTAGGTTCTTTTCCAGTGTATTTGTGTCTTACCTTTTTGGCAAACCACCTAAATTCCAGGAGAAAAACCCTACAACTTCCTGGCTTAGCCATGTATGTACAGATAACTTATGAATACATATACACATACTGCTAAAATCATTAGTAAAATGCTCACTGACTTAAATAGTGGTGAAATGACCCTAAATTACTATGCTTCTTGTTTGAATCAGGAAAGTATAACCTCCTATATGTCAGACATATTTAAAACACAGTGGACTTTGTTAAACAGGGTCTGCAAAGGATTCTGGGAGCCTTCCTGTGGTGCTGGAATGTAATAAAAGATCAGTGCTATATTACATGCAAACAATGATTATGTTTTGGGAAATAACTTAAATCTAACTTTAGTAAGAAAATATTGAACAGCTGTTTCTAAAGCTTATACCTCACTTGCTGCATATCCAGTTCTAAATCTTTGGTTCATAACCATGGAATGGTTCAGAAAAAATATTAGGCACCTATAACATCTCTTTGCCAAGGAAAAATGAAGTGTAGCATTATTAAAATTTTTATGGTGTCTCAGTAAGTCACAGTAAGTAAAAGAAACCTGCTTTTTATGTTTGTCATTTATTTTAGCTGTAAACTGCAAGGAAAATAACATATCAACTTCTTTACTAGTTTTCTGTGCCCATTGTTTCATGCTTAGAACACTGGAATTCGTGTTTTTAAAATTTTTCATCAAGTTTCTATTTACTGTTTTTAATACCATGTAATGACCTCCATAAATCAGTGTCTATTTTTAGGAATTGTCAAAGGACTTAATTTAGTTATGAAAACAACTGTTTGTTGATGGTCTAAGTATCAAACTTCTTTAATTTGTGTTTGAAACAAGATTAGTTTTCTTTCCCAGCGACTAGAGAAACATTTAATGAACTTCAGAATGCTCTGCAACAAAGCTAGGAGAAAAAATTATGATGAACCTAAAATGCACAGAATACTATATCTTTGCTCAAAATGCAGGCATAAATCTGATAAATGATGGTCTTTTATAGGCAAGATACTGTTGTTAAGGGCCGTTTTAGTAATCTGTCATTTTTTAATTTTAAAAATAGATGAGAGTAGGCCTTTCAGACTTCCACTTTGAGTTGCAATATCCTGAGTACTCATTTTCTGTGGCTTTCCCTAAATATCCAGTTAATTCCATCTATGTATGTTACTTTTTTTTAAAGCAATCATAAGAATAGGCATTATCCTACTTTGTTTTAGCCAAAAATTCAGATTGGTTTTGTTCTTGCTTTGATACCATTGAATCTCTTTCTTTTTCTGGTTCGAAAAGTTACACTGTTACACATCCCTTTGAAAAGAGCTATAAATGTTAGCCAAAAAACCAAAGAGAGGGATTTTTTTCACTATAGTAATCATTTAATCTCTTCTAAGCATTTGCTGACCATTTGCAGCCCAAGCTTTTTTTCCCCAATACAGTAATCATTCCATCTCTTCTAAGCATCTTTCTGTTACCCCCCCCCACCCCTGCGGTTACATGTATTATGCAATTAGCTGCTAAATTGTACAAGTAATTTAGACCAGGTACACATTCAAAGTAGCTATTATGCTGTTAAGAGGCTCGACTAGCTATAAAGTTGGAGCTGGAAAATGTGTGATAACTTTATAGCTGGTTCCTATTTAGCTTTAATTTGCATGTGTGAAAGGGTCTCCCCCTGTGGCTGGGAGCCCTGTCAGCTGAGGGGGCCCTTAGCCCCGGCAGTAACCCACAGCTGCTTGGATGGACAGTCCCACAGCTGGCAGGACTGTCGGTTCTGGCAGCATCATGGCTGCTGAGACTGAGAGTCAGCTATGGGACTCACAGCTACAGGAGCTTGCTACTTGCCTGTGCTGGGGGGTCGAGACGAGATGGCAATCCCAGGCTCCCCCTATACTGACAATAAGGCATGATAGCATCTGATGCTGGATCCCACAAACATGACTCCTACCATCCATGTGTAGTATGGCAGGAGGCCCAATTTTGTGGATCGCATATCAGGTCCTGTCAGGATGTCTAAAGGGCTCCTAATACAGTCCTCTCCAATTCTTGACGTTATGATAGTCCACAGATATTTTAGAATTTAGAAAGAGTAGATTTATTAAAACATTCATTATAAACACCTAAAACTGACCTGAAATCTAAGATTCTTAGGTCTAGAGTAGGACACTAAGGAAAAATAATTTGTTTAAAATGAAAATAAATATCCTTTCTTGCTTTAAAATGTTTTAATAGTATGCTTGAAACATCTGTTTTTCTACCTCATAATGGTCATGTGATGATGACTGCCATAGGTATGTGATACTTCGGAATTATTCTCTTTTTTTGTTTAATTTTTTTTGGTATTTGGAAAAGTGCATGTTAAGCTATTCCATTGTCGGAGGGATATGCTGAATGGGCCGTCCTGAAAACAGTGGCCCCTGATGTAGTCATTTGAACATATACAGCATAGGCAACTTCAATACAAATTTGCTTGTACAACTGCAGCAATGTGTCTCCAATCTGAACTGGAAGGATTTCCTCACAGGATGAGAATAATTCAGACTCTTGACTTTATCTCTCTCTCTCTCTCTGAGATAATGCCCAGCAAACGTGTTTCTAACTGTTGCTGATTTTGTCATGAGCACACGTACTAGGAAATTGATACTACCGATTCCTTTTATCTGGACAAGTGCCTTATACTCTCTGGTAGCACATACTTTGTTGTTAGCTGAAATTCAGCCTAGCCTGCTGTAGGCTGAATTTGACCCAGTGACGTAGAAGTAAAGGCTTCATTTCTATTACCAGTCACTTAAAACTTCTAGCTTCCTAAGATTTGGTTTACAGTATAATTCAGTTTAATTTTCTACAAAGGTGTCAAAAGGATAAAGGCAGACAAGGTTCTGAGAGACTGGAGAAAAAGTGGTTGTCTTGTGAGAAGTGTGCACCCTCAGGTAATTGGGTATTTTGTCTTTGATAGATTTTTGGTATGCGTTTATTCTGGTACGCAGTTGTTGTTTGGTTTCTCCTACTTATTTTCCATCAGGGCATTTAATGCACTGGATGAGATGTATTGTATTTCTGGAGGTGCAGGTATAAGATCCTGGAATGGTGATGGTTCTGTTGTGGGATGTACTTATTGTGGGAGTGGTGGAGATGTGTTGGCAGGTTTTACATTTCCTGCCACAGAATAGTCTGGATCCATTCAGTGTGTTTTGGGCCATAGGAAGTTTGCCCAAAGTTCTGGTGATGAGGTTGGCGCGGTTTGGTGCATGTTTAAAAGCTAAGATGGGCAATTCTGGAAAGATCTTTTTAAGAATTGGATCTTCTAGTATGGGTTGTAGTTGTTTGAGGGTTTTCTGTATAGGCTTTAGGGAAGGATGGTATGTCATAACTAATAGTGTGCGATTCATGGGGATTTTCTTTTTGTACTGCAGCAATTCTTCACATGGTATCTGGGTGGCTCTTTCAAAAGTGCAGTCTATCTCTCTGGAGGAGTGTCCTTGTTGGGTGAAAGCCTTTTTGAGATTTTAAAGTTGACAATCACAGGTGTTCTCAGTGCAAATTCAGTGGTATTGGAGGGGCTGGCTGTATATTACAGCTTTCTTGGTGTGTTTAGGGGGATTACTGGTTCTCTTTAGATATGTATGTTGCTCTGTGGGTTTCTTGCATGTGGCAGTTTGTATTTTACCATTCTGGATTTTGATCATAGTGTCTAAAAGGAAATGTTTGTGCTGGAGTATTCAAGAGAGTCTAATGGAGGGGTGATGATTATCGAATTTGTGATGGAAATCGATCAGAGATTGCAGGTTTTCTGTCCAAATGATGATGATGTAATCTATATATCTAAGGTATAGCATGGGTTTGATGGTGCAGTTCTTAAGGAATTCTTCTGCCAGGTGGACCATTCAAAGGTTGGCATATTGTGGGGCCATTTTGGTGCCTATAGTGCCCATGGTCTGGAGGAAGTGTTGATTATTGAAAGTGAAGTTGTTGTGTGTAAGGATGAATTGTATAAATTCAGTAATATCTTTAGGTCTCTGGTAATCTTGCTCTTGTCAATATGTAAGGCAGGCTTGGATGCCATCCTGGTGTGGGATGTTGGTATATAAACTGGTAACCAACACCCCCAAAATCATAAGATTGCATTTGTAGATTTCCAGATGAAACTGAGTTATGCTCAGTTTACTTTCCAGTCAGATGCCTCCCAAATCACTCTGTGGCAGTCAGTTTCATATGGAAACATTCCTGACCAAAATAATTAGCTATAGATTTAGGTGCTATCTTGGCTTAATACTTATTCATTTTCACAGAATGCCAGTGGATATTTCTGATAAAAAAAAAAATTGTTTCTTTAAAACTGTTTTGTACAGCTTTGACAGTCAATTTAACGTAATCTATGAAAGCAAAACAAAATGTCTGTAAAGATATTCAGAGGGAATTGAAAATAGTAGTTGCTTCTTGACCCATTACACAATCTGGTTGTTTTCAAACTTCCTAATGTCATAGAACCCTTTCATATCACATCTTATGCCACAGAGCCTCTACCCCTTGGCCCCACGGGCCTTGTAAGCTAACACGAAGCCAGGCAACCCAGCTCAGCAATGGCAGACCCCTACCTCCCAACCAGCCTCTGTCCTTATCCCCAACCTCTTTGTGGAACCCTAGGGTTTCATGGAACACAGTTTGAAAACCACCAACACACACACTAGAAGTCAGAATTCTTAGTGGGTGGTTATAATAACCTAATGACCTGCTGAAACCTCATGAAAAACTTTAAAAAACATTCTGATTAAAGGTAGTTCTAACTGTACACCATATATATAGTTTTGTTCTTCCCTTAGCTTTTTAGTACTAGCAGTAATTTGACTGGAGGAGACCTTGCTCTTGGAACACGAAGAGAAGAGAAAAACGGTTTTAAATCACCTCTTATAATCCCTGTATTCATATGCTACTAGGAACCTATCAGGCTTAAAGGCTTTTGTATCTCACAACTACTGCTTCTTATTTCTCCCTTCTGAGTCTCAGAAGCAAAGAATTTTAGCAATATGTGTTCCAGGTACATCCTTTTTTGGTTTCAGTCTGCTTTTATTATGCACATTAATTTAGAGGCTATGAGCAGAGTTGGTTTAAACCTCTTGTTTCACTGTACACCACCTAAAGAGGCCCCATGATCACGGACTTTGCTTAATGGGCTAGTTTGGGGCCCTTTCAGGCTTGTTTGAACTGCCAGAGTAGCATAAAGAGGCAAAATCCAGCTCAGAGTTTTGATGCATGAGTTTATTTGATCCTTTAGCTTGTTTACTTGCTCCTTATCTTGAAATTACAGTTTTTTGGAGTCTGACAGCTGAAGGCTGTTCAGGACAAAAATCATTATAAAATCAGATTCTAAAGAAGCAACTACTTTTGAGACTGGTTTATGCTCCTACATTGAAATTTTACACTCTTCTCCCAAACAAAACTTCAGAAAGTTATTGCTTAGGGAGACAGATAGTTTGTAGAGAACTCCACAGGACCCAAGTGTTAGTATTTATCTCCCAAACATGCATGTAGGTGATAGGACAACAGCACAGCTCCTTTAGGTTTTACTAGTCCAACTCATTGTCTGCCTTTTCCATAGACAGGTATGAGTAACTGGCACCTGGTTCTTTAAAGTAGTGGCCTCTCCTCTGATGCACCCCCATTTCTGCACTTTGTGCTTGCTTATTTAGAACCATTACCAAGCCCACAATTAGAAAATAAATATAGAAAATAAAGGTTTATTTGAGGGGAACCATACCTATTGCTAGATTCTTTGGTGGTTTAGTGACACAGGAAAAATTGTGTGGTCTGATTCCACCCACAATGAGCCAATCTAGTTAACAGTGCTATTGGATACCGTTAAAACACGAGCACTTGTATGAGAATCTGCTCACTCTAGTAACATAGTAAGACTTCGCATAGATTAATGTTACCGCAATAACTTCAAAGGATATAATCATAATACTAGACACCTATCACAAAATATTTTATTAAAGTTTTTCCCATTACAGCAAACCTTTACTACATTGGACATATGCTAAAATGAAAAACAGGAATTTAATCCAGTAATGCGCATTAGATCGAATTTCTAATGGTTATTAAAGGAAACTAAGTGTATCACCATCCCAAATAATTGTCAAAGTGGCACCCAGGTTACTATGAGTATAATACTTAAATCCTTATTCTAAATGTTGTATTTTCATTTTAACTGTGTTATTCTTACAGTTAGAAAAGGGTGGTAAATTAGTTCACATAAAATAGGAGCAAAAATAAGAAAAACCCTTTTGTATGTGTAGGAATGGTTTGGATATCCTTTTTCTCCCAGTTCAGCCTGGATTCAGAAATCTGATGAAACAGCCTGTCCTCATGAGTCATATATTTCAATCACAAACTTGTCATCGTCTGTTATCTCTGGTCACTATTCTGGTTATTAAGAGCCAGATTTCAGAAATGTGTGTAACTGCATATCTTCCTTATATGAACAGCTGCTTTAAACAGCCATGCAAATTATATTGGGACATATCAGTTGGATATTTGTGGGCAGCTACATTATGCATCCAGGTACAATTATGTTAATTGTATGTTGCCGCTGTTTTTGTACATTTCTACACTTAACACTAGAGCCATTATGTCAGTGTTTTAATTTACATGAACTGTGACATTGCATATTTTGTTCCAATAGCTGCCTTGTATGACAGTGATGAGTGGTGAGAGGGAATACAGATTATTCACTTGTATATGAGGAACATGCTTTATTTTGACTGGAACATTCATTCAGTTTGGAATGAATCAGACAAACTTGCTGAACCAGAATCTTCTCCCTGTGGGCATGTATCTGTTTGCATGTATTTATCAGTCTGCTTAGAAACAGGCTGAGAAACATTTTAAGCATTGCCTTTTAGAGAAGAGTCTGAATGGTTGTTTTTTATATACAAAGAAAATATATTACGTATACTAAGGCAGCTTGTAACCATTTTATTGTAAACTGAAAAGAAGGGTTTAAAGTTTTTTCTTCCTACTCACTTGCACACACTGTAAAGTATTAGTTTTTTTCTCCTTAGTTAAAATTCCAAACTCCCATTTAATGATAAAGGTTATAATTCCCTGTATCCTATTTTAATCTCCCAAAGGGAAGTAATTCAGGAAGTCCATACTTTTGTGTAATTTCTTAACTCTTCAGGAGTAGCCTAGCCTGACAATCAGTTCTATTATCCTCCTGACCACCCATGGAGCTTTTTAAACTTAATCAGATTGCTGAAATGTTCAAGCCTGCAAGCCTAAATGCTTACAAAATTAAAGCAAAACTTTTGCAAGTAGCTGGGTAGAAGACAATATTTAGTAGCTAAAGGAACACAAAAACCTACTCTTTCTTGAGATTGTGGCCTGATTTCTTCTCAATCAAATCAGTTCTTTCATTGTTGTCAGTTAAAGTCTATAGTTCGCATATAATACACATTGGACGCATCTACGCAAGTTGTTTACTGCTCAGTTGTTTAAGTAACTGGAGTAAATGTCTCAGCATCTATACATGCACCCCTATTAGGGTGCACAAAGCTAATAAACTCCTCAGCAGGGTAGTACTTGTAAATACAAGTTTTTCGTATGCACTTGTAGACATCAGCCTGACTGGCACCTGGTGCTTCAGTGCAGAGACTACTTGCCAGCTAGCCCCACACTGAATCAACCTCCTGCCCCAGCCAGCCCCTCCACAGCACATTGACACCGGTTGGAACAGCCCCTGGAGACCTCCCAGGCCTTCTGCCAGCTGGGGCTGCTGCAACCTTGCTCAATGCGCTGCAGTCTGGGCACACACGTAAACAGTGCACTCAGGAGTTTCGCAGGAGCAATAAACTGTGGAGCAATAAACTCCACACTTCATTGCTGCCCATTAATGGCATGTGTAGATGTACCTCTCAAATCCAAAATTGTTAGTGATCTATTCCTAAACACAAATATAACTCTGAATAAATTAGGTTATGCAATTCTTGAAACTGCAGGAGAACTTTACATTATTGCCTGAAAAGATTTGTTTCTATTTATTTCTTCTGTTGCAATACTTCAGATATTATGGCTTTATTTGTGACTAAATTGGTGCGAGCAGTGTGACTTCGTTAGCATCACCAGAGGCCATAATTACAATTGTGTTGCAAGTTTTGCCTATCTATCGGAGTATATGAGAAGTTAAACCTTGGAAAAATACATATTATTAGTTGAGTGGTGTTAATGCTGAGCACATTGCCAGTAAAACTTGTTTTGTACAGGCTGTCAAAGGATAGTCTGGAAGCACAAGTGCTGTTGATCATTGCCATACAATTAACAAAATAACACGGTGTAAAACTTTACCTGCTGATTTGGATTAAAAGAGAAATTTGTCAACTCAGTAGAAAATTGAATTTAGGGAATATTAAAATTGGTTGGAATGTCACTTCAAAATATTTATACAAACAGTGACAAAGTATAAGGGTGCATTCGATCTTCTAAAAGTTGGCACAAAGATAGCAACAAAGGAAGATTCCCATGTATCCAGATTGCTAAAACACAACCTTTCTGGTTCAAGAAAGTACTTTTTTTCTTTATGCTTTTCTTGTCAAATCATTCACCATAAAATAATACTGTACATATAAAAATGTTGATCTGACTTTACAGCCCCAAATATCAGGTAACTTAAGAATGATTGCCCCTATTCCATCCATTGCCCTGTATTAAAGAGTGAGAGATCTTTTTTAAGTGCCCTTTGCAAGTTATATTGGCTGCAGTAATTTACAACACTATTAGTGGATACAGCGGCCAACTTAATAGTGAATTCCTTTGCATTAAAATGCTATTGTACACTAAATGCATGTCTTAATACTATAAGCAAAAACTGTAATGAGGCATATATCTCATTAACATTAATTTAGTATTGTGTACACACAGTACAATATCTGCTAATATTGGCAAATTGAAGTTGACTGAATTTAGCTACTTAGGGAAGTATCTTGATCTTTCCAGATTGTTTAAATCATATTGGCATCATCGTTTCTATGGCTTTGCTTAAGTGTATACATATGGGCCAGTTTGTGAAAATCAGAAAGCAAGTACAAATCAAGGACATCTGGGAATACTTTTAAACAAAATAGCGTTATTCTTAAAAATCTAAAATGTTAAAGATTACCAGTGAGATCTTTTAAAAATCATATTGAGTATATATGTATGTGCATGGAAACATCCATCAGAAGAGCCAAACAAAGGAGTTTTTAGCTCTCACTTTCTGAAGAGACAAAATCATCTCTGTGTAGTCTCACAGACATTAGCTATTTTTCTCAGGAATAAAATTGACTTGTAGTCAGTTACACAGATGAACACCAAATCTCTGTGGTGTTCTCTTTACCATATTTATACAAATCCAAAATGACTCTGAATTTAAGATAACCCCCATAATTAGATTCTATACATAGAAAATGTGTTATAATTGTGTGTATAGAATCTAATTATTGTCATGTATAATATCTAATTGCTGTAGGATCATCTAAAATGTGTCCCCACCACAACTGCAGTGGGGAAAAGAGTGGGGGCAGGTTCTGGGTGGGGACAGACAGCAGGGTGCAAATAAGGGGGCATGTGATGGAGGCAGTGGAGGGGCAGACAGTAGGGCATGCAGTGCAGGGAGCAGTGGGGGACAAGTGGTAGGGGGCAGATGGTAGGAGAGGCAATGGAGGGGCAAGCATTGGGAGATACCTTGGGGAGCCAGACAGTGACTGGAGCAGGCAGTAGTGCAGGTTGTGAGAGAACAAGCAAGTAGGGAGTTGGTGGTCAGGGGACAGGCAATGGTAGGGGCAGGCAGCTTGTCTGATGCTGTCTGTCCCTCATCACCATTTACCCCCTTGTGCCTGCACCCTCATAGCCTTGGCCCACCTCCCTGGCCCCCATACCCCTACTGCTTACCCTTGCTCTGTTCCTGCAGGCTCCATTTGCTCTCCAGCTTGCTATGGGGCCTGGCTGGGGCCATGTTCCATGCCCTGGGCTGCAGCAGTGATGGAGCCTGGCATCGCAGACCTTGGGTAAGTGAGGGTCTGGGGGTGGCAGAGG
Organism: Alligator sinensis; assembly: GCF_000455745.1. Classification (NCBI taxonomy): domain Eukaryota; kingdom Metazoa; phylum Chordata; order Crocodylia; family Alligatoridae; genus Alligator; species Alligator sinensis. The sequence continues at coordinate 1,710,943 of NW_005842182.1, read as the reverse complement.
GGAATCTAGAGACTGTGGTGGGGAAAAGGAGATGAGGACGAGGCACCAAGGCTGTAGGGAGGGAGGGGAGAGAGGGCAGGTAGAGGCAGTGGGGGGCAGGCAGCTCCAGCTCCAACTCCAGCCCCAACCCCAGGGGCTGGGCTAGGGAGCCAGCAGTTACTGTAGTTCTGGCCCCAACCCCAGGGGTTGGGGCTGGGGCCAGAACTACAGTAACTGCTGGCTCCCTAGCTGTCTGGCACTTGATTCCAAGAAGTGGGTCTTTTTTCCCCCATCTTAAATGGAAAGAAAACATACCTTGAAAATGAGTAAATACAATACTTTCCTTTTTCCTTGATTCCTTGGGGACTGATGCTCACTGTTTTTTTGGAGAGTTCTTAGCTAGGGCACTCAAAGCTCTGACTGCCCTGAAAAACAAAATTCTAGCTCTAGACTCTTTACAGCATAGTTCTGAATTGCTCGTCCTAAAATCAATTATATCAAGAGCCAGAAATTTTCATATAATTAATGAATTTGTCTTTCTGCAGCCAACTGGTAATGAGGGAAATCCTGTAGTGCACATTCTTTCAATTGCAGAATCAGGATCTAGGAATATATCCTGTCAGTACACCAATCTATCCCTTTTCCTTTGATTGTGAGAAGGAGAAAAAAATGCTAAATTGCCAGTTTCACAACTCTTGTTTTTGTATATCTCCAGATTTACTTTCTAATTTTTCTGGCTTAGCCTCCAAGTGTAAATGACTCTTGTGCCTGCAGGCCTGTTCCATAGTGAATGTTTGCATACATCGCAGAAGCACAGATATTTACAGCTCATATGGCAGAAATATTTCTGGCAGGAGTGAAGGATATTAACAGGCATGTAGGAAGGCTTTCAAGGAACCTGACTCAAACTTTATTCAGTTCATCTTGGTACACAGGATCACTCACTTTTTTTCAGTGCTAAATACAACTACAAAAGTTAATAAAATGCTTTTTTTATGGTGGGGAGGAGATATTTTGTAACAGGAAATGATGGAAAGATAAAGAATTTAAATAACTCTTTAGAACTCCCTCCAGGTTTTGACTTGACAGTTTATCACAAACTTAAATCTTCAGCCGAATTGCTCCAAGAGTGAGTAGTTCTAAACAACAGCATAATTTTTGGCTATTCCCAGGTGCTCCCTCTCTCCAGTGTTAGTTTTCCTGAGTGGCTGCAGGGTTTTTTACACCACAAGTAGTGTTTTGTTAGTTTCATCACTGTCCTCATTATACTTCTCTTTGGGTGCATCTACATGAGATGTTTACTGTGCAGTTAACCTAATTAACTGTGCAGTAAACATCTCAGCATCTACACATGCACCCCTATTAGGACACACAAAACTAATAAACTCCACAGGTATTTACAAGTACTACCCTGCTGCTGTGTTTTATTTTTGTGCACAGTAGTGCACGTATAGACACCAAGCCAGCTGGCTGGGGCACAAGGGTGCTTCAGTGCAGGGACTGCCTACCAGCTAGCCCTGTGCTGAAGCACCCGTGTCCCCCAGCCAGCCTCTCTGCAGCACATTGAGCCCAGCCAGAGCACCCCAGGCTGGCAGGCTACCCCCCCAGCAGGCTCCCTTCCAACTGCAGCTGCTCTGACCAGGCTCCACATGCTGTGCATGAATAAACTCCAGAGCTGATTGCTCCTGAGTTAATTACTCCCAGGCACACATTCAAACAGTGCATCTGGGAGCAAATAACTCCAGAGCAATAAGCTCTTGAGTTTTCTATGCGTACTAACTGTACATGTAGATGCACCTTTTTACATTTACCCTGTTCTCTGTATTGCAATTAGAAATGGGCGCAACCTGTCAAGCAGAAATCTGAATTCTTTCAGACTCGGGTGTGGGCCTTTGGTTCAGGTACTTCTCCACTTGTGCATAACGGTCATTTAAAATCTTTTTTAATACTGCAGTGAGCCAAGGAATTTCTACCTGTGCAGTTCAGCCTTCAGTCTATGCCATAGTTTCAGGTTGCATCAGGCAGGAAAGAATTGGAAGCCATGGTTTTAAAGCAGTTGTGCGTGTTAAAAATATGGCCTGCAGGCCAAATCTGGCCCATGGAGCCACATCATCCACCCCTGGTGCTGGCCCCACATAGGAGCTAGTCCATGACCCCCAACTACATGTCAGATCTAATGCCTGTGTCACCTGCCCTGACCAGTCTGGGACTGCACTGCATAGGTGCCCGCTCGAAGTAATACAGGATGTGAGCCTCATGAGGCACCTAGTGAACCAAGTATCCCCTTCCCCACCCTCCTATGTGGACAAACATTTTGTCCAGCTTGGGTGGATGCTCCTTGCAGGGTAGATTCTGGAGCAGGCACCACATGCAGCACAATCCCAGACCAGGCAGGGTAGGTACTAGATCCAGCCTGTGTTTGGGGCAATGCTTAATGGGTCCCCAGCTTGCAAGATCTGGAACGTGCCCTGGTCAGGCCAGGGCTGTGCAGTACATGGCACCTGCTCCAGCCAGTCCGGGATCTGTGCATGGCATCTGCATCAAACCATGTGGAGTGGGTACTGTGTGTAGCTCACATCCCAATCTGGCCAGAGAGGGTGCTACGTATATTTTAGTCTCAGGCCAACAAGAGTACCACTAAGAGTGTTGGATCAAGCATGTGGGATGAGGTCCATGGGCCTGATTCAGCTGTGGACTGGTCCTAAGCCACTCATCTGGCTCATGGGGCCAGGTGAATTTAACAACCCTGGTTTAAAGCACTTAAGGAGAACCCAAAAAGCAAAAGGAGAAATGAAGTTGTCTAAAATGTTTAACAATGCCCATAAGTATTTGAGGATGGCATCACATAAATCTACATTGTGGATGAAATATGAAGCACTATCCCTGAAAATATCTGTGGGCAGCATTACTTTTGGAATCACCTAGCTTGATAGATTAATCTAAGTTTGTCCTAAGAGGTTTAATTGTCAAGCACCTGGAAGAGCTTGGGAGGTCCCAATTATCATCTTTTAAGTTTTATTTCCATAAGGACATGCAACTTGCAAGACTCATACAGGCTGCTTCTTGGGTCTCCTGCTCCAGTGACTTGAAGTTTTAAGTGAATGTGGTTTAGATTTTAGCCAGTTGAACCCAAGTAAGAAAAAAATAATTTTCATTGTACAAATGAGGGCTTTGTTACACATCTGTTTTAGGTGGTTTCTGGAACTCTTACCACCTAGATTGTCCATGTGTTAATACCTGATACTAGTTTTAAGCACACTTTTTAGGTGGCTTAATTACGCTAATCCAGGATAGGTTTAATTCTGATCCATGTTATCGAACTTATCTTCCATTAATGTGCTACCACTTCCCACAAATGAACCACCCAAGTTGAAGTTCTCCAGCATCCCAGGATGCAGTGTCCCCTTCCCCACCCTCCTGTATGGACAAACATTTTCTCCCCTCTGAACTCTACTGCGTGGGGGGGCACCAAGCCAACTCCCTCTCCCACCCCCATGGAGTTGACCTTCCCACCCCAAGGGTTCAACCGTATGTAAACTGCCTGCAAAATATATGACAGCTAGTCAAATGGCAGGAGTGGGGTCTGGGGTGGGGGTGGAGGAGGGGAGGGAACAAGGTAGGGTCCAGATCAGGTCTCCATGCCCTAGTGGCAACTTGCAAGTGTAGCTCCTAGTTAGGACCCTGCTCACCAGCCCTCTAGTGGCAAATCAACTGTGGGGGCAGTCAGAGGTTTTTAGTCTTAAGGTGTGACTACTCCAAAATTGAGCTATCACTAACACTGATCAACAGCTCAAAGTGCAACATGTAGCAAGGCCCTGAATTGTATTTTTCATGTTGTCATGACAATTTCCAAAAACACATGAGAGTGTGGTTAACTGATTAATTGATACATATAATAGAAATATAAACATGTTATGGCCTAACTGTGATACAGGAGCACATAGGGGACTAAGTAGATCCCTTATGTCTTTAGTATGGACTGTGTACAGTCCTAGAGTCTTGCCCAGGGTGTAGAAAACAGCCATAGCCAGGCTGCTATTCCCTTCCTCTGCAGATGGGTACCCTGTTTACCCATAATAGCTAATAGGTACAGCCATGCACTGCAACCAATACACATGGAGAAGTCATCTTGGCTAGTGAAAAAGTTGGTGCAAAATATTTCCTACTAAAGCAATGGGTAGCAGGAACAAGATTATTACCAAGTCACCATCTGGTACCTATCATGTCCCTGACCTGCCCTCCTCCAGGGTGGCGCTGTATGGTTACAGTCTGTAAAGAATCTTTAATACTTAAATTCATATCTTCAAATCCCTTTACAGATAGGAATTAATCATAATTTTAACATGCCATTTTCTCTTCACAGTTCTTGTTTAGTTGCTTACCAACATCGACATAATTTATGTACAAACATGTACATGAGACAGCATATTTCTTTGTTTTAATGTGTGTATGGTGTGTTTTGGTTGTTCTTTGTGTTTCCTAGGTAACTGCCATTGATAGACTACAGCAGGGAGAATGGATGAGATACTATAGTGGACTAAGCCAGTTAGCATTCCTTAATTTACAGCATTTTCCTAGTTTTATAAACTAGAAGTGGAGGGGGGGGGGGGTGTGCACGCGCACACACACACACACACACACACACCAAAAACAATGAAATCAGAGGAAAAGGAAGTAGTTCATGTATATTTTACATAATTGTTATTTTTTCCCTTTTCTAGCAATAATAAAAAATGATTCAACCTTTGAATAAGGGACTATGCTTCATTTCCACTGTATAGCCCAACATGCCAGAAGTTAAACATTCTAGTCATTCAGTTCTTTCTTTATTAGCTGTTTATGAAGGATTCCTTCCAATGCACACTCTGTTTGCTTTCATATTATATACACAAGCATCCAGACTGGACGCATGGGGTTGCTGTAATGGCTGCCAGAGTTTATGTTGCATTCCCAGGCCCATGCAGGAGGGTTAGAGTCTGGTTCTCAGTTGGTGCATCTACACAAGATGTTTACTGCACAGATGACTAATTAACTGCGCAGTAAATGTCTCAGCATCTCCACATGCACCCCTAGTAGGGTGCACAAAACTAAACTCTGCAGCAGAGTAGTACTTGCGAATATAAGTACTACTCTGCTGCAGAATTTTATTGTGTGTGACAGCACATGTAACAACGCTGATGGGGCTGGCTGGGGCACAAGGGTCCTTCAGTGTGGGGGCTGCCTGCTGGCTAGCTCTGCACTAGCCCTTGTGCCCAAGCCAGTATCTTTGCAGCACACTGGGCATGATCAGAGCAGCCCTAGACTGGTAGGCTGAACCCCCGGGGTCCCTTGCCAGCCAGGACTGCTCCAGCCTGGCTCACTGTGTTGTAGTCTGGGTGCATGTGTTAACTGCATGCCAGGAGCTTCCCAGCAGCAATAAATTACAGAGCAATAAACTCCACAGTTTATGCTGTGCAATAATGGCATGTGTAGATACACCCAGTGTTACTTACACTCTTCTTCCAGCTCCAAAGTTCAAGCTTTAACCCTGTCACAGCCAGTGCCAAACTGGAAGGAGAGGGTGGGTGACACATGCACCGGAGCACATTGAGCCATGCCATGCTGTGTCAGGGAAGACTGGAAAACCTTTTTATTTAATTAATTCTGCCTTTCCAAAACAAGTTTCCCTTGATGAGCTAAAAAGAGACGCTAAGAAAAGGTAAGGCAAATTAACTGAAGGTGCAAAGGTACAACATAGAGCACTTTAAATCATGATGTGCATGCTCTCATTCATTGATAGTATGATTGGAGTAAAGTTGTCTTAACTGTAGTTTAAGGCTAGGTACAGACAGTCAAAAAGCCCGAGGCTCAGTTGATTCAGTCTTTGCAGCTTAGTGTAAACTGCACAGATGAAACTGAAATATAAGTGAACAGACATTTACCTTTGATTCAGGAAATGCAGCTATATGTCTGCAGTGGCTCAGGCCAGAGGCCTGGGGTGCTAGAGCATGGCTCTCTGGCTGTGTGTTCACTTCCTTTTCCTGCTGCCCCCAAGGGCTCTGGGACTTGCATCCTAGAATTACAGCAACAGGACTCTGCAGGGTTGCTCATCACTTCCTCTTCCTGTTTCCAGGTGCCTCTGGAAGTTGCAGCCAACAGTAAGTTTGAGCATGGGAAGGGGTGTTTAACCCTCCTCCCTGGCCCCAGACCCCAGCTGGGGTTTGCCAGGGGGGCAGTCCTCCCCTTCCCCCATAGACTAGACTGCATCCCCTGCTGAGCTTACCCCCCTCCCCGCACCCTTTGTCAGCCAGCCCTCACTGCTCCAGCTAGGGAACAGAGAGGTGGGGCTGGCCCTGCTTTCTGGAGCAGACAGCACAGCCCAGCCCAGGGATGAAAAGCATGCTGGGATGCTGCGGGACTTGAACCAGGATAGGGTCTGGGACAGAAGTTTCATAAACCGGTTTGACCTAAATCAGTTAAGTCTGATACTATATTCAATCAGGTTTATCTTAAACCAGTTTCAGCCATTTTGAAACTGGTTTATGTGCACTGAATTTCTGTTCTGTTACAGGTTTAAACCAGTTTCTGATCACTTAAATAGGTTTATGGTATAACTTTGTTCCTAGCCTAAAACTCTAAGCAAAAGAGTTCCAATTTGCTATTGCATCCTAACCTACTCCTTTTCCAATTTGGTTTTAGATATTTTCATAGCACCTTATTTGTACAGTTTTTTAACAAAGAACCTGCATAATACCTGATATTTCTGCATCTCATGTCCCATGTGTGCCTTAATTATAAACACAGTAATGTCAAGTACATTTACATTCTAGTCCATGTGGGCGATACTATTGTCACACTTTTCACATCCCCTTTGTTTTGGAATTTCTCTGTTGTGTATATAATTTTAGAGATGACAATGTCTGAAATGAAACCTTGTGAGATTTGGTTAACCACTCCCCCCCATTATTGTTTCAGAAAAACTATTTGTAAAAGAAACTATCAGCTAGAAACACTTTATAAATAACCTTTTATTCTATTGTTTCTGACTTTAATTCTTCAAGAATAACAATTGGCTCATCAAAGGCTTTTTCAGATTTTTTTTTTAACTTTTCACAGTACATACAGATAACGTTACCTGAAAAAGGTAATCCAAAATACATAAAGGAAGGGAAGGAATTAAACAGTTCAATTGTCCTGTTCTGTTTAGGTCATAGAACTACATATTCCATCCAATTTTTGGACGTCATCAAGAATGTAAAAGGCAATTAAAGTTTAGTGTGGTTACCACATGAGGAAATGGGTGGTTATCAATCTGTGTGTGAAATAAGTCCAAATAAGGACGTATCCCTAGTAGTGTAACGTGTTCCTAAACCTATGGGAACATTACACCATCCTTTCAGCTTAGGGTAATTATGTTTTCTTTAGCATAGATCTATATGGCTTAACTTTGTTAAGTCATTAGTTTTCTAAAACATTTTCATATTTGAGAATATTTTCCAAAGTTAAAGCCAACATTGATATACTGATTTTTGCTCTTTGCATTTCTGACTGTCCTGTGATAAATCTCTTCTGTGCTGAGCCTATTATATTGATTTTCAGCTATTCTAGCTGATGTCTGTCCTTTGCCTTATTGACCCCAAAGTCAACTAAAGTGATGGGCACGTAGCCAGAATCAGATACCATTTGGTTAGTGTACTCCCTTTCAAAGTACTTTAGGAAATGTTTCTTAAATATTTCAGCTATTTGACAACCCTGTTTAACTTTTCCAAGTTCATCCCTTAACTCTTAATTGCCGCCTTAATATTGTCTAGTTTAGTTCTGTGAAAAGGAATTAGAAATGAGCCTCACCTTCAGCCTCATCTGATACTACCTTCCTTTTAAAAAGGCTTTATTTTAATTCAGCTATATGTTTGCACATCTTTGGGGGGAAGCGGGATTTCCCCTGCTCTGAGTATACATTTTCCTGTTAAGGGCCACCATGGATTGATCTGTTTAGACATAAGCTTAGTTGTGCAATCCTGGCAAGCACCCTAAGTTCCTGTGATATTTAGGGAAATTTGGTATGTAAAAACAATGGAGGATCTGTCCCCTTGAACACTATTCAACAGAGCTTGTTCTTTCTACATGACATATATTTATCTTAAAGGATTTCTGTAACTGCTGGAAACTCATCCCATTTCTTTTCAGCTAATATGCATTCCATTAACATTGCCTGGCCTGGAGCCATGTGGTTCTTGCAGGCTTTCAGGTTCTTTTCTTTATGTTTTTGTAGTTTGTTGCCTGAACTGATTCAGCTTTGATTTTAATGATTGTTTTGTTTGGTTGTTTTGTTTTTGGGTTTTTTTTTTTTGGGGGGGGGGGTAGGGGGAAGAGGGTTACTTTCCCTGTAAATATTACTAATTACCAGGATGCTGTTTTTTTCTGACAACCCCCACCCCCTGCACACACACACACTTCCAGATATTAAACCCTCCCACCCCCCAACACCCACATTTTTCCATGATTAAAATGAAACACCACTATTTCATTTTAATCGTGGAAAAAATGTGGATTGGGGGGTTATATCTGAAAATTGCGGATTTTTTTTTAAACAGAGAAAACCAGGATCCCTGCTAATTACTCAGATTTTTTTAATCAAATCTTTATTTTTATCTTGTTTTACATCTCATTGCTTTGTATGCAAGACTGAATCCAGGCAGTATTTGGTAAGTTAAATAATGTAGTACAAGAAGCATCTATTTTAAGGTTATCAGATATATCTGCCCTGTTTCAGTCTGTCTGAATATATTACAACTTGATGTCATAAAATTTGCCAATCATACTGCTTTGCTATCTGTATTATTCACAGCATGCTTTTCTTATTGTTCTGCCGTGTCTTATTAGGTCATATTAGGGATAATATAAAGTGAGAAAATACCTGTTTTATCTAACATGAATACTATGTGTGGCTCTGTTTTCTTGCTTGTGTATTGCTGCCTGCCTGAATGCATGGTTAGTGAAAGAAGGCTGTAAAGGAATTGTTAAGGAACTGAACAGGGAATAAAACAATGATGTAGATAAGTTAGCTTCAGGTACACTGCTTTAAAGGAGTTAAGAGAGGAGAGAAGTTACCTAGCTGGCCACATCCCAAATAGAATGGTTGTCCTTTCCAGGGTTATGCCTGTATTCAAAGGAGACCTAAAGCCTTAAAGACTGTATTAAGGGCCGGGGTTAGGTGAGCTAGGATACACTGCCTCAAGAACCATCAATAAGGAGGGCTTACAAGCCAGGGAGTTGTATATATAGAAGGTCCTGTAGACAAGCTGTACTCCCAACTCAGAGATGGGGGCCTAGGGTCTGGAACAGACTCCCCCCAGAGGTGGTACAATCACCTACCCTGGAGATCTTTCAAAAACAACGTGACACACACCTGGCAGTCTTTCCTGCCCAAGTGCAGGGGACTGGACCCGATGATCTCATGAGGTCCTTTCCAGCCCCTAACATCTATGAATCTATTAATAAGCCCAACCCTCCTGAACTATAAATATAGAAGATGAACTTAAGCAAGAGAATATACCTAAGCAACTTTGTTGTTTAAAACCACTTGTCTAGTTATGATTTAGCTTTTTTTAAGTAGTATTTTTGATTTAAAGAGCTGTTTATGCGGCCCCAGAAGTAGATGCTGTAACAGGCGTGAGGAAAAAAACTCATACAGTGTCTGATCCCAGTTGGACCTGATGAATTAGTAGTGAGTGGTACCCCAGGACCTATGTCCCAAGTCCTGGTCTAGGAATGGGTGAATTTTGGGATTCCATGCTAGAAGAGAGAAGGGCCTGAGTCCTGACACCTGGGAAAGCGGCCAGGGATGTTGGGCTGCCCAAGAGACGACAGTGGTGCAGCTTGCCAGTAACCCTGATACCCATCCTTAGAAATATTTCATAAGTATTTTAACTGAAGTTTATGTAAGTTTAGCCTAAGTTTTACAAGACGCTGACCTTCTTGCAGTGAGTGCACCGAGTGCCTACAACTCTCTAGAGTTATTGGATGTGTTCATCCCATTGTGGGATCTATTATTCACATTCAATCTAGTTTGTTGTCCCCTCATTTTACAATTACCTGTCTTCCACAGAAAGGTTGTATTTACCCAGTATAGACTTGCAGTTCCAATTCTCTCCTTAATTGTGTGCTGTCAAATATTGTACTATAGTTTAATTCTTCCAAAACTTTCTAATCAAAACATAGTTCTAATGCAACACATTTTAATGTTTAGTCTTTCAGTACTTTCTCATTTAGAGCCTTCCTTTAGGGAGGGAAGGTATGGTGCACTCGCATGCTTTCACCTTCACCTCAAGCCTCATTTAGATCATTAGCAGGGTTTTGTTTCATGTTTTTTTGTCATAGTATCCTCCTCTAGTGCATACATAATAAGGGGCAGATTTTATTCTACCTGTTGGGTGCCTCCGTGCACTCACGTGCTCACAGAAACTGATCCCAAAGGTTTCTTTCTTGACAGATAAGGAGTGGTCCCAGCTGCAGGCAGCCCATGGAGCCCAGTCTGCTTGCAGCCTCCCAGCCACCTGATGGCAGCAGCCTGGGCTCCGTGGCTAGCAGCAGCTGCTTAGAGCCCGGGCTGGCGGAGGTGTGCCAAGCAAAATGGCCTTGTGTGCCGGGGGTCGCTGACCCCTGTTTAGGTAATAAATATATAATATGGAATTAGAAGCATGTTAAGCTATAGGGACTGTGTTTTAATTAAAGGTGTTGCATCTTTTCAAGTATAAACCATGTGTGTTACCACTGTGGCAAAATCCTTAGCCTGCATATATTTTGTTTTCAGTTTAATCAAAGTAGAAGAATTTTTAGAGAAAATATACAGTCATCAGTCATTCTTTATTGGCATCCATCCGATTGCTGAAGAAAGAGTCTAACTTGTTCTTAATACTCCTGTTTTGGTCATAGAGCTTGCATAAATATGCTAATGAAAAATGTGCGTCTTCAATGGTGTTTCTTCCCAGCCAGAAACAGACTCCTATTCTGATCTATAAAAATGCTTACTCAGATTTGCACAAATTCTGACAAATGAGGCTTCAGACAGGATTCAAAGCAATTCCTTTGGTACATAATTGTAGGGATTTTAGCTGCATAAGTCCCAAAGAATGATTCAAAGTGGTCCTATGCCAGCAGCCACAAAACACATAAGACCCCTCCATTTTGGACTGCAAAGTTCCCTGGATGTCCAAACCAAGGCTTCTGATCATGACCAGAAACAATTCAGTTAAAATGTTTACCCACCCCATGCTGCCTAATTTCCATCTAACTTCACTTGGATGCAGGGATAGAGAGTATTCTGATCATATCTGAAGATAACGCAAAACTGGAAGGGACCACAAACACTTTGGAGGATAAGATAAAAATTCAAAAGAATCTGGATAAATTAGAGAACTGGGCAAGAGACAACAAAATGACATTCAATGAAGACACATATATTGTGCTGCACACTGGGAAGAGAAGACAAATACATAAAAAAAGAATGTGAGATAACTGTGTTGGTGGTATTTTTCTACAATTCTATGACTTAAGACTCAGCATCAAAGTAGAAGAATTGTTAGAGAAAAACAAACAGTCACAAACAACATGAGTTAGCAATATCATGCAGCCACAAGGAAAACAAATGCAGTTTTGGGGATGCATTAAGAAAAGTGTGTATGCAAGATAGAGGAAGTGGTAGTATCAGTATGCTCAGCCCTGGTAGGCCTGAACTGGAGTGCTACTTCCTGTCTTGGGTACCTTACTATAAGAAGGAAATAGAGAACCCGGAGAGGATCTAAAGGTGAGTGGTCAAGATGATGAAGGGGTTGGAAAACAAGCTTTATTAGGAATGGCTAAAGATGTATTAGTTTGGCAAAAGGAGGTTAAAGTGTTATAGCAGTTTTCAGATATTTGAAAAAATGCCATAAGGGCTAGGTACAGATATTCAAAAAGCCTGAGCCTGAATTGATTCAATCTTTGCAGGTTAGTCTAACCCAGCTAAGCTGAACCAGTTTGTAACTGGACAGACATTTTCTCTGGACTGAAGAAATGCAAGCACATGCCTGCAGTGGCTCAGGCTAGAAGCCAGGAGGTGCTAGAGCAGCCCTCCCTTCCCTTCTACAGTGCTGAGCTGAGGGGGGGGTGTGGCCACGCCCCCCCCCTCAGGCAGGATGCTCTGATTAGGGAGTAGTTTCCCCCCTCCCCCTTGCTGTTGGTAAAAGAGCATTTAGTTACACAGCAGGGAATTACACAGGGAGTTGTTAGCATTTATCATCCTGTCAACAAAACAACAGCAGCTCCCATTAGTTCAAGCTTTTCTTAAACAGCTTTTTCCAAGGAAGGAACAGGGGAAACATTACCAGCTACCTGTTGATTAGCTCCAAAAATTCTTCAGCTGACACTGTCCTGTCTGCCTTTGTCCTGTCTCCCACAGCACAGACCGTAGCCAGCATGTGCTATGCTATCTAATGCTGAGAGGTAGGGCAGAAGGGACAGGTGAAATCCCTGCTTAAGCATGGAGTGGTGAGAGGGGATGGGGGGAGCAAGGGAAAGCTAGGCAGACGCTGCTGTATCTGCAGTCTCTGCTGGAGCAATGTCTAGGGAGCAGAGGGGAGGGGCCAGCCCTGCTAGGCTAGAGCAAAGCCCTATCCAGGGTTGCAAAGCATCTGGGATGCTGGGGGACTGTGGTTTAACTTAAACCAGGAAGGGGTCTGGGACAGACATTGAATAAACCGGTTTGACCCAAATCAGTCTGATGCTATATTTGATCAGGTTTATTTTATACCAGTTTTGGCCATTTTCAAACTGGTTTATGTGCACTGAACATCTGTTCTGTTACAGGTTTAAACCAATTTCTGATCACTTAAACTGACTTATGTGTGATGTCTGTCCCTAGCCAAGAAAATAAACAATTGTTGTTCTCCTGCAACACAGCAGTCAGGACATGTGGCAATGGATCTAAACTGATGTGAAGCAGATTAAGATAAAATTTCAGGAAAAAGTTTCGAACTGTATAAAGAGTAGGAAAATAAAAAGTCTGCCCAGGGAAGTTGTAGAATTTCTATAATTGGAGGAAGTTTTCTAGGAGACAGACATCTCTCTGGGATGGCTTAAGCAGGGCCATCCCTGGGGAGGAGGGGTAAATCGTGGCGACTACACTTTGGGGGGCCCTGCAGAGCCGGGCACAGTGGCTGAGACAACTCCACGCTACTGCCGACTTCACATCCAGCCACTTGACATCCCTCCCCCCACACCACTGAATCCACCACCAGCTTTCTCGCATTCAGGGGTGGGGCCCCACATAAGCTGATTTGCCCTGGACGCTGCTCGGGTCGCCTCTGGGCTTAAGAATAGGAAATCCTGCCTTTGGGCAGAAGATGGGACTAGAGGTCCCTTCCTATAGCGCATCTACACGAGACATCTTAAGGCACAATGGACTGTTCAATTGCGCACTAGTGTGTCACGGCAAAAACCATGCTAATGCGCAGTAGAATTAGTCTACTGCGCATTAAGCATCACAAAAAAAAAAATCACCTTTGCTACTGCACTTTTATCTAGTACCTCATATTAGAGGTACTAAACTAAATTTGCAGTAGTAAACCTCATTAATGAATGTGTAGGCGTGCCCCGAGTCTGTGAGTCTAAGAATTACTACTGTCCCCCTATGATCTGTGTCTTGAATGATGTGGTTTGCAGAAAAACAGTCAACCCCACAGTGGTTACGCTACCATGTCACTACGGTTGTCCTATATACATGTCACCAGAAACCAGGTATCTCATCCAAGAGAGCACAAAACAACTGCAGACTCTTCCTCTGTGTGAAGAAGCATGTTAGTACCCGAAAGCATGCAAAGAACAATTTTTCCAACTATTTAGTTGGTCTAATAAAAGATATCACATTTCTGGTAAACAAGGTTCTTTGGATAAACCAGTGACATTCTTTTGTGCAACATTATTCTTAAGAAAATATGTGGGAAGTCTGAAGGAGCTCTGAAGTATTAGATGGTGCCTATGAATCTTATACATTATGCAGCACTGAAGTTAATGAGACACTGAATAAGGAGAAAAGATGAACAAAAGATTGATACTTCTGTGTTATAGGATGTAATATGGATAATAATAACTTACATTCTCTTTTTTTTTTCAAAACCAATGCTTTGCCACCAGTGTTCAGTTGGGTCTTTCCCAAGAAGTCTAGTCATTCTCCACATTTCCTGTGTAGTATATCACTTACAGTATGTTTCAAGCTGTTTCTCATGAGCTCCCCAGAGAACATAAATATAACAAAGAAGTGTTTCCCTTGAGTCTCAGTTGTCCAGAATAGTTCTGAATTCTCAATATGGTATCTTAAGCACAGGACTAGTTTTTTTTTTTTGAAGTTGCTGCTGCTGATCATGGCAGTCAGTCATTTGTTTCATGTTAAATATCTGGGCTGAAGAAATATGGTTCCTAAAGGGCTTTGCAAAATTGTTTTGTTTTGACTTGCTTCACATTAATTTTTGATCTCTTAAATTCCAAAAAAAGCTATACACCGACTGTGAGCAATCAAGGTGAAAAGGTATTTCTCCTAACCTACTAGAGAGAATTTTACTAGTGCACCCAGACCTAGAGGACAGGATACAGAAGAGGTAAGTTAGTTCATTCAGGCAGTCATTTTCATTCTAGTTTTAAATTTTTGTTTCTAGAGATTCTACTGCTTTCCTCAGCAAACTATTACAGTCTAATATGTGCTTATGTTAGAGATTGTTTTCTAATATTCAACATTTTTTAAATTTCATCTCACCATTTCTCACTACAGTTTTTTTTTTTACTACCCTATATAGTTCTTCTCCTTCCTTACAGTTTACATACTTCGAGTAATATTAGGTGGTTATATCTTCATTTTTCTGGTCTCTTCTCAAACAATTTACTGATCCATAGTGCACTACATATTTATCTCTTAAGCTGTCTTGCAAGTCAGCCTTTCCTACTTCCTGATGATATTGCTTTTCTGCAAGTTCTGCCCATTTTGACATTTTTTTTTCATAAATAAGTTTCCAGAATTGAATACAGTATTGAAGGGGCATTTGCACCACATACATAGAGAGCATTCCTATTTCTCTTCATGAGGTAAGGTCCATGTGCACTGGTGTATATTATACTAGCTTTTTCTTTGGCTACCATTGTAAATCTATGTCTAATGTATGGCTCACTACCACCCGTTACTGCAATGTATTTCAGAACACTAGCATTACTTGGGGTGGGTGAGTGGCCGGCTCCCCCTCTCCCCAAGAAGCCTTTGCCCAACAACAGAAGTCCAATACTGCACCACAGCAACCAAGTGGTAACAGTCCTATTCTGTTGCAGCAGCATCCACAGTCTTTAAGTCCCCAAAGGCAAGTAAAACTGACCACCTTGCCTTTCCCTCTGGCTTTCTAGCACTCAGCATTCCTCCCCTGCCTTCCTCCTCCAGCACAAAATTTGCTATTATGCCTCTACTTCAGAATTACTACTTTCCAGGTTTTCCCCAGGTATGGTTTGGGGATTATTTTTAGCCTTTCTGCACTGAATTTCTGGCAGTACTTTTTGTCATAACGCACATGGTTTTCATTCAAACTCACAAGAATCATGTTACTCATGTGGCTTTGTAATCAGAAAAGCATGCGTTAGGATTAAATGAGAATTCATCTCAAACAATATAGTGATCCATAGTGTTGAAATATTATTGACCAAACAGAGAAAGAGAGAGAGAGAGAGTCTGCTTCAAAAGTATCCTAATTCAAATAGATATAGATATTTCCAGGTCCCTTCACATACTAGAAAAGCATCATTTCTTTTAATCAGCATGTGGCAATGATCTTTTTTTTTTCAACCTGGTTATAGATCTGTTCACAAATGGCTTCAAATTAATACTGAAAAATAACTGTCTTTGAAAAATGGCATGGTAATTACTCCATATTAAAATTCGTCACAATCATACCTGAATGTTCAATATTCTATTATAAAATGTAGGCACATGTATGTAATGATACAAAGCTGCCTTTCCCACCTCCAGCCAACTCAGCTTGAAGTGGCAAAAGGAAAATAATAACAAAACAATCCATCTCTGTACCTTCTTTTGGTTTAATTCAGATATACTTTATGAAGTTAAATTAAGAGTTGTTATATGATACCAGTTCATCTTTCTTAAGTAAAACATCCAAACATTTTTGTCACCCACAGCTACTGAGCTGAGCTTTAATGAGGAAGATATTCTTTATCTGCCTCCCATTTGGTTACCTACCTGGCCAGCCAGTCCATGTATAGCAAGAACTTTTGTAGTCTATGGCTCTCATCCTTCCATGAAACCTCTGGGAAAACTTGCACCAAGGTCCGCTTAACTAGTCTCAGTTATATTATTTTGTTTGCAAATTTGGTTTCTCCATATGCATTTATGCTCTATACCAAGGCTGTTCCACTTCCCCACAGCCAGGGCTTATGTACCACACCAGCTATATGCTGCATATGTAGCCATATGCTACCACCCTTTTTCCATTGTGTGGGCAGTACCAGCAGTGTGCACCCCAAGAGTGCCCCTCTGGAGCTGCATGGGCAGTACTGGCAGTACATGCCCCCCCGCTACATGGCCGCACAGGCAACACGCAGCCCCTCAGCCATCACATAGGCTATACAGGTAGCCTGTGACCCAACCTTCCTTCCCCTACCATCAGCCCTAGGCCCTCTCCCAGTGTACAGCTGTGGGATGAGGCTGCAGTAGCCTGCAGGCCACCAGTTGGATGGACAGCTATGCTGTATATAGATATTTTCAGTCTACACAGTAGATCAGGGCTAATTGAATGCGTCTCCAATGCGGCCACTGTCTGGGTATTCAAAGGAATTTATTAGCTAGTATAGATTATGCTGATTGAATAGAAATTGGTGTAAAATGAAAATCTGATGGTTGCTGTGTTGTAGTCTGGTTATAAATCTAGTCTCCAGGAAAGCTTCAGTAGAGCTCAATAAGGGATGTTTTGTAACTGTCAACAGGGAACATGGGGCTTATCTACATTTTCTGTGTAATGAACTCTTTTCTAATACTAGGTGTTAAAAGCAATTGGAGGTTCATTTTCAAGTGAATCATAATCCCACATTGTATGTGTGTAAGCATACACACGTGTGTGTTTGTGGACGCACATATTTAATATACCACAGCATAGTAAATTAAAGGCTGTAAAGCTGTTTGGCAGGTCACCAAAGCAGGTACAGTCTCCCAGTGTTTTGCTGTCACTAACTCCCTTTTGGAATGTCAGCAACTATGCACACTTTCAAGCAAAATCAGTGCAGGTTTCTCTCTTTTTTAATCAAAATGCTAGTGGTGACCTGGAATTTCTTCTGCCCTTTTTCAAACTAGATTCACTGCCTATTTTGGGAGACTGTCAGGAAATTTTCTTGGGAACTCCACACCCTAAACTTTAAATTCCCTTTATGCACAGCAACATGGACAATGACTTTTTCTCCACATGCATACCCAGAATGCTAAAATAAGCCCTGAACTGAATTCCCATAACCTGATTCTAATCAAGAAGAAAATTAACCAGTCCAATAGTACCAGAAATATTCAAAAAATTACTAAGGGCCATTTGGGGAACCACATGTCAGGGAGAAACAAAGTTTTTCTATGAGGTTGAAGAAAGCATCTGTGTACAGTTTGTCTTACACTTGTGTGACTCATTGTATATATACATCATGACAGGCCACTTGTGTTTAGAGCCATGTGATTGTCCATGGTCTGATCATACATTACTAGCTGGTATAGTAATGCTTATAATATATTGCTCCTTCTGTATTGCTGGACATCATGGTACAGAAATACAGTTCTAATTTGCAGAAGTGATGCCTGCTGTGTTGCCCTGATTTTTTCTTCTTAATAATAATAGTAGGCATTTTTGTGGTTATTTATATATAATGTTTCTTAATATTGGGCCAAAATTATTAGTGCCAGTGCTTTAGATTTGATGGGTGGTCCTGTATTATCACATGACATTTTCAGATTGATGGGATATAACTAGTTGGGGCCTTCTGTTTAATGAGATAATCCATCCTGGCACCATGTCAGAGTGTCCCTTTGGAACCTGTTATTTATATGCCACACAAAGCTGTGCTATAAAACTTGAATCAGTCAGCATAGCATGAACACACTCTGTCACAGATATACTTAAGTATATTTCACAGTACACAGTTGCTGCAGGCAGCATTTCAAGTGTTATTGCCAACAAGCCTTTGAGTAATGCATTGCTAAGTTTCTTTATCTAATTGAATCTACTGAGTTACTGTATATAATGGGGTGGTTACTTTGAGAGACAATGGCTATATTGAGAAAGGAGGTGTGATGGATTAAACTGTATGTGAACAAACTGGCAGCCCCACCTATAAACTGAGGTAAGGAGTTGGCTTGGGAACAAGGACTCTTTACTTGCAGAAACATTGCAACTAAGATAACTTTTTGTAATCTAGTCACAGCCATGGGATGAACAATGAGAGTATTCAGGAAAATGCATTTTTAAAAATCACTCTCAATGCATTTCTGATCAAAAGAAAGGCTTGAGAGGGGTTTGGAATTGTTTTTCCAATCCATCTGGTGCATGGAGACTTTCAGACATCTGGGAGATAATTCCCAATCTTCCCAAAAGAATGATATAGTTGAAAGTTTTACATAGCTACATCACATCAGGAGTATAACAATCTCCTGATTCAGCCATTTAGACAGACACATGCCTAACCTCATTACACATGGGTTAAATTCCCATTGGGGGGGTGAGGAGGAAGTTCTTGCAAAGGCAGAATAAATTCCTTAGACTTAATTGACTTGTAGCTAGTTATACCAAGTCTTAATTTCTCTTAGACTTCATGCCAATATGGTCATCCACTGAACATTGTTGAACCAGGTAACTCCGTTCAACCCTGCTGTGTATCAGAGACAAGACAGGATTAAAGATATCATATGCCCCAGGGAGTCACTTCAATAGGAGTATGTATGTTCCTTTTGATTTGGTAAATGAGTCTCCAGTAACTCCAGTGTTTGGTTGTGGTAAAGGTACTACTAATTGTAAAACCTCCCCAATAGAATATACTGTAGACAGCAATTGCTTGATTCTTGATGGGAGGGAAGAATGGCAGAAAAATAATGGGTTGTGTGTGTGTGAAGTATTATGACATATAACAGCAAAAAAAATACATTACCTCAAATTCAGAGCATGTGCTTTTTTGTCTGCTTGATATCCATTATGATGTCATTTATTCCATTCAGAAATGAGGCTGCCAGGTGACATGGAATAAATAGTAAAGTGTCCACAGAGCCAACAATGAGATATATGCCAGCAATCTGAACACCTGGTTGAGATGATGGAAATACACTTAAATAGATTACTGCTGTTGCTCTACTAGCCTGTACTAATGAAGAGAGTGAAATGTGATAATCTGAAGTTGTCCTAGCTAGCTCATTCTATTCCTAATTAGTAACTGATGACAAGATGTCATTCTGCTGAATTATCAACGGGTAATTTGTATAATGTATGGATTGTTGCTTATGAATTCACTCCAGGTTTTATTTTTGATTGATCTAGGGGTTGTTTGTCACTCATGGTTATTTTATTTGAAATGTCTTAAAAAGGGGGCAATATAAATGTGTGATTTGTTTTCTAAAAACAAAAAAACCAAATGATACTAGTTAAATGTTTTATTACATAGGTAAACAATCTTATCTTATTTTCCTCTTGCTACAGACTTTCCAATGGCTTTCTTCCAGGGGGGACAAAACATTAATTGCACATAAATAGGTTATATAAACTATAGTGCAGTCTGTATTACTCTAACTCAACTATTCCTTTACTTTCCCCTTTTTTAGGGGAGGGTCCTTACAAAGTAACAACAGGAAACAGAAATATGATATAAATCATAGGGCCAGATCTTCAGTTTTACTGAAAAAATGCTTGGCATGACACTGACTTCGGGGTGGGGGGCAGGAATGAGGTAGGCAGGAAGAGGTGTGAGAAAATGGCTCTTAGAGCTGGTCTAATCTGCCTCTGGCCCAAGCAAAGGAACACAGCAGTGAAACATATAGCATTCAGTCCTTTGCATGTTAAACTGCAAAGCAGATGTAACATAGTTGCTTTAGAGCACCAGTTGGAGGTCCCCATGAGCTCTCCATCTTGGATGTTCTTGTTGGTATATGCCCAATGCTGTTCTACGATGACTTTACAGTCATTTGGGGCTATATTGTGCATAGATGTTTTGCCGTAGTTCACTGCAGCATTTCCTCCTCTGCTCCCCAGGTGGGATAGACATGCCCCAAATCACCTTTCTGTTTGCCTTGACTGATCTTTCAGGCAGCAGAGCTTTCAATTTGTGCTGGCCATATTGCTTAGTCTCCTTTAGCCCAGTATGTTGCTCCTCTGGTCATTCAGCACCTAACTTTCGTTCTCCAGGAACTGCCCGAAGTGGAAGAATTTTCTCTAGCCCCTCTTTGCTTAACTTGATATCAAGGGAACCTTACTGAGAACTAAGAATTTGCCTACTGACTTTCTAATGTGATTCTACCTCCTTATATTTTGTTCCTTATTTTGCCCTTGAAAATATGGAGCTAGTTAAACATTTCTTCACTTTTTCACAAGATGCAGTGGTTTACAAGATGGTTAGATTCTCTGGAATGCTATTATCCAAGGCCCTGTTTAACATGATCTTTACCATTTGTGAATTGCAAAATAATATAAGGTATTCCCTGCTGAGGAATCATGGCTCTTGAAAAGCTAGCAAACTAGATACTTTTCTAGAACATACGCATTTGGGTGATTTGTTTCAGCTTGCATTTAGTAGAATTTGTAGCATATATATATATACACATACATAAGCCTACCTGCATAATACAAAATACTAATTCTATATTTCATTTTAGGAAAAAAACTTAAGCGTGTTTTCATCATGGAAGAATCCCTTCATGTGTATTTGTAGACGGAGCCAAAGGCCCATCGTTCTTGATATTCCACTCAGAAAAAAAGAAAGTACCTGAACAAATTGCGTGGGGCTAGCAAGACTTGTGTTCACCTAAACTCTTTTACTAGCTGGCTGCTTCCCCACCATTCTCTGTCATGCAGATGGCATGGTAGAATTTACAATGTACCATTTCTTCCTATTAAACTTTTATTTAGCTATCATGCTGTTAGCACTACGTAAATCTGGTTAGAAGCAAGAATAAGAAGAATGAAATTCTCAGCCAATTTATCTAATCCAGCATTTAGTAGAGAGGGATTATTTCTTAGAATACAGTTTCTGGGGCTGAGGCTACAGATGCAGCCCATGGAGCTGTGTTGTTTGACCCATGGGAGTAGTAGAGGGAGCAGGGAAAAGAGGGATAGGTCAAACAAAAGTGGGGCTTGCCACCAGATCTGGAGAGGGAAGATGAGTGATGGCTGGAATAACCGCCTCCCAATCTAACCTACAAGGAGCCCCATGGTTTGGATCCAGCTGGGGGCAGGGTGAGTTTGACACCCCTGATCTAGTATAACATTTTGGTCACTGCTTTCTTTTTTCTCAGATAGCATTACCTATCAGAGTTGTTCTTTACATAAACAAGTAAATCTTTTAATGACTACAAACTTAAATCCTGATTTATTTCAGTCCCAGAGTACAGTGTTCACAAACTTTTTATTCTGAGTATTTTAAATCAAAAATCTAGAGTTTGATTTCCCATTTCTATCTTGCATTTAATTCTCACCTAAGGCTACAGATTAGTAACATTTTTTTATTCATTTAAAAAAAGTACACGGTTAAGATAGAAAAAATTCAAGACTAGTTTCCACACTACAATGAGGGGCTTTTTAAACATGTGCAAATGTTCTGCAGCAATTCTTGGTTTCTGAGTAAAAAAAAAAAAAAATTGTGAAATCCCTGTTTTGTGCTGACTTCAGTGTATGCAGAGAACAAACTTTCCAAACAGCTGAAAACTCCCTGTTGCCTTGATGATATCCAAAAGGAAAGGTACTCCTTAAATGGGCATAACTGATGTGTGATTGGTTAGTGAACTACAAAGGAGGCTGAGTCAGGGTGACCTGCTGAAGCCAGACTCTGTATATAGAACTGGGGGAGGGCATGTGGATGGAGGGGAGGCGTGCAGCTTTACCAGAATGTTTGAACAAGACAAAGAACAGTTCCAGCAACCAAATAAGGAAGTGAGAGCTGGAGTATTTCAGAATAGAAGCAGTTCTGAGGTTTTAAGAAAGCTTGGGGGAAAGGAATAAGTACTTATGCCGGAAACCACTTTCTTTTTTAATAGGAGGGATGGCAAATGCAGGGAATGAAGCACTCAAGAATCTGTCCTTACCCTCCTTTAATCCTCTGTCAGCAAAGCTAAAGAACTCAAGCTGGATTTGTCACACTTTCTCTTGTTTTTGAGATCTCTTTGTAGATCTCTGTTTTTGAAAAAACAGCCATCCAAAAAAAGACAAGTTATTTGTCCTCCACTGTCAAAAACATCATGGTGAAATTGCAGAGGTTATGGAAAATTGTGAAGTGCTGTACTACTAATTCTCAGTTAAAACAAAAATAAAGTTAAACTGATTTCATATATAAAGATATTGATACCACTGAAAAATTTAAACTTTTGTGGAGGGACATGGGGAGCATTCCAGTGGGGAGAGAGGATGACTGTACATTGCTCCTTTTTAATAATTTAACCAAACCCCTAAAATAGCCTAATTGAAAATATTGTAATTCTAAAAGTGAAGTTAGTTAGAAGATGTTCCTGGATATCAAAAATGAGCTAGAGCTGTTTTTCGACCAGATACAGATTTTTGAATTGTGCCAATCCATTCCCAGGGGCATTTTAACTTTGCTTGGTGCTTATTTGGCATTTACAATAAATTATTTGAGCTGAAAACTACATACTACCTATGAAGTTACAGATACATTAATCTTCCCCTCACATCCCTAAACACACACTGTAGGAGCCCTAAGACATACAAGAGGCTATACAGTAAATCTTTATTCAGATGGAAAAGGAGATCTGATCCAGACAGAGGCCCTCCAAAGCTAAAAAACTGAATGGCTATGGACACTAACTTTAGCAGTAACATTAACATATTGTCCTGCAGGCTTGTTCTAGTTTACAACAAATTTGCAGCCATTTTTACAATAAACCATTAACATTGCTTCCTGATGAAAGGAAAGAAGTTTCTCCTTTATCTGATCTGATCTACTGGGAAATGTTTTTAAATTTGTGATGTACAGGGGATGAAGTTTGACTCGGAGCAAGCAGCTTCTTTATAACTAATTGAATTGTATAACATGCATGCCATATGATGGGTGTTAAAACAGGGAGCAAAGTGCACTGATTAGTGCCAGAACATAGGAATTGAGATTTGGGGCTTATATTCCTGTCTCAATCAGAAATTATGACGGAGTCACCTAAGTATGCCTGCCCATCTTAGGGGGGTTTTGAGAAGCTTGTTAATGTTTTTTGAGTTCCACTGCTTAAGAGCACTAAAGCTGTTTTTTTATTATTTTATTTTATTTTTTTAATCAACAGTAAAAAAGAAACAAAAAGGATACTTTGAAGACAGACTAATCTATAGCAAGATAGCTGCAGTGTGGTTTCACTTCCGGTCCTGGAATGCTGATTGATGCAGACTATAATACAATTGCCTTTATATAGTCACTCAAAGTAAATATAGTGGAATTTAAGAGTGGTGGATGAGGGGAAATAGCTGGAAAGAGAGAGCAAATGCAACAAAGAAGATGGGAGTAGGACAGGCATAAAGAGGGACAATAAGAGAGGGAGAGAAACTGAGGAGAGAAATAAACTGAAAAGACTACATATTGTAATCCTACCTTCAGTATTAGGAAGGTTTGAAATTGAGTCTTTAGTAACTTTTTTCCAACTACTCAGTTGGTCTAATAAAAGATATCACATCTACCCAAAGAACCTTGCCTGCCTATGTCCTTAGACCAACACAGCTACAACGGTAACAAAACTCAGGCCTCTACCAACTGAGCTAATGGAGTAGTCCCTTTGGTAGAAATTGTGGTAGTCTAACATCCCCCCATCTAGATGAGCCACTAATGAAAGAGATGGCAAACTGGACACTGAAGAGCCCTCATTGGCAGAGGTACACAGGGCAGCATTAGGAGCTATACTGCCAGCAGTGGTGGCAGTCAGGCCAACAGCATAGCTGCTGCTATTTTTGTACCCCCGTCCAACAGGGTTGGTGTCCTGGTCACTTCTAACCCCTTCCTCTTCCCCCCCCCCCCCCCCCCCCC
>NW_005842182.1:1618570-1686681 GCF_000455745.1 Alligator sinensis | reverse complement strand
CCCCCCCCCATTATACTATTGTGGCTTTCCATGACATAAACAGCATGTTACACTGTTGGCAGCTAAGGAGCAGGAGACATTTTGGAGATGAAGACCGTGAGGAATATCCAGAGTTTAAACAGTTGAAAGCAGTCTGTTGACATTCCTGGGATCTAATGATGTTAGTGAGGGAAGGGGAATGTACAAGGAATCAGCAAGCCTGATTTGGCCACACCACTGTTGCTCCATCGTGCTTTTCCTAATTCTTGCCCAGGGATGTGTTTGGCTCAGTCCTTCTTCTGTCCCCACTAGCTTGATGATCCACTTGCTTTGTGACCAAACCATTGCGTAGGACCTAACACTCTCCACTTTCTCTTCTTTCCTCCCAGTTGAAACAACATGGCAGAAATGTCCATCAAGAAACTTTCAGAGATTTTCCTTCTATTTTAGTTCTGTGATTCTTTTCCCTCTTGTGATAGTGATTGAATCCAAACCCTCTAAGACCCTGCATATGTACCTCAGAAAGCTAAAATCACAGGTGGCTTTTCTCTGTGGTCTCATCACCATAGTAGTGGCAGCAAAGTCCTATCATCTAATTTTAATAGTTCTATGACCAAGTCT
Organism: Alligator sinensis; assembly: GCF_000455745.1. Taxonomy (NCBI): domain Eukaryota; kingdom Metazoa; phylum Chordata; order Crocodylia; family Alligatoridae; genus Alligator; species Alligator sinensis. Next base: position 1,686,081 of record NW_005842182.1, on the reverse strand, counting down.
TGCCTGCTGTTACCAAAAGTAAAGGAGTTAATTCAACATAGAAGACTGTAGCATCAGTCACTTGGCCCTTGCTTCACAGCCTATATGTGTTCCTGCGTGTCAGCTTAATCTTGAGCAATTTATTTTAAATGGTGGTCACCTATCTATTTTATAAAAAGTTGCAACTCTTGTCCAAGGAAAACAACTTTTAATTTTTTTAATTTTCTTTTTTAAACTGTTTCAAATAGCCAGAAAAAGGCTATTCTGTCAGTTCTGTTTTGATCCTTTTTGTTTTATCACATTCCAGTAGAGCAGGCGCTTGAAATCATGATTTGTATTCCTGGGCTGAAGCTAGTTGGCTTTCCCTCATTATAAAGGATATTACATAAATACTTAGTATACATAGCATAACTGCCTGTATACAAAATGCATAGCATTTGGAGATCTTTGGTTCTGGCCAAGTGCTGTAGAAATGTGTGAAGTTATTATATGCATAAATATTTTGTCTCTTTAGAAGCCTATGATTGATTCTCCAATACTTAAAAAAAATGACTAATAATTCTGTCACTTTGGATTACAACAACAGGAAGTGATACAGAATAACACATTTTACAGTACATTTTCAGAATCCTGCAGCAGAAGCTGCCTAGAGCAGGCTACATGTACTCGTAAGTTTCAACATATTCCGATGAGTATGCACTTACCAAAATCGCGACTTTGCAATTTTTCACAGAAGCTGTGATTTCAGGTGAGCTCCATGAAAGAGCATGAGCTCCCTGAAAAAAAAAATCTTACCAAAAATAAAATGCTGGCTTCCTCTGCAGATCTAGCAGTCCTTGCAGCTGCTGCAGCCCAGCTGTGCAGCCTGCTAGGACAAGAATGGGGGAAGAAGGGCTGTTGACATGGCAAGATGGCTGCCACACCTCCCCTCACAGCTGATTGGATATGAGGACTATCCATTATATGACCCTGCCCCTCTCCACCAATTGGCGGCAAGAGGTGAGCCGCATGATGGACAGCCCTCACAGCCAATCAGCAGCAAGGGGCAGGGCTATATGATGGACAGCCCTCATAGCCTGTCAGCAGTGAGGGGCAGAGCCACTGGGCCTCCTCAGCCAATCAGAGGCGTGGCAGGGAGGCTGCTGTTCTTGGCCCATGAAAATGGTTGCTAGCCCCACAATATGGACTCTAAATCAGCTGGCAGCTGCCTCGAATTCAGTAGACCCCCTACTTCAGATAGCCCTATGAATTCCTAGGAGGAGGAATACAGCTGATTCAAATACCAGCTGATTCATTTAGGACATTTTAATGCCTTTTGGTTTAGCAAAACATCACTTTGTGACTGCAGCATTCCAAAAAGAACTCCAACTCCAGTTCATTTCAGTGAGTTCAGTGTGTCTTTCTCCTCTTCCCAATTGTCCCTATTCAAATATTTTGAAGTTTAGGTACAGTACTGCATAGGAGAATCAGTTTTCTAGAGAGGAAGTAGTTGTTAAAGCAGTGTGGGGGAGAAGGCTGTGGGCATTGCTAGCCTGATTTTGCGCATCTTACAGTAATGGTGCATGCATGGCTTTTTTATGTGAGAGAGAAATGAAATAAACTCTTGACTTAAGTGTATTCCTAGCCAATTGTGCGTGTATCACCTTGAATGCCAACAAACTCTTTAGATACCCATCCCTACTCCTGTATGATTGCTGCACTGTTAACAGTTCTGTTTGAGTTTAACCTCTTGGAATTATGACATGGTACAGTTTCCATTGTTGCCTGTTTAAATCTGGTTGGGCCAATTTACAACTAGTTTTATAATCTTGAACTGACCTTCAGTTTTTTTTCAAATGGAGTATTCATAGATTTTTAAGGGAAGAAGTATAATTTATATTTATTTTAGTATTCCCGCCTACATAAAACAGGTTATTACTCAGTTATTTCTGCCTTAAATCCATGATTTGAGTTACAGCATATCTTTTGAAGACACAGTCGTGATTGAAAGATTTCAAGAAATATAGCTAGACTTAATCACCTTAATCAGAAACTGCACATTGTAAAATGTCATACCGCTTTTCATTTATATGGAAAATGTCATCACTAAGGATCTCAAAATGTTGTGTTTCTCAGTGAAACACAGCTATTTGCAGCATTTGAGGGCATAAGGGGGGGAAACAGTGGTTGGTGCAGACAACAGTACTACAGTAGTACGTACAATGCAGTCTTCAACTATCCAAACTGATTTAAGTATTAGTTGAGTTTTCATTTTAAAAGTAAAAGAGTACTCTTTACTAAAAGAGTAATTTCCATCAGCTTCCTAGTGCTATCTGTTATCCAGTGATCAATGGAAATTATTTCCTAATTCTGTCTCATTCTTTTCTGTGTCATTCCAGGACCTCTGCTGTCATAACTACCAGCACATTGACATAATTCTTGTCACCGGTGTAGTGGGGGTACAAATTAAGTGCTTCACTTACTTATTCATCTTTCATGTTTCCCTTTCTTTAGTCCCTGAGGTAGCAATATTCCACATATATTAGGAAATCATCACTTTTATTATTGGAAATGTCTTATTACCAGAAACAAAGAATTACAGAAGTTGGATGATGGAAAGTTACATTTACACTAGAGGGAGAAATGTCACGGCATCTACATTTGTTATATAAATTATTTTTGTATCCCTCCCTTTTACATCTTTGCCATATATTTTGTCCCACATTTGGGCTTTGCGTGGTTGAAGTTCATTGTCAGCTGGGAAAGTCTCTCAAGATAGCCACACCAGCCCCTATTTTTTTTAATTTGTCTTCCAGACCCATAAAATGGCACCTTTTTTTTTCTTGAAGAGCTGTTCCAAAATTCTTCAGGCCTTACAAGTGTACTTATTTAAGAAAACAATGGTTAGTGAACTCCATTTATTGTCCTCCACTCTTAATTTGTTCAGTACTGTTAACTACATGTCTCTAGGATGAGGCGAGTTACACCTCAGGGGAGTTACACAGGTGAGTTTTATCTCTAAGGTGAGTTATACAGAAAGTGGCATGTGTTACAGTAAGGCTAGGGACAAAAATTATACATAAACCGGTGTAAGTGATCAGAAACCAGTTCAAATCTGTAACACAGCAGAAGTTCAGTGGACATAAACCACTTTCAAAATGGCCAAAACTGGTTTAAAATAAACCTAGATAGATGTAGTATCAGACTTAACTGATTTAGGTTAAATCAGTTTATTGAACTTATGTCCCAGGTCCCCTTCAGATTCAGGTTCACTCAGTCCCCAGCATCCCAGGCTGCTTTGCACCTTCTCCACAAACCTTCCCCGCTTCCCTCCATCACAAGGTGGGTAGACTAGCCTTGGCCCAAGCTGTCTGCTGTCGCCAAGTAGGAAGGTGAGCTTTAGCACCTCCTGGCTTCTGGGCTGGGCCACTGAAGGTATGTGGCTGCATTTCTGGAATCAAAAGTGAATATTTGTTTACTTGCGTATCAGTTCAGTCTATGCATTTTAGACTAACCTGCAAAGACTGAATCAGTTCAACCTTGAGCTTTTTGACTGTTTGGTCTTAGCCTAAGAGTTCCTTTTTTGTTTAAAGTAGGAATTTCCTTTGGGAGAGCAGGCTGTTTCATATTCAGGCTACCTATGTGCTTCCAATATTGTGAGACATCTATATGGTTTATTTACCTGGAATAAACTAAATGCTAACTTTAATAACAATATCCACTTGAAACCAAATGTGTGTGGACCAAGCATGGGTTTGGAAATGAAAGTTCCTAACTTGAATTTTGAGTTTGCATGCCTATGTTTATATAGATGTGTTTCTGAAAATTTAAATATGTTCTGTATTTATTTACAAAATTGAAGTAAGTTTCTATGTCAGCGGAAGGAAAACATTTGATCCAGCCAAACTGAACAGAGTAATGTAAAGGTGTGAGCAGGGAAGGCTCTTGGAATAAATAGCATCCATTCTTTACTCCTTTTTCATTTCTTCATGGAAATAAGCATCTACATCCAATTCATGTATTTATTGGAATACATTTAGAATATATTCATCACTTCAGATGATGAAACGTAATTAAATAAAATAATAATATGCTTCTTGCAACATGCAGCATCAGTAGAACTCTGCAAACTCTGACAGCCATCCTCTGATTGGTTAAAAAAAGCACGGCCAGGAAGAAAACAGTGGTATAGATTTTCTGAAGAGAACTTTGAGTTCAATTCTAATCTGAAAAATCATGAACAATTACTAATCTGGGCATGAAAATGTGGAATGCTTCTCAACTCCAAAGGAAAAATATAATCATTTATTAGAAATGGGGAAAATACCAAAAGAAAAGATTTTTTTTTTTTATTAAAGGAAAAAAAATCAACTCCAAAATAAATTCATCTAAGTTTTTATTGAAAAGTATGAACGTCCTACTTTGTCGTTTTTCACTGTGGATGAAAGTGATGTGGAAGTCTAGGAAATATAAACAACCTTCATGTGTATTGGAAGGTTAGCAGCAGCTATTTTTGCAAAACTTCTGTCTGCTGCTGTCAGAATTATGTTAATTCCACAGAATGTTTTCTTTCCTTTCATATGCATTTTGTATTTGATTTATTAGAAATTTCTCTATTGTTTGTAATGGAAACAGATGCAAAAACACTGGGCAGCATGTTAACATACAGCAAATGCCTTTTTGTCAAAAAGTGGGGGAAACAAGAATTACAAACTCTTGCAGCTCGAAGGAGTGTAACTCAAACTCAGCAAACTGTACTAATTGAGAAAGGGATCCTGAAAAACAAGGGTGATACGGCATAGGCATAACACATCAAACTTGACTGTAGTTTTCAGATATCTAGTAATGCCTTCTTTTTTTAAGCACATTGAGGAATCCACAGTAACTCTGAGGGACTCTTATTATGAAGTTGCTAGAGTTAGAAAGCTTTAGTGAAGAATCACTGAGTCATGAAGTTGGTGTTCTCTTCTCTGACTAATCTGTATATATTATTGAGTACCTGCTTCAGTCCCAAAGTGCTGGCTTTACTGCTACAACAGTCCGTCTCTTTCTTCATCTGAAAAAGTTATACTCTGGCTTTGTTATAATAGACCACGTAGAGGTTGAAAAGGTAAGGTCAGAGGATACTGCAATGTGTGTTTATATGCTGTGTGCTTTTTTGATTATGTAAATGCATGGCAAAAACTAAGTGATGGAGAGTGAAAGGACCCGGCTTCATAATGACGACTTTTTGTAATGTAAGCTTCTGGATTGCATCTCTTGCAAGTAGATTTTTTTGTTACTATTTACTAACCCTTTTACAGTGTTAACCACTTTGCAATTACAGCCAAGCTCAGATAATGCACTTTATTTGCAGTCTCTAGTATCATATTAGTTTTTCCAAGTGTAGTTGTGATGATAATGTGGGCAGCAGCAGCTGTGCATGTCTGTACCTTTTCCCCTCTCTTTTACTCAAACTGGGATGAACCAATTGTTAGTATGTATGACAGAGCTGTAAATCGTGAGGATACTTGCAGCCTTCCTTTGACGGAGACTTTTCTCAGAACCAGAAAGTAATTCTTGGGTTAGAACAGAATTGGCCACAGGCAGAGGACTCTTTACACGTTAGAAAGCTTGTCACTCACGATGCTAGTTTGTTACAAACATCAAAAACTTTGAACACTGGGGAATTTGGTAGGTGGTATACTAGCATTTGGGGACCCATCATTTATGTACTCTCTTGTTAATTATTTTTCTCAAATATTTTTAATTGAGAGATGAGAGAAATTTAAGCATTACCTAATAACTTTGTAAGGTATAACAGAAAAATCTTTGGAACTGCTTGGTTTTTTTTATAAGCTGTAGCAGACATTTGCTTAAATTTTAGTAGCGAAGGCAAAAGTACGTGAAAGTTTCCTGGCAGCGGGGACATAATTAGAAAGAACGCTGGGAAAAGTAAGACTTGCCTTCCTTATAATGATGTGTTTACAGAAACTTGGAAAGCAGAGATATGCATTGGCTATCAAAGGAAACCAATGTCTGCTGTTGGAACATTTGGATCAGCCTTAGATTAAGGAATATGGCTCATCTAAAAATAGGAATAGACATATCTCATATTTTATTAGATATTGAAGTCAAGGAGCCATTTTTCTTAATATTTTGTGGGTTGTACTGAGCTGCATCCACTGGCCCCCAAGTAGCAAATTTCACACACGTTTTTCTGGTATGGACTTTGTGGGATGTGCTGGTTGAACTGTCACCTGAAAAGTATTGTGTTCACTCTCAAGTCTGGACACAGCAAACTCCTGTGAAGCACTAGTATGGAAAGAAAATGCATGTTGCTCTTACTGAATCCCAGTAGCCTCTGGGAACACAGAACTAAGCTATGATTCACAGTACAAATACCAGACATGGAAGGATTAAGATATCTAACTGATACCAGGAAAAATGGACAAACCATGAAAAGCTCAGCAGTTTGAGTCAGTTTGATTCATCTGAACAGCACCCTTAATCTTCTGTACACTACTTGAGTCTGTAAAAGTGGGGAAAAAGTTATGAGAATAGAATTTTGTCACTTCCTACTTTTTGGTTGGGCAACAAATATTACTTGTCTTTCAAACGGCATTCCAGATGTCCATTTCTACCACAAGAAATTTCTTCTGATAGAAAAAATAACCTAAGAGCTGGACTGGCAGGCAAGCTTTCCAGTTGGGGAAGTAGAGAGCTGTTCCCTGGGCTGCCCCTGCCCATTAATTGACAGCCTGTCCTCTCCCCTGCCTGGGAAAGGGGGAGGATGTCAAACGGCAGTTAGCGGCTGCTGAAAAGAAGCAACTGCTACAGACAGCTAAAGAGGGTTCACGCCTTGGGAGAATCTCTCCAGTCCTGCCAATGAGCTGATTGGCAGAAGGGGGACATTCTCACATGGTGGATACCTTCCCAGTTCTCCCCCACAGAAAATAAATCCATCTCCTTGCACAGGGGAGTGGGGACACTTAGGCATGGGGTGAGGTAGCGGCATGACAGCCTGCCTTACCCCCCCCTGCTCCAGGCTGACCTAGAGCACTGCAGGACAAGCTGGAGACATTTTGCTGCAGTGGCAAGGCTCCCAAGGTTTACTACTGTGGCACAGCACCCTGCCTCACCCAGCACTGCTCTAGGGCAGCTGGGTGACAAGAGGAAGCTGGAGGGGCCAGGAGCCAGCTAAGGAAAGCCAATGTGCACCCAGTTCTTAGACCCCCCAGCTTCCCCTTCCCCTACCTACAATCACTCAGCTGAGCAGTGGGAGCCATATTTTATAAGCCAGCTTCCCAGTCCAGCTCTTGACTCCTCACACGGCCTTGTCACCCTGCTGTCCAGCTGAGTGGCAAGGCAGCTATTTAAAAGCCAGTAGCTGGAAAGAGTCCCTGAGCCCTGCCCTGGCCTGGCTTTTAAATCACTGCTTTCCTGCTCAGCTGGGTGGTGGGGACACCAAAGAGAAGCCAGCAGGAGCTGGCAAAGCTCTCTGCCTCTACTCAAAACTGCCAGAGGAAGAAGCAGGCCTGAATGTCTGCACACTTTTGGTTTCTACTGGAAGAATGATGATTCTCTCATTAGATACTGAACATCTGTACTCAGCCATAGCTAGAACCAGAAGCTGAGGGAGTTGGGCTGCTGAGAAAATGTCTAGGGTTCTTAAAAGTTGTCACAACTTTTGTGAACCTCTGGAAATATTCAGTTTAGCTTTGGTTGGTGTCCTGGCTGGACAAAGGGACATAAACCTTTCACTCATCCCTAAGAGTGATAGAAGAAATTAAATCTGAAAAAGTGTTTGCCAAGTTGCCATGCATCACAATCAGACATTACATCAAGTTCGAGTGATGTACAGAATGGGAAGTCGGTATTAACAATCTGCAGATATTTTAGTGACTTTTAGCTGTAGCTTTATATCCAAGGTATTTGTTTGGGTGAAATATCCCATACAGAGTAAACGACCTTTTAACTGGATATTAAGCAGCTTTAGGAATCAACTAATAACAAAAAACGCTTTATTAGAAAAATGCATTTTGTATTCCCTGATTAACAGGTCACCGAATATTTACTGAATCAGAAATCTGATGACTAAGAATCAATATAACTACAATATAGGAAGTGTGAAATCTGTGTAAAACACCCCAGTATAGCATCTCTTATTTTGTTAAAGTGGAATTGGGTATTGGTAAGGACTTGGCCAAGTTTCTCTTGATGGACCTTCACTAGAGTGTTGTGTTTGGGTCCCACACAGAAGACCTATATGCTTGGTCTAGGCCTCTGGCATGCTTCCTGTGCAAAGACTCTTCACAGAAATGGAACCCTATAGTCCAGCTACCCTTGGCCTTGTGGACGCTTTAGGCATATCTATAGGCGCTCTGGGAGTCACTCTAAATAAATTTTCCAGAGCGTCAGATGTATTAGTGTCCCCACACTGAAAAATGGCAGTGGGGACACTTTAACTAAAGTTCTTCGCACAAACTTTAGTTAAAGCACCCCCATCACAATTTTTCAGCATAGGGACACTGACATATGTGACACTGGTGTTTGCTGGAGCGAGGTAATTACCATGCTTCAGCAGACTCAATCTTGCAAATAACAGCACATTGGAGCTGCCTCACTGCATGCATATAGGCACCCTGTGGTATCAATGGCTGTCTGTAGTATTCACCAACCCAATTGAGTTTCCCTTGCAGGGATTGATATTTGCAACGCTTATCCTATGGACTTGTGTGTTTGTGTGTGTGTGTGTGTGTGTGTGTGTGTGTGTGTGTGTGTGTGTGTGTGTGTGTGTGTTAATACAGTTTAAATTGCCTAATTCGGACTTCATTAACTTTAATTCTCATTCAGTGAGGATTAGTTCATTTGGACTGGAGCTAATTTTCATTCAGACTACAGATATCCACGCGTATATCATAACAGCTGTAGTCTGGATTAAACCTAGAAAATTGTAACTTCTATAAACAGCCCCTGCTTCCAGAGCTCTGTCCTTGACTCCTTGTGGACACTTTGGTTTGCAGTTTACTTCTCCTAGAATATGATAAAACACATGACTAACTATTTTAAAAGGCACAAGACATCTGCAGCTCTAGACAAAATAGTGAAACATCTATGTGCTCCTCTATGCCACAGATTCTTCACTCAGTTTTGAGTTTAGGTCAGAGTCATTTAGTATGTTCAGGATCCTCTTCCTTCTTTTTTTGTACACATTTGCTTTCCGTCTTTCCATCTGTGGTTTCTTCTCTTCCTCTCTAAAACAGCTGGCAATAGTACTTCTTTCATTATGTTGTATTCTTCCCTCTGCGATATGACCCTCTGAAAAACCTCATCAAGTGTTCACCCAAAAGGGGATCCATTACCTAACTAATTGCCCAATAGATAGAACCAGTTTTCTTAATTTAGTCATGTTCTTTGTTCAAAATTTTTTTCTATTTGAATAGGAGAAATTTCCACTCAGCTGTCCTCCCACAATGTCCCATGCCCATTGTTAGCTCTGTGTCACCCCGTAAATGCAGCAGAAAAAGCAGATCAGTTTTACAATCATAATTGAAGTTGTTTGTATGATTAAGATGCATTCAGCTGTCATTACTTCAGACAGAATTCACAAGTATATAGTTTCCCTTTATCGTGTGCCCATTTTGAAAATCTTCCTATAAACACATGCAAACAAGTGAAGATACTTTTTCACCTGCTTAATAGAGTACTTGCCTTTGAAGTCATAGGCAAGATTTTGGTATGGTATTGGCTTGTCATCATACTTCAATACATGTAATTCTATGGCCCACTAGAGTGGTACAAGACACCTCTAGATATAAGTTTTTGGGCTTTGTTGGATCTCTTCATGGACGTAGGATTTTTCTGAATAAGTAATTCCTGTCTGTAATTTATTTAGTTTTATATACTAACAGTAACTAAAGTGATCCAGGTTTGCATTTTACACGGTACATGAACCTATGAGCATATTAGCAAACAGCAGAGAAGACAAGGGAGTGAGGCATTAGATATTTTGACAATTTATTTTACACCCTCTTTTAGAGGGCATGCAGGGACTCAACAAAATAAAGTCTGTTATGGTGGAGTAATGATGATGCAGACACCATTAACTATATTGCAGTTAGGCAACCTACTAACAGAGAGTATAGTGGCTAGATCAGTGACCAGCCTCATTCAAGATTAGAGCTGATGAAATACTGGAAATTGAAGGAAAACCTGCCTATTCTTCAAACAACAAATGAGTATCCAACCAACACCATTCTAAAGTTATTCTGAATTTATTGTATTTCTTGTGATCTTATTCATACCAAAAATCAGTCTATTTATATATGAAAAGGATTGTAGTTGCACAATTTCAGTATGAGATTTTTTTTTTATGCTCTTGTGTTTCTTGTACCTTCATGAAGGAGTGATCAAGATTTTTTGATCTTTTTGATTCCAGGAAAGCATCCTATGTAGACTTTTCCTTAGGTTTACACACCCAGGTTTGTTCAAGCTTCATCCTTGGGTTTCCACTGGTCGCTCGCGCTCTCTCTCTCTCTTTCTCTCTCTCTGTCGGTGCTACACGAGCTGCTAAATGTGCAGTAAACTAATTCTGCATATTAGCATGTCATGGTAAAAGCTGTGCTAATACACTAATGAGCAGTAGAATTAGGCTATGGTGCATTAGGGTCACTAAATAGGCGTGCACCAACGCTACTGCGTAAGAGTGCCGATTACTGCACATTGAGTTTGTACCTGATATTACAGGTACTAAACTTAATGCACACTACCTATAGTATGTTAATGCATGTGTAGACGCACCCTCTCACCCATCCCCTCCTCCCACCCACACATATTCTGGGCATGTCTACAAGTGCATTGATGCTGGCTTACATTTACTGCGCAGTAAGCAGGAATAGGCTGATGTCTACATGTGCAGGTGTTAAAATGCATTAATGCTGTTTGTGGACTGACTTGGGACTAAAGTTAGTCCCAAGTCAGTCCACACATACAGTTTTACTGTGCAGTAAGGTGTCTATACGTGTGTTACTGCACAGTAACTAATCGGGCATAAATTTGATACCTGCATTGCACACCCCAGGAATCCAGAAGCCAGAGCCAAGTTGGCATAGTTCGACTTACTTACTATGCAGTACGGGTCTGTGCATGTAGATGCACGCCTGTACTGCACAGTAAATGCACATATGTAGATGCGTCCACACAGACCCTACCCTTCTCCTAAAACATATCCTGGGACAACCCTGTATACAAGTGCTTCACATGTCCTCTTGCTTTGGGTAGAGGCTGCTAATGTTCAGCTCACCAATTCCCTAAAGGAACTTAATTATATATATTATATATTTTCCCTCAAAGGAGAGTGGCTCTTATAACCTAACACTTAAAAATAAATTTTCAGTCTTGAAAGAAAAAGTAGAGATTAGGCAGACTGAAGTTCCAGACATGGTGGGTTTTATAGAAATAGACTAAAATTGATGAGGAGAAGAGAAATTAAGAAAATGATAATGCCATATGGCTTGGGGAGAATGAAGGGCAAAGAATGATAATGCCATATGGCTTGGGGGGAATGAAGGGCAAGGGAGGAAAGGGAGTCTAGAGTAGAAAAATAAAACAGAAGCAAGGTGGTTAAAATTATTCTCAAAATGTGGCTATGATACTGTAGCTCACTGTTTTAAATTCAGATTTTTAACTTGAAGAAACTATCAGGAAACTATTAACTATCACAAAACTAACATTGCGTTAAACATAATGTCACTTGTGCTCATTCTTTTTCACTTTTTTCATTTTTTGGTAGAAAAATCATATTTGTGGTGTATTTCTTTCTGAACTATGTTAAATACTTAGTAATGATGGAATTACAGGACTTTGAGAGGCAATGAGCTGTTGAGAGGGGGTTAATACTCCAAATATATTTAATTGTTTTAATGTATGACAAAAATAGGGTATTATTTGATAATCTAATAGTTGGCTGCATATAACACACTCTAATCAAAATATCTTTATGCAATTCTAAATTCACAAATCATTTTCCTTCTTAAAACTTCCCTACATATTCTTTACAGATAGTGTTTCAGTGAGAGAGTAGTTATCCATGATTGTAATACCATTTTTGGAATGCAGTTATTACTTCATAATAGCTGTAGTATCAGTATTAAATGATTTTATGTCCATAAAATAAAGAACGCTATATCCACTTGAAACAATGGAGAGAACCTGGGTAGACATGTAGATAATTAAGTTAAAATATGTCCAACTTACTTAGGCTACCACCTTTGCAGTGCAGAAAGTCCAAGGGCATGTTTCACAAGATCAAATGTCAAGATCTTAGTTTTACATCTTATCTAAAAATTAGTATTTTATTAAATTAAAACTTTTATATTTTATCACATTTTCCATCAATATGAATACAGAACAATGAGGACTTAAAGAAACTACTTATCAAGCATCCAAAAAAAACAGTTTATAGATTACCACAAGACTGACATTTTCTAGGAAATACTGTCTTCCACTTTGCTGTCTAGGCACTTCATATAGTCACTCCTGTACCTACTTGATGCACTCCAAGTTCTGCAAAGACAGGAAGTTTGCATTTCCTTTATTGGGTCACAGCACAATTGTATTTATTGTATTGTATGCAGCATGTTGAAAAGCTTTCCTTTTCCATAATTTATAGCTGTAACCACTTCTGACTGGTGAAACACAAAGCAAGGACACAAAGGAGCTGATTGCAATTCCCCAAGTGTAAAGGTGTTTAGGGGCCAGTTTGCCTTAGCAAATTTAATATAGTTTATATAAAAAAAAAACAGCTCTAAACTAATTCCTAGTTGCAGTGGCCCAAAATGGGCAACTCTATTGCCACTGTGCCCTTTAAGCTCGAGCACTACTGGTTATGCAGTCCTAGCTGTAAGCCACCTGGGAATTCTTCCTGCTCTGGGGGAAGCAAGCACAAGTTAACTGCTTAAGACGGCTATCAAACTCTTTTGTGTCAGTGGAACAGCATGAAACAGCAGTAGTGTGCCCAGAATTGTGCCCATTATTTTTTCCAGAATGGACTTTTTATTGTATATTTTATTCTCATTAGTATTGGGAAGGCTAAACCTCTACTTACTGGTTCCTTTTGGAAGATCTCAATCAAGAAAAGGCTATGTGAAGCTTACAATACAAACCCCAGTCTTAATTAAAAAGCTATTCTGGAACACAAGTTTGTCTGTCAAGCCCTACTCTACAATGTTGCCAATGTAGTGCCACATTGGTAACCAACCTCTGGTAAATATTCACAAAGAGGTATATGTTTCATTATTCCTGAAGATTTTGTTTGATGAAAACATCTAGAAAAAGGCAGTCATTTGCAGACATGATGTGTCAGCCAGCAGAAATGTACAGGAAAAGTTTTTGGTTTTCATTGGCAAAGGCCTTGCATTTTTTCCAGACAGAAATGTAAAAATAGATTAACATAAAAAAATCTGTTTAAGTAATGCTAATATTGATACTGACAACAAAGGCCATCATAGGACAGGATCTGAGAGTCCTCTAAATAATTAAATATTAGGGGAGATGAGGACAGAACATAAATGTTTTTTTCAAACGTCCCTGCTTTTCTTAATTCATAATATAAACATAATATAAATATAAAATGAGATGCATGTAACTGAAACATGGTTTCTAGAATTGTTTTGATTCCATTATTCACATCTGAATGATTTTGTCATTAAAGGTATTAGATGTAATATTTAGATTTTGTCCAGTGGACTAAATTTTTCAATTGCACTTTAAAAATAAGCCATTTGAAGGATGTATTTCAAAGATCAAGAAATATGCTCTGGCAACATGTAGTGGACTAAAACACACATGGCTAACCACAGGTGGCACAGACAGCCTCTGCATGTGGTATATGTCAGATCAAGAAAGGAGCAAGGAGCACAGTGGCATATAGGGAAGAAAGCAGAGCAACAGATTGGGTAGTGAGCACAGGGCAGAAAGGAGAAAGAGCAGCAAATCGGGCAGGGAATTGGAGTGGCACTCAGAGTGTGGGGGCCAAATTTGTGGCATGCCTGCCAAAAAGTTGGCCTCCACCTGTCCAGGGAAATCTCATAATGAATTATTGAACAACCTCTGGAAAACAGAAAATTGTTACAAAACAAACTTTTTGATTCTTGTACTTTAGAATCACATGAAGTATGATCCCAATTTTTTTAGCCACTCTGCATACATTCATCTAGTTTAAATTAGTGGAGCTAGGGACAGAAATTACACATAAACCAGTATAGGTGATTGGAAACTGGTCTAAACCTGTAACAGAACAGAAGTTCAGTGCACATAGACAGATTTCAGAATGGCAGAATCTGATTTAAGATGGACCTGGATGGATTAAGTATCAGATTTAATCAGTTTAGGTTAGACCATTCTATTGAGCTTCTGCTCCAGATCCCCTCCCGACTCAAGCTAGTTCACAGTCCCCCAGCATCCCAGGATGCCTTAAATCAGGCCTGCCCAATGAGAAACTTTAGCTAGGAACAGACATTGCATTTGGAATGCAACATTTGGAAAATTTATGCCTTTGTCTGTCCCAGCACAGAAATGTCCCAGAATTGATGTGTATATGCATCTCCCTTCCAATCAGGGTTTTTTGAGTGGCTGAGTATAACTGCCACTTTTCTGCCATTGGTTCAATGATGCAATCCTGGGGTAACCATTCAGACATACTTCACAATGTTCCAGGGTAAACTGCTAGTCCTTGTTATCGTGTGGACTTTTTTTAGTATTTATACCAGGATAAAGGACCTCAATATCTGAATGACAGCATTTTGTCCTGAGATAAAATGGTTTAGTTGTATAAAAATCCAAAAATGCAATTTATATTACATGCATATAATTATGTATGTACATAGTATAGCTGGTAGTATATTTCATTTTCTCTCTTTTGTGGTACTCATCCATAAGGATGATGTTTAAATCAGTTTATTTACATACAAAACATTTTTAATGAGTCCAACTTTGGCTATCAGAGCAGATTCACCCAGGCAACATAAAATGTTTTGAACAAATTGAAAGAGTATTTCTTGACAGAGAAACCCAGTGGTGCTGTATTTCTTCCAACCCACCTCACTGTACTTATTTTGGCACTAAAATACAAAGCCTTTGTTTTCAGTGTCTAAAGGTTTCAGAAGGGCACCTGGATTTATGGCTGTACTATAGCAACCAAAGATGTGGTGAATTTTCCAGTACATGTGGGACTTCGAAAAACTCAGAGGTGGTCATCATATTTTGTGGATGAGATTTTTCCATGCAGTCTTTGTGTGTGTAAGGGAGAGAGATGCTTCCTGTACTTGTTTTTAGGGGATCAAGTAATAAATCAGGATCTTGAATGCTCACTTACTGGGGACTGAGAGATCAGTTATTTGCAAAAGGGTACCAGTGCAGCTCTCTTCCCAGCGCATGTCTTAAATGTTTAAAACATTTTTTAATAAAGTTCAGTAAGCCTGTAGATAAACCCAGTAGTTGCCAGAGGTCTTAGTGGCTTAGTGCATTAGACACCATGTCCTAGGCCAGATCCAGCCTTTTTCATGGGTGAGATCCAGCATGGGGCACGAGGGTTGGTGGGAATGATGGCAGTGGCTGTTTGCTTTGGTATATGTATTTGTGGTATAAGTTCCCTTAACCTTACTTAAAAAAGAAAAGAAAAATTGTCATCTGTTCAGCATAAATGTTGATAATATCAAATTAATATCCTAATGATTAAAACAGTAATCTTTGCTGTTATACTACTTTTCATGGCGTCTCAGACTCTAATCCTTTCTATAGCCCTATGATGTAGGAATTTCACCACCTTATAGAAGGGGAAACTGAGACGCAGGGGATCAGGGTCATAACTCCCAGTGAAGTTGAAAATTAGTTCCAAGGTGTCATAAGGTGGACATCAAAAAGGCACCAAAGTCAGTAGATTCTTTGACCAAAATATTCAAATGACCTGTCCAAAGGCACGTACAAAGTCTGTAGAAAAGCTAGGGCCCATGTTTCCTTAAGCCCCAATCCATTTTCTTAACCAAAACACCATGCTGCTTCTCTCAAATATAATATTCCTATCTAAAGATGCTAAATAATCTAGCCATGCTCTTTGGCCCTGTACAAAGATCAAATGATACACTATGAAAGATTATTTCCTTTGAAAAATATTTTTTTATATCTGTGTAAAAAATTGCAGACCAGTATATAAAATAAAAAGAGGTACAACTTCTCTATCCGTTCAAAAAATCATTGTAATCTGTCATTAAAAGATACAGTAAAAGTTCAAAATATAATAAAAGTGTGTTTTCTTGTCCTGTGAGTCTGTAGTATGTTGCCAGTGGTTCCCACTCTTTATGGTATTTCTGCTAGAACTTTTGAGGTCACTAACTCAACTTTTTTTAGAGGCTCATCAGGAATTTCTGACAAATGCCTGCTTACATCTGCTGCTGCTACTTATTATAACTTTTTCCTAAAAACAAAAGAAAATATATATTTTATTACAAGCTATATTGGAATGTATTATCTTAAAGTCAATTCTAGGCCACCTTATAAAAAAGACATAGAGCTAGATTCTACTTTTGAAAATGTGAAAATACTATGTTAAATGGGAGTAGTGCTTGCATATTTGTCCACATACAAGATTAAAAACAATGCATATCATATAAACCAAAATGCCACATCAAAGTATTCTGAAACAAAGAAAAGACATTCAACTGTTATTATGAGGTTAGTTCTCTGGTTGTCCATAAGCAACAGGAGAGAACATCCCACAGTATTTCTGGGACTTGAGAAACAAATATAAAAATAATATCCCTCCTGCTAGTTTTTTCTTGTACCTCCATCCCTTCTGAACTTAGCTTTGGTAGCTAGAAAGAGGGCAACAAGATAGAGGTCAACAATGTAACAGGAGTCCTGTCCAGTGACACTTTCAAACAGTTAGTGCCAGTATTTTTCCTGAATCCACTTCTGTAGAAAACCTGAAGCTGCAGACCAGTCCAGTCCAGGATCTCCTTTACCCTGTTCCTCTAGCCCAGTGGTGCTCAACCTCTTTGCCTAGTGGGCCCAATGAGTAGTGCCCAGTCTGTCTGCAGGCCAGATCCAGCTGGTGGTCCCGATTCAGTACCAAGAGGTGGGCACAGTAGGGCCCTGTGCAGCCACATGGGGTGGGGCAGGAGTCAGCCTGGCCTCAACCCAGCCCCATGGGGTGGGGGAAGGGGTTTGATCCAGCCCCACAGGATGAGGGTGGGGAGAGGGGGCACTGTGCAGAGGGAAGAGGGTATGGACTGGCTCTGACCAGTTGTGGAAACTGGGATTTAGGAATTTAGCAGAAGGGGAGGGTGGCTGTATTAATTGTCACTGCTCCCCCGCTGCCAAATTTACCAACCCGTGGGGAACCCCAGAGGCTGGCTGCCAAGTCTTTATCAGTCACATTTGGCCTGCAGGTCAGAGGTTGAACAACCCTGCTGTAGCCTGCAAACATCTGTATGGACTCTTTCAGTACCAGCTGCAGGCAACAGAGCAACCTTTTCTGTAACCTGTAGTACCACATGCTGCAGTAAGCCAATTTTGATATCAGAACGGCATGTCTAATGGTAACATGGTAATCCAATCCAATCAGTCTGTAAGAAATACAGCCTCCTGGTAGACACATTCTTAGGACAGTGACATGCAACTCGGACCACATACAGTCACAGCTAACACTGGATCAAGGACCTCAGCTAGACTCTGGGTCCCTGTAGTAAAAAACAAAATAAACACTTTCTAGCATATAAAATGACATTTTAAAGACCTGGGTTTTAAGTATACCCTTCTTTGTTCTGCATTTTACCCAAAGATCCTGTAACACTTAACTGCAGTTACCATAATTACTGTAGAATGGTCTGAGTACTTCTGCAGATTTGGAGAAAAAGAGTGAAGGAAGTTAAAGACAGAAAATAGATCCACGCAGGATTGTGGCTCTCCAGATAGTTGAAGGTTCTGTTTGTTACGGAGTGAAGTAATAAGCCAAGTGCTTATGAACCCATTGTACAAATGAGTTCTGTTGTCTAATCTGATCTGAGTCATCTCAGTAGTATTTTTTTTCATGAGGATTTGATCATTATAATCTGTGGACACAGCTGTTGATATTAGGGGGAAAGTCAAAGTGATAAATATTTTGTTGTAGAAAAAAATGTGTGTTTGGGTTTTTGTTTTTTTTTAATTAACTGACTTTTCTTATGCCCCTAGATCAGACGTATGTAACCAGTATTTGACAGAGCACATAATATTGTCTAGTTTAAGAACAGGTAATGGGAGGCTTAAGTCACTGAAGTTGGACTTACTTTCTTGTTGAAAAAGGGAAAACATGGATAGAAATACAAAATACTTTTTGCTAGCCTCTCTGTTTTTGCACTGTGTACAGTATTTTCTGTCATTGCCTTGAGAGGAGGTACAGCAGCAAAAGCAGTAGTGGAGACTGAGCAATAGTGTAACGTTGGGTGGGAAAATGGGGCACCAGCCCGTAGCTAACACTTAGAGGAGTGCCAGAATAGCAGCTCTCCAGGGAGTCTGTGGTACTGCAGCAGCAGCAGTCCTGTGCCATGTCTATAGCCACAGCAACTGGGTGCAAGGACTCTGCTGTTGCTGTATAGTTTGAGTCCCCACAGCAGGTAAGACTGCCCCACCCTCACACTGTGGTGCCTCCCCCAACAAGGTTTTGCCCAGGGCTCAGCAATCCCTCACCCCCACTGGCAGGGTTTTATCCAGGGCACAAAACTTGCCAGTTATGCTGCTGTTAAAGAGTAATATTGCTTTTAGAGCTTCAGCAAAACGGTTCTGTGTTCATGTTACCAAAGCTCACTTCTTCACATCTGCTGCTTTTCCCCAGAAACTAAGAAATGCTATTATCATAACTGCCACTTCAAACACATATTTGCTACAGTATTGTTAGAGTCTTGTGATATGATTCTTTCTGGGTGCAAACTTTGGACTTCCCTTTTTGGACAGATTGTATCTAGGATAGTAAAGAACCACTGAGGGATAACTGGGTTATAATAGATTACAGAAGAGCAATATCTTGCCAACTGGGCTGAAGATCATTTGCAAATAAGACTCACAGAGCACATTAAGTCCTTTTTTGGATTAAGCAGATGGTCCTTTGAGTATTAATACCAACAAAGGGAAAAGGCATACCCTGCTTACTAAGTGAAATCTGGCATGTCCTCTAGTAAAGAAACTACATGTTTGCACATGATACTATTTAAACACTTTCATTGATGAATAGTAGGGCAGAATACAATACCTGTATGCAAAAAGCTGATCTGGGTCAAATGAAAGTAATGCTCTTTAAAAAGCCTAAGTGATTACTATTTATGTGAAATATCATAGGAGGGCATCTGTCTCTCTTGAAAATATTTTGTCATTCTATGAAGTTTTTTTAGTGGTGTGGAAGTGAAGTTGGTTATATGGAGTCAATTAAAGAGGGTCTGTAATGAAGATGAAAATCTAAGTTTTATCTGGTAAGACCTTTGAATAAAATTTTGTTTCATCAATCAAAAGTGTTTATTTAAAAAAAAGTGTTAGAAACCAAATACAACAGGATAATGCTAATGCATTGGGACTCAATACTTTTTATGCCGGGCTTCCCTCTTCAATGCTCCTTCCTCTGGTGTACTATGGATAGAGCTGCAATACTTCTGTTGGGCTGAATTGAGAAGGGCAGGTAGTCGTAATGCCCTGATTACTCGGGGACTGAGGTGAAGTTCAAAACCTCCCTGCTTAGCTGGAGCAGACAGCTTGGGCAAAGGCTAGCGCACCCACCCTGCAAGGGGGAGGGGGGGTTTACAGGGGAGGTGCAAAGCATCATGGAATGCCAGGGAACTGAGAGTTAACTGGGATTTGGAGGGGATCTGTGACAGAAGTTCAATAAACCAATTTAACCTAAGTCAGTTAACTCTGATACAACAGCCATCCAGGTTTATCTTATACTGGTTTTGGTCATTTTGAAAGCAGTTTCTGTGCACTTAACTTATGTTGTGTTACAGATTTGAACCAGTTTTCGATCATTTATACCAGTTCATGTGTAATTTTTGTCCATAGCCCTAGAGGAAAACTGCTTCTCTCACATCACTGATGGTCCTTTATATAGCAAAGTATGATAGAAATCTACTGTCAAATGTGCTTAAATCTTTTTTGAAAATCTCTGATATTAATTTCTGGGGTAGTTTATGGAAAAAGATTATCCTCTACTTAATTATTTGAGTACTATGTTGTATTTCTATGGACTATAAAATGTGTTGCCCTTTTAATTATAGAATATCCATTCTTTTGGATGAAAATTAGTACTGACATGAGTTACTGAAAAGGGTGAGGTTTAAATTGTATCATAAATTTTTCAGTGAACAGACTAGTGTTTGTTGTAACAGAGAGCTCTTGCTAAATTTGTTGCATGAGTTTTAAGTTTTTCTTCTCTTTAGTAGTTGGTAGAGGTTATTGCAGCATTCTGTGAAAGGACATGGAAGTGTTGTTGAGTGCTACATTTGATTTAGGGATTTTTGGGGAACACCAGATACACAGAAACACTATAGTTTTCTCATTTGGCCTGAGAAATATAGCTTGTGCTTCAGTGTTACCCCTCGGGTGCTGTCTAATTTCTGGTCTAGATTGAACAGTTGTAGTATGGATTTCTGAATTCACTACTCTCTCCTTATCCACTTTCAAGTGTACAGTTTCCTGTCATTTAGATGATGTTGCACATTGGTATTCAGAGGTTTTGTTGAAGAGGTTTTCCCTCTTCAGGGAAAACCTGTACTGATTAGAATATTTTATCACAAATTAATGGAGAATCTCAGGAATCCATGACTTTATTCAATCAAATTCTTGTCTCAACCCCTTGAGGTACAACTCAAATATGAGATCTCTGTAAATCAAATAGTTTACCGTCACTAACCAAATAACAGATTGGCTCCAAAAACTGAGGAGCATATGATCAAATAAGAGTTGTTGTGTGCACATGAAATTTACTACACAGCTGTTTATCTGTTTTAATTCAGCTAATAGTGGAAAATGTCAGAAGTTATTTTAAAATGTTTGAGGTCCTTGCTCACTCAAGGATTATGGTGTAAAGTAATTTTTGAAGCAGAATAGCTATTCTTGACTGCTTGTGTAGATGCCTTTTTTCTGGAATAAGAGCCTTCAGGAAGTCAGTCAGGAATAGCTATTCCAGAATACCATATTTTCTCACATACAACATGTCCCAGAATATAATAGTTTTTGAAAGGTAGAATGAAGAAAAAAAGATCTTTCCTTATAGTAAGTAACTGAGTAGCAGCAGCTAGAGAGATGAACCTGCTCATTGTTCTGCTCCTTGTAGATTACTACATATTTTACTTTTGGTTTTTGCTAGTAAGTGGCAGCACCTGCTCTTGCTGCATTTCTTACATATACACAAATTTCCAGCAGTTGGTTTTTGGGGAAAAGGTGTGCACTGTATGTGAGAAAATACAGTAATTCGCCTTCTAGACAAATCAAAATGGTTCTGACAACAGAAGTCTCCTTGTCTAAAATAGCTGCTGAAACAGTGAACATTTCTGAACAGGCAATATTGATCCAGTAATGAAAATTAACAGTGACAACAGTTGAGCCATGTAGGATCACAGAGCATCCTTTTGAGAGAAAATGATTTGATTTTCCCCAGAATCTATAGCATTTCTGTTTTATGAATGATAGCAATATATGGTAAGTGTTAACCATAGTTCTTTTTTTAATAATAAAATTTCTGTCGACACTTCAATGTCTGATCTTTTTCTCAGGAACTTTTTGTTTATTTTGGCCCTCAGCCTACTCTATACTAATGTTGTAAAGCAAAACTGAACATTTAAACCTAAAAATATTCATTTTACTTTATTTCTCTAGTCTTCCATACTTAGCAGAGGTTTTTACTGTCTTTTAAAATGTTTTTTTCTCCCTAACATCACACACACAAACCATTGGATAACAGTAATAAAATGAGAAGTTCAGGCAGTGTGTACTATGAAGGGAACCAGAGGTATTTTAATGTTACAGTGAAAATGAAATATTACTTTTGTAAGCATACTCTCATCTTTGAATGTTATAGATTGTAGAAATGGTCTTATAGAATTCAGTTAAACACATCATGATCTTTCTGCTAGTCAGTGGAAATACACACGACTTGGTTTTTTTTAAGCAAAGTGATTGAAGGCCATAAAGCAGCAGTTCTCAACCTTTTTTGATTTGAGACATCCCTAATAGTACTAATATTGTGCAGCACCCTGCAACACCCTTAAAGACTTCACAGCACCCCAAGAGGCTTTGGTAGAAGAAATTGGAGATATTAGGGTAGTACCTTAGAATAAGGACTGTAAGAGAATATCAAAATCAGGTTTGTTGAACAAGGTTGGCATAATTCCAACCTTTTTTCTGGATGGCAGGATGATGAGCAACCCCTGCTAATGTGCAGAGGCTCTATTTTATCTTATGCCTAAAGTGTTGATGAAAGATGAATCTGGAACTATTAGATCATGTTATCACTTTGTTCCTAAGGTAATGGATGAAGCATTGCCTTCAACAGTTGAGAGGGATCATGCAGATTATTTGCTTTTGGAAAATTATCCTTTTTTCCTACAATGCTATAAATGCAAAAAAGATGTCATCAGTTGGACAAAAACTCAATCTGTGCATCTACTACAAAAATAAATGTGATGTTTTATGCCTTCAAAATTAATGCTAGAGGGGTTCTTTTATGAGAGGTAGTATATTTATACTACATTTTGTCCACATATATTACTAGCAGCTTATTCTTGCTTCTCATGAACAGAGCAGTTAATTTTGCTGTTTCCTTTGATAGGTATTAGATTATTTATTTCTCTTTCATATGTTTGAGATATGTCATTTAAGCTACCTGAAATGGTATATAACTACAAGCTCTCATTCAAATTTATCCATGAATTTAAAGCTTTGGAAAGATGCTACAGTGATGCCAGGGAAACCAAAATAGCCTATCTACAGAAAATTTCCCACACTGAGTTGTTCCTCAACTTTCTCATGGAGAGATTTAAGAGTGACATGTCTGTATCTTCTTTGCTGAGCTTGCTAACAGGGGTTACAGGAGTGGTGGCATTTTGAAATGTTGAGACTGCACTTCTGGGAGATGAGCTGAGGCTACCAAATGCTCAACAGATTTGCCACTTTCATCATTACTAGCTAATTTTAAATTGGTGATCTAGAGGTAAAATATTCTACATCCCATTACTAATGTGCTGTGCCAACCTTTCAGTAATCACAAGTTTACAGGATATTTTAAGTCTTATTCCAAAACCAACAACTGGAATCTGAGAAAGATTCTTAAAATACATTATCTTTCAAACCTGGGTGAAGGAAGTTAGACATATCTATGAACAGCCTGATTTTCAGAAATGATAATTACCCATTGCTATTGTTAACTTCAGGAATTACTGATTTACTAAATTACTGATTTAGGTGCCCAGCTTAAGTTTTGCAAGTTTGAAAAATGTTGGGATAACTCCAAGAGTGGATCCAGAAAGGGCATGGAGTGGTACAGTTGCATCCCCCACCCTTTTTTCCTGCTCCACTCAAAACTTTAAAACCAACTGCCTGGGTATGGTAATAGCATTTCTATTCCAGCAGTACTGAGTGTCAGTTGTCTTTGTGACTCATTATCATCTCCCTGATTCCTACTAATCTTTTTCTACTCCACAAGTATTGATGCCCCTCTATTCCTTTTAAAGGTCTGGATGTTCCACTATTCAAACTATCCCTTCTTCTGCAATTTTGCTGTCTCTCAGAAGAGAGACATTACCAGGAATGGCTGTTTCACAGCCCTGCAGACTGTTTTAGCTCTAGCTAAAAACTTAACTCTGCTGTGATAACATTAACACAAGTGTAGAAATGGCTAACAGTGAAGTTTTGGAAATACTGTCAAGATGCTCAAGCAAGCTAATTTTTGTTTTATGACTATGAATAAGAGACATACAATTTAATTATAATGACTACAGGACTAATGACAATATCTTTTGACTGTTTTGATTATTTTTTGCCTAGTTGTGTTTTTGAAAACTTTATATATAATCCAGCAAATCAGTGCACATGCCAATAGTTATATTTGTTTTGCTTTGATCTTAAACTGAATAATATAGTCTTAGCCCTCTAGCATATTAGTAAAGCTTCTAGTTTCTCTTTAACTGTAGAAAAATGTGTTGTGTGTGTGATGTGCCACATCATCTGCAACTCCACTTTTCAAAGTCCTAGATCTGCCCAGGGATCTGTCCATATGCAGTTGTTGTTGTTGTTTTGATTACTACTTAGATGTATATCTCACCTCCCCAGAAAGGCTCAAAACAAAAATTCCATTCCACCCCAACTACTCCCAAATCTGTGCCCATCGCCTGTGAGAGCTAACTTTCCATCCCATCCCAAGTGTGCTTCCTAACCAGCTTTCCCATCTAGGTATAGAGAACCTCTAAAGCAGTTCTCAACATTTTTAGACTCAAGACACCCCTCGTTAGAGTTCAGGCACCCCTTGAAAAATTCAGGCTCTTAGCTTTCACATGTTTCTTGACTATGGAAAAATAATAGAATAATTCAGTTGCAAAGAATTCAGAAAGATGGCAATAGGCCAGAATGTTTTTGACAATAAGGATTCCCATTTGAAATCTCTAGGATGATCTTGTGACTCAGATGTCAATATTTGAACACTTAATATTGTATGAAACCCTTAAAAGGTTTCTCAAGGCATATTGGGGTGCCATAGCACCTTGGTTGAGAACCACAGCTCTAGAATATAGTTCAAATGAGAGTTCCTTTTCTAGCTGCTATATAGAATAGGCTAGCTTGCTTTCATAATAGACTGCTAAAATAGATGAGCTAGAAAGAGACTGTCTACTGAATTTTTTCCATTCAAGTTTATTTTAACAGATGTTTTCTCTGTTTTCACAATGACAGTGTAAAATGGGACAACACTCAAAACACAAGAGAGAACTAAAAAAACAACTTACTAAGCAGCAATTGTGTCCTCCAGAGATCACCAGGCTTTTAAGTCAACTTTTAGTGTACCTTACCTTTGATTTATGTTTGATAAACACAATTGCTCTATTATTCAAACCTATTTGGGGGTTCAAATTTTTCTTCTTTTTATTCCCTAAACTTTCTTGGAAATTGTGAACATTGCAAAAGTGGTCTTTTAAAAAATAAGCATAAGCTGAGACAAATAATTTGGAAGGAAGAATATGGATTTTTTTTTCATTTATTTATTTATTTTTATTTTTTTACTACTAAGCCAATTCATCCCTCATTAGAGTTACCAAGGATGAAGCTGGCCTGGTGAATGTTGTTTTTTATGGCTTTGTTACTCAGATAGCTGAGCTTCAAGTTACGTCAAATATCTTCATTTTCAATTAAATTGAACTGGACAATGAGTATGGATTGTGTGTGTGGTGGGATGGGGGTGGGGATAGTACTGAGTGGGCATGTCTACATGTGCAGTTTAATACATAGTGGCCTATTTTACTGTGCATTAAAGCATCACATCAAAAACAATGCTAATACACTAATGCGCTGTAAAAATAGGCTAATGTGCATTAAGCATTACTAAAAAAGCATGTGTTTTTGCTACTGCACATTAGGGCAGCCTAATGCATATTTATTTAGTACCTCACATTAGAGGTACTAAATTTAATGCACAGTAACAAAAGCACATTCATGAATGTGAAGATGTGCCCAGTACGTATTAAACATTCTACATTTAGTTTTTAGGCAGGACTCATGACAAAAAGGAAAGCTTCTTGCACTTTATGGCTATACATTTCACCTAATTTAAAATCACTTTATCCCTATGTGCTTCAGCTCTAGGCTCCATTGCATGAATACACTCAACAAAAATAAATGCAAATCCGGTATGAAGGCAGCACATGTAAAACACTTGATTTTCTCACTGAGGAATGAAGTGCCCTAATTTCACTATAGCTTAATCTGCATTTCCAGGAAATCAGTACCACTATTTGTAAATTAAGGGATACACATAATTTTTAATAGCCTTTGTTTCATGCTAATTATTCTCAATCAGGGTGCCAAAACAACCCGGAGTGCCATGAGATCCTTTGAGGGGCTGAGGAGATAAGTGAGGTTTGAGGGGATAAGCAAATAAGGATAGGCTCAGGTTTTTCCTCCCTGGCTACTCCCCGGCCCCTACAGCCCAACCCTTTTGCAACCACTATAATAAATAAATTAGTTTGTGAAATGAATGCCACTCAAATCAGGAAAGTTATGGAGAGATGCCTTAAGTCTAATGAGGGGTGCCTGGAGTCTAAAAATGTTGAGAATCACTGGCTTACACACATGGACATCACACATTTAGTTGATTTCATTAGTTTTCCCAAATGTCCTTGAAGACCTGGCTTTCAAAGCATTACATTTGACATCATTGGTGTCAGAGCTGATTTGGATCAGTGCCTCGACACAGTGGAACTTTCTAGCACAAGGCATGGTAAGGCAGGGGAAGTCTCGGCATGGTGAAGAGTTCTGGTGTGGATAGAGTTCCCGCCGAGGAAATGCAGATTTGCGTAATACGATTGGCCGATGTTAAATTATTCCCACGTGGCGGCTGGCAATTGGCATGCTGGCCGTATAAAAGGTTAGGGGCGTTTCCGCCCTAGTTGGAGAACTCCGCAATTCCCCTGGAGTGGAACTCCGGCAGCTTGATCACCTGCCAACAACTCCCAGTCGGCGAAGCCTTGCGACGTATCCTCCGTGTTGCATGCCCGAGTTAGACCCAAGCTACCCGGTCTACAAGAGCTCCTCGATTAGCGACTAGAGATTAGAATTGTTGTAACTACGATTGCCTGCGCTGTATACGACTCTACAGTGTAAGTAAAGCTATCTCTGTTTTCCAACGTGTTTTCCAACGTGAGATTGATACGTGTCTCATCTGTGCCTAATTCCGCTCCGGTGATAGAGAGTACCCATCTGCCCGTCACAGGATCGCAGCCGCAACCCCAGCTAGCGTTCCCGAGGACTCCTGATCCTCGATCCCCCCTCAGCCCCCACAATTGGGAGTTGTTCTGTGAAATTCTGTCAAGACTGTTCAAACAATGTCACGGGTTAAATGCCCTCTCTGTCTTTTTATACTTTGGTAGTTCATTATTTTTATAAACGGTGCCTAGATAAGTGTCCACCCTCAAGTGAAATGTTACACAAACAAATGAATTACAGCATGCAAACTTAAAAAGGCCATTTTGACTGCTTTACAGTAATGTACATTTTAGATATGGTAAATAGAATAATATCCCTTTTATATTATTTAAAGCAAGGCTGTCCAACTTAGGAGTGGCCAGGGGCCACATATTGCACAGGTCATGAGCCCAGGGTCATATACCATGTGAGCTGCATGCCATGGGTCGCAGTAGCCTGGGACTCCCACCATGTGCAGCCCCTGCCCCCATGCAAGCAGTGTGCACCTCCCCTCACTGTTACTACCACTCTGGCAATGCCCCAACTGCCATGGCTGAACAAGCAGCACAAAAACATGTCCATCACCGCCACCTGGTGGGTGATTTCCTTCCCTGCCCACAGCCACACAAACCCCCCTTCTGCCACCATGGTGCAGACAAACCCCTGCCCCCAACTGCTGTGTGAGCAGCATAAGCCTTCTCCCTCTGCTCCTCCAGCTGTGTGAGCCACTGCCCACACCCCGCCTCTGCCACCACCACGTGGAACAGAAAGCAGAGCAGCAGAGCAGCCAGGGAAATAGGAATGAAGTGGTACTTGAGGAGGGTGTGATGCTAATTTGTGGTGCACATGGCAGAAAAGGTGGCCCCCAGTGCAGTAGACCATGCCTCTGTCCTCTGGTTTACTCAGAAAATCTCTGGAGGGAAATCTTTAACCCAGTGAAGTGAAATCCTTAATAGGTTCAGGAGTTCCTGCTCAGTTTTTAAAAGAATTGTTTCTTAAAGAAAGGACTGAGGCTTCTGCAGCCTCTCTCTTGCTCTGCCATAATTCGTGTACGCTTTAAAGAGAATATTGTATTTAATTTGATCTATTCAATGTACCCAGAGTTTACTAATAAGGGAATAGCAGGTCCCTACTGTTTTCTATTCCTTTTCTAATTTAGCCATCACCCTTATATGATGATCCTCACTAAAAACTAAACGGACACCTTTGAGTGTTTAAAGCAAGATGTTAAGTTGGAGAATGGTTTCCTATTAAGGAAGAGTGATGTAATGGCAGTGGAACACGGCCAGCTTCGCTCCACTCATTTTATTTATATTAGCTGCATACCAGAGAAAAATACCCCACAAAACATGAGTGCTCCTTGCTATATTTAGCCAGGCTAGCTCAGTAATACCAAGCCATCGTGTTTATATTCAATGGAAATAATTATAAAAAGATTTTTGGACATCTTGAAATAAAGCAGGTTGAACTAGTGTGAAAGTACAGACTCAGAATTATAAAACATGCTCTTGATATACCAAAGTACTCAAAGGTATCTTTTATCAGCTGTATTAAGGAAAGCAGTTTTACTTGTGACATATACATCCCTTATAGAAAAGTACTGTTTAAGATTAACACACTAACAAAGTTATTTTACTGATTTTAAATGGCAGCTAGCAAAGCAGCATGGATGGGTCTGAATCTTTTTGGACTACAAGAAATGTAATTCAATTCAAATTTCCTGTATAACTAACTTGAAACCTCAGCTATACACCTTAATAGAAAGTAACCTAATCTGAAGAATTTGTGTGTATACTTACATATTTTATATTATGTAGGACTATGCTGTTTGCTGATGTATACAATCAATATAGAATAATATAGAATTGCCCACTGAGTGATCACCTTCTCTGGGATTTGGTAGGATTACTGAAGTCCTCCTCCTAATGAGCCATCTCATTTTTTTTCTTAGTTTTGTGGCAGTTTTTTGTATTCTGTTTAACGAATTTGATAAGTTATCACAAGATTATCTTCCTGACTGTAACAGTGTTACTATATGCTGCTGTTGAACAACTTGACCTTTTCTAATAATTTCACTCCCACGCAGTGACCGTAGCTGGGTGGGGTAATGTTGAAACTATGGACCCTCCCTGACACACATCCTGCCAGAGGACTATTCCCATCTGATGTAGCTAGTGGTTAGTTGCATGGAGGAAATGATAGTTAATTGTGTGATACATAATAGCATTCACATCAGTTACTTACATAGGGTAGATACATGGCAGCTTTTTACTGATACATCTAATTGAATCAATTATCTGACTTGCCTAATCAGTCCAGTATAATTGTGAAGCCATGAAGTAAGGAATTGGTTCAGGGCCACCAAGTGATTTTTTTTTTCTCTCAGATGTGGGTCAGTGAGGTTTGGCTGTCTGAGACGGTACATCTGGGTTCTAGGGGAAGGATGTATAGCTCTTTGAATATCCCTCTGTTAGTCATTGTAAGGTGCATACTTCATGGCAGCAGTTCATGAGAAAGGTACCTCATATATGTCATTCTACAGTCAGAAGTCAGGCAACATGGGAGCAAAACCTATGTAGGACAGAGCAAACAAGAAAAAGGCAAAGAATTGCTGGAAATCAAGGTGCATGCCCTCATTGCATCTGACAGCTGTTTTAGAAATATAGAGCTAGTTAATGTACATACGAGGTGTTCCAAGTGATAGCAAGGTACTAAAACCATTTCCAAGTGTGTTGTAGATTTTTTCCCATTCAGTCATTCTGAGTGATTCATTAGGGAAGTGGATCATGCTGCTAAATAATGATGAGAGAAGAGTTTAGCTCAACTGCATGTCAAAACAACATTTCCTTTAGTCATGAACTATTTTAATCAAACTGGACTTTCCTTTTAGTAAATTTATTTCAAATACCAAAATTAAACTGTAAGAGAAAGTGGGTGTTAAAAAATTTCCCTTGTTCCAATTTCCAGAGGACAAAATATCTCCCCCAGGATAAAACAGCAGACATAACTAATCTGTGAAGTATTGCCTGGATAGTGTACAATGAGAATGATGTACTGTTGTTCTGTGTTTAGCATAGTTTATTTCTCAGTTTAATTAGTTTTAATATAAGTCATTTTAATATTCTGGTAGAAGTCTTGAAATAAATCTAAAAATCTTTAGTCCCCCGTGTTTTCAAATTGGTCTAAAAAAGTATAGCCTCCAATATAAATGTATTTGGGCTGTGAGAATACAGATAATGTGCTAAGCCTAAGGACCCATTAGAATCCTGGCATACAAAATAAAAGAAGTGTGGAAAAATAAACAGTTCTGCAGCCAAACCAAAATACTTATCAGTTCAATCTGTCATCAAAGTGAGATATCCAAATGTTTCACAATGTACAAAAAACTAATTTTTGTGGATAGCAATGTTTCTTTGTCTTTCCTAATTTTGAGCTCTGATGAAGCAAAAGTTTTAAAGAATCTATTCTGCCCATCTGAAAGTATTCAGTCAGTTGTCAGTCATACCATTGGCGCATAATGCCTTACATCTCCCTAGCTCCAAATTTCCCTGTATGTGACCTTTCTTGCATTTTGTTTTTCATTTTATTTCTCCTATTATAGCTAAAAAATATCAAATACTGCAATATAGTGGGATAGATAAACCACTTTTAAACTGTCCTAAGTTTTAGTTTTGCTTAAATCTCAAACCATTCTGCCTCCAAAGCCTTTTTTTGTTTCAAATAAGTCCAACTAACTTCTAAAGTTAATAGTTCAACTTCCTGGTCTTCTCTTGAAATAAAACATTGAGGCAGATCCTACAGGTGCTGAGCATGGTTAGTATAAAGTACTGACTCTGTATACAAGTAGTACTGCCTCTTAACGTCTAGCCCACACAGATCAGGGTACCACTTCTCTGGCCCAGAGGTAATCTCTTTTAGTTCAGATGACGGAGATCTGTCTTTCTGCAACTGAAAACCAGAATTCCAGAGGCGGATCTGATCTGCATAGCACTTCCCTGTTTTCCACAATAATAAGGCTCATTACATTGCAGAAATATAATCCTGTCTTCATACTGATATTTACAAAGAGATTGAAATGAGAAAATCTTGCAAATCTCATCAGAACCCAGTCTTACGTGATATCGAGCCAGATTCTTCATGAAAGAAGTCCAGATACATTTCTGATATAATAGGTTTCCAGATTTTTGGATGCCCGTTCAAGTTAATACATCCCTAGCTGGTTCTTATTTCCCAGAAAGTGAATTATATCGTATTTTCTTGAATTAAACTGTTGTTGGTTGAAACCATTACATATGCTTGTTTGGTTGCTGAGATACAACTAAAGTCAAACAGATTGTTTCCATACCCTATAAGTGTATGCATAGTTTAAAGTGTTCTAGTCACACTGATGAGGACATCCATTATAGATTAATAAATGATGTATTTTGGAATGTATATGAAAAACACAGCTAATTAAAACCAGCGAATGTTTTATCAAGCAATTGTAGAGTGGAATCCCACTAATCCATATTCATTGGGGAAAACAGACCAAATGTGTATTAAGGTTTGACAACCAGTGGGTAGATGAGATAGGAAAGAAAAATAGCAGCACAAGCCAATTGCAAGGTACCTTCTCAGATCTTAGAATGTTAGAGTGCTGTTGGGAGAGGCAGTCAGCGAGCTCATGCTTTGCTTCAATATACGTGAAGAACAGTGCTGTAATTCACATTGACCCCAATTCTGGCACAGAATTCCTTTTGCCTTTGCTTCAGTAACCTACAAAGCTGAAATTGCCTTTTCGATATGAACTTGTGGGTTGGTTAGAAAAGAGCTGTTAATAAAGTTCTTCCGTTATCTGCCTCTGCTCTTTATAAGGTTGTTCCTTCATCATCTTGGAATGCCACAGACAAAACGCTGTACTTAACAGACATATTTTTGTTATATGTGTAGGGTTTCTTAATCAGAACATGCAAAGGCTTTTTTTTTCTAATGACAGTACTTTTGGATAGATCATCTGCACTAGATGTGATTTTACTCTTAATTACTAGTATAAAATAACTCTCTTATTCCTGAATACTATAGGCAAAATGTTCCATTTACATTTTCTTAATATGGTGAAGAGACAGTACAATTGGTGATTAGGAAAAAACAGGTATTGCAAATACCTTTTTTTAGCTATCATGGAAATACCATTTTAAATTATTTGTGGCATGCATTAGAAAGAAATTAAATTGTTCTGAGTACCCATATCATATGCATATCATTTCAGTCTGTGGTATTTACCTTTGTAAGCAGTGAATTATGCAGGAAGTACTATTTAAAAGTAGGGCTTCCTCTGAATGTGAATTGTTTTGCTAGCAGTGTAGCTATCTATCTATTAGCTTTGCTCTTTGTCTGTAGCAAGAAATACTGCTGACATGTATTTCGATTTTGTTAGCTAGCAATGTATCTGAAATAATTGTACAGTCTATTGTAGTATAAAATTCAGTCAGACATTATGGCTGTGGAAATCTATTTTAAGAGGCACATATGTACCCCTATAGAATAACACGTTCCTTTTCTACTGAAAAAAATGCAAAGGAAGCAGTGGAACTGTGCAGTACTTCTCTAACTTCCTGTGTGAGACAGCTTTCCCTGTAGAGAACTGAGGGAAACAATACATGCGCACTGAAGACTGCAGGTTGGAATCTGGGGGAGACGTTGCTCCCAAGAAGATCCTGACAAAATGTCAGCAAGATAGCACCAGTCTGCAAATAAGCTTCAAGTTTCAGTTGAGAGGCCCATGAGCTTAAAGGACTGCATTACCTCCTTCTCCTTTCTCCAGTGAATTTCCTAAGAGCTTATGAGTCGAACCCTTCTGCAGCAACCCCAGCTCCCCTTAAGATCAGCTGAACCTTGGGCAGTGAGATTACATGATGGAACAAGCCCCTCACTGAGATATAACACAGGAGCAAAATTTGGTCAAGTTAAAATTTAGTTTGTATAAATAAATGTCATAAATGATAATAAGTAGAACAATGGAGTTAATGGCATCAGGGCTGAAAGATCAAGGCTACATAAACACGTCCAAGGAGCATCCAGTGAGTGACACAGTCTTCCTGGGGGACAATGGAGAGAAGCTGGAGGACTATGTTTTCTTCTGAGAGATGCCAAGCCATATACAGACATTCGCTGTCCCAGGAGAAACTCTCCTGGAAGTCATTTAACATTGGTTGTTCCCAGGTTGTTTTTCTCCTGGAGCAGTCTTTTTTTTACCCAGGGAGAAAAAGCGTGAACATCTGTACTCTCGTGGTTTCTTCTGGGAGAGAGTGACTCTCCCAGGAGAAACTGAATACCTGTATGAGGCCCAAGTGTTCTGAAGAGTAAAGCTGAAAACTTATATTTTCTTTGGAGTCTAGACTATCATTGTTATCTCTTTGTGTTCTTGTTCTCTCCTTCCCTTTTCTTGCTGGGGTCATTCTTATATTTATAAAAGATGCTCTCTCTCTCTCAGAGTTAAGTTAACTCATGGTGAACTTAGTGGTTGTGACACCAGTGTGAATAAGGTGAAATTTTCTTGAACAGGGAAACCACAATAGCATATGTTTGCTTGTTATAACTCTGTCCAAACTTGTTTACATTAATTTCATGTGCAGAGACTTGTTTATATATGTTACTGTAAGGAGAGAATATCTTTGCTGTTATAAAATGTTCCAGAGACTAAAGTATTAACAACAGGTCAAATATTTGAGACTTGTATAAGGCTTCTCTACAAATTGAAGTGCTTCAGAGCTGCCTTGGTTTCTGAATGACAACTGGCTGGTACCCAGATAATGACATACCGTGCTTTTGCACAAAAAAGCAAAATCTAGGAGCCTAACTTTAAAATTAATCTTCTAATTTTTTTTTTTAGTTAGTTAGCTAAATATTGTTTCTGATGTAAACTTACAGGAATAGTATGTATTTATAGAACTGAACATCCTGTGTTCAGAAGCTGCTTAATTGTTAGATGTATCTCTTGAGTTGTGTTTTGCAAGTTTTTCCTTTTAAAGATAAAGACATTTGAATTGAGATAATCACTAGGCCTGTGCGAATAGGGAAGTATTTGATTTGGATTCGGCCAATTCAGAGGACAGTGATTCAATTGGAGATTCGAATCACTGCCTTGATCGATTCGGGCAAATCAGCTTCGGAAGGTTTGGCGCTGATTCAGAGAGATTTAGTGATTCAGCCATAGACTATAATGATGTATCACTGAAATACCTATAACTTTGTCATTTTTTGTCAGATTTGGATGTAAACAGCAGGGCATGAAGCCTGCCAAGTTTCAAGGAGATAGGTGCAGGGGTTTCTGGGAAATGGCACCTCAAACTGCTGAAAGCAAACCTCTTGTCATGTGTATGTGTTAAGGCAGATTTGGATGAAAAGAGCAGAGATGGTAGCTCCTTCTGAGGGCATGAGGCCTGCCAAGTTTCAAGGAGATAGGTGCAGGGGTTTCTGGGAAACTGCACCTAAAACTGTTCAAAGCAAAACTTGTGATGTGTGACTTTGCGTATGTTAAGGCACAGCGGGATGAAAACAGCAGGGATGGTAGCCTGTAACAGGGGGCCTTCCCAGTGCTCAGGCAGAAACAACACACAAAAGGGACAGAAAGGCTGCAGACAGAGGCTTATGTGCTATTTCTATGTCCCTCCCCCAGAGCACTGTGATTGGAAGGGGACTTTGGGAAAGATCACAGTCCCTGGCCAGCTACAGATGTCAGTCTTTCCCCTCCCCTGCCCCCCCACTCCGCCTCCCTCTTCTTAGTTTCTGTTTCCCTGCAAGACTGCCTTCCAAATTGCCAAATTTCTCAATCTTTTCCAAATCAATTCAGAGGCTCCAAATCGATTTGGAGGGGATTTTTTGTCTCCTGATTCGATTTGGATTCAGTGATTCATTCTCCGAATCGGGCCAAATCTTCTCCAAATCAAATCAGTGACCAAAGTTTTGCACACCCCTAATAATCACCAATCATCTTGTGGCCATGCTGGTCTGAATCATGATTGATCTTGGAACGTAACCAGTCACAGGCCTGACTAATACTTTGAGATGGACCACCCTGGAACCCTAGGTGCTGTAAGCATAGCATAGCCAAGCATATTACAAACATTGGAAAATTCAAAAATTAAAACAGAATGAGAGGAAAAGCCTAATTCAGATCCATCACTGCTGCTGAGCTGAAGGGAAGAAAATGAAAAAACAACCAACTTCTTTAATTAGCACATACCTATATGGAACATTGCAAAACACCTGTTTTGGATTTAGGCACCCTCGTGCATTTCTGCTCCTCCCTGTTCAAATCCTGAAAATCCACGAATGCCACTATTTTTGTAAAACACCAACCTCCTATCCTTAAGACTGAGTCACAAAAGGCCCCACGCACCTTTAGTAACTTTTTTAGGGTCTCATGTAGGACAGAGTAGAATCATACTTAGGCGCCCAAATTCACTTGTGTGTCTAATAGGCGGAATTGAATTTGACCCTGTATGATTTAGGAAAAGTAGCAGCCATGCTTGGCCTCTATCTTTCTTCTCTTTTTATATATAATATTATTTTTATGAACTTACAATATTTAAAAGCCTTATTTTTAATTAAAAAGTAATTTATGCATTTAAACATTGAAGAAAGCAGTTTCACATCTGGCCCTACTTAGTATTCATGAAAATGCAGTTCAACATATGTTCTAAAAGGTACAGCCTTTAACAATGCAGATGACCTGTTAGAGACGCAAGAATTTTTATGGGTGATATCTTTTGGACCAACTGCATGGTTGGAATAGACATAGGCAAGCTTTTGGGTATCACAGTACCCTTCCTCAGGCCTAGTAGCACAAGCCTTTAAAGTGTAATGCTGAAGACCAACTAAACAAAAGGAGGGGGCAATACCATGAGGAACAAGAGATCAGTGCTCTGCTGGACTCCCCAGTATAGGCTTGGTAACTTGCACTACTAGGCCTGAGGAAGGGTGCTCTAATGCCAAAAAGCTTGCCCATGTCTATCCTAATCATACAGTTAATCCAATAAAAGATATCACCCACATAAATTCTTGCCTCTTGCATATTTCCTGGACTATCATGGCAACAGCACCACATCAATATTATGAAAACCTATTAATTATTTTTTCTGTTGGTACAAGATTCCCTTTTTTCAGTCTAGCTACAAATGTAATTGATAACCGCCGTGATACTAACCTACCTCAGTATAACTTGATAGTAGAACCTAGTGTCTCTTGCTCAATTTTTCTCCCTATATGTCCATCATTACATGTTCATGGTAGATATCAATGCTTAGATGACACGCTGGAGATTGTAATCCAACTAGCAGTGCAGGGTAACAAACTGAAACCTGCTCCAACCCCAATGCAGGCGTTAAGTTTAGCCTTATTACTAAAGTTGTATTGTGTCTATATGACTTTTTAAACAATGAATACACACAAGAGCACAATTTACTCTCTTTCTGTACCCAGGCTGCATTTGTTATCTCACCAGTACATGTTTTGAAAAATGTCCTCACGGTGTTATAGAGATATGAATAATTTTTCCTGTCTGTGAAAAAAATGTGTGGAGCCATTTTTGTATTCACCAAATATTGGCAATATCACCGTTGCTGGTTTCCTTAGGACAGAAATTACCTCGATGCCTTTTGAGAGAGAACCAAACAAAAGTGGAAAATGGGCATGGATACAACTGCCATTTTTTAGGATAGACAGGAAGGTTCCTAACAGCCAAATTACAGCAGGATTTCCTTATGAGAGAGGTTACAAACAATGCAGCTACAATGAGATATTTCACATTCTTTGCCTTACTGATGAGGCTTTTCCAGTGAAAAATCAACTTACTTTCATAGTATCCTCAGTGTGCAATACATTGTGTTAGCTTTAATGGACTTTTAGCTTCTTTTGAGTAGATTGCCTACCTAAGCCTCCTTCTCCTATAAGTATCTTTTGATTGAATTAGTTGTTATTAAAATTAATAAAAAGTTTTGGAGAATATTTTTGCAGCCAATCTACAATTGAAAATTTTACCAGCAAATGTTATATGTTGAAGAGACTAGGGTGATGAAAACATTAGAAAGCTATACTTATGGAGATAGTTCCTAGTTATCCAGCATGAGGATCAAATTTTACACTTGATTATGCCCCTATATCCTTTCCGATATCTGTACATAGGAACAGATATTAGCCTTGGATTTAGCCTTGGATATTCTCTTCTTAGCATGTTAATTGTTTCTGATCTTTTACGCATAATACAAAATTTACATGAATAAAAAAACTTCCAAGGAAACTTAAATAAGCTATGGTTGTTTCTTGGAATTCAGTGTAAAATTCAGCATCTAGGGTCTCGATGCTTCACTGTAAAAACAATTTACACTAATATAACCTGAGGACTCTGTCTGCATTGACATGTCACAGTTTGGGAACTGTTACATATCACGTATTATTTTACTAATGTTTTAAACCATAGGTGGCCAAACCACAAGTGGCATGGGCAGCCTCCATATAGGGCACACAGTAGGTCAGAGAGGAGACAGGCAGCACAGTGGCAGATAGGGCTGGGAGAAGAAACCAGAGAAATAAAGCAGGCAGGGGAAAGGATTAGAGTGGCACTCAGAGAAGGTGCAGAGCTAATTTGTGGCAATCCTGTCAAAAGGTTGGCCCCCACTGTTTTAAATCTTCCCCCTTTCTTTCCCTTAAGCTTCTTTACCATATATGTAAACTCTTTATATATCTACACATCTTTTTTGAAAAACGTGAAAATACTTATCAACTTTGTGAAGGGGAATTGCATGCAGTCTTGGCATTATACTAAGGACAGCTGTTTGCTCATCCTCAATGAAAAGCAGTGGTTATTCCAGTTGAAAAGAAGAATTATTATGTCATTGATAAAACTGGTGAAAATATTAAGATTTTATTTGCATATGTTTGCAAATATTAACTCTGTTACAGAACACTGTTAGCCATGTCTAGCCTCACTACGGTTTAGCCTGAATTCTCAACTGTGTGCAGAATCCTTACATTTTAATTGTTAGGCAAACTGTTCTCAATAGTGCCACTTCACCAACAAAATACAAGCTGCCTTATCAGTAAAAGAAGGCAAAGTTATTTGAACACAATATATACCCACCATATGTAACAAACCTATCCCCTTTTCTTTATTAGTAATGCAAAAATGGTCAAACAAAGCTTATTCTAAGCTGTCTCTCTAAACTTCACTTTTCCTAGAGTTTTTCACTTTTCCAGTGTCGCATAGAGGGAGAGGATCACCTCCTTGGCCCTTCTTGAGATGCACCTGTGGATGCACAATAGGGTCCAGTTGGCCCTACCGACCACGACCTCACATTGTCGGCCCATGTTCATCTTGGAATCAGTAATGACTCCAAGATCCCTTTCTGCCTCCGTGCTCTCAAGAAGGGAGTTTCCCATCTTATAACATGCTGTAATCCGAGCGCATCAGAGCAGGTGTCCCGCATATCTACAGGCACCCAGTGTATGCGGATCTGGGCAGAGAAAGGAAATACGATTTGCAAGTGATGCACATATTTCAAAATTTTGTTTCCTTCTTTTTTGGAGCCAAAATTAAAATGACAAAATCTTGCCTGGCTCTGAGGCAGTCTGCTTAGCAGACTGCCCTAGAGCTGTGGACACTGGAAACCCTGGAGTCCCTGCTCAGTGGCACACCAGACCCTGGTAGCCTGGGCTGCCAAGAAACAATGCTCCTAAAAGTTTGCAAGTGGACTGATAAAGAGCCTCACGCTTAGGAGTATTGGGAATCTGAGCTGGCAAGAAATCCACAGGATTTCCGGGACTTTCAGTTCCTCATCAGCCAACCGGGGGGGTCTTCAAGAGGAGGTCTTCAAGAGGAGGTTGGATATGCATCTAGCTGGGGTCATCAAGAGGAGGTTGGATATGCATCTAGCTGGGGTCATCTAGACCCAGCCCTTTTCCCTGCCTATGCAGGGGGTCAGACTCGATGATCTATTGAGGTCCTTTCCGACCCTAACATCTATGAATCTATGAAACCAGGTGAGCTGCAAGGAACCTGTCAGCCTGGAAGCATGCAGTTGCACAGGAGCCAGGTGACAAAGCTGACAACAAAATGACTCCATCTGCATTTTATCCAAATCAAAATACAATTGCAAAAGTTTTTTTTTATTGAAATAATTTATTG
The DNA here is from genome assembly GCF_000455745.1 of Alligator sinensis. Classification (NCBI taxonomy): domain Eukaryota; kingdom Metazoa; phylum Chordata; order Crocodylia; family Alligatoridae; genus Alligator; species Alligator sinensis. The sequence goes on along the minus strand of NW_005842182.1, from coordinate 1,647,014 downwards.
AAATTATTTGGAAAATACTGCTGAAAAATATTTCATAAGAATTTATGACCAGATATAAACATGGGATAGTTGCTAAGGTGAATGCCAGTGATATCTGTAACTAATGGTGATCAACATAGCACAAAGTCTCTTTTAAGTGAAGACCTATCAGACTGCCCGCATAAATGAGCAGATATTACCCTGAAATACAAATCCATTTCTTCTAGCATTGATTAGTTATCAATCTAGAAAACTGACTGATTCTTACTACTGACTAATTAGTGGTGTATTTCAGAATTTTTTAAAATCTGTTCTGACATTTCAATCTCAAATCTGTATTTAAGACAGCTAACATAGGCCTATTTCAGGTGTTTTTTCCAGTTGTTTGGGAATCTATTTAAAATAAGTTCCTGAACTTAATTAAAGTAAGTTATCGATTTAGTCCTGTATGGCGTGTATCATAGTGTTCAAAACAATATGTTCAGGGCTTGAAGACCAATGAGCAGAGGGTGTTAAGGGGGACAAAACTAGGGAAACTAAATTACAAATGTAAGGTACAGCAAAAATAAATTTATATACAGGCAAGGCTTGTATCTGTAGAGGTTGACTTTGACATACCTCATATTTTAAAACGTTCTGTAAATTTTTCAGCTATTCTTACATAGAATATGTTGAGCAAAGGGTAAACTGATGCTTAGTATATTTCCATATATTTAGTCACTTTCTCAAATCTCTGTCACGATGGATACCATAATAGAGTGGGTTAAATTATTGGTATAGTCCTCTGAATAACAGTGTTCATCAGTGTTCACTGCAGGTCTCTTTGTTCTCTTCCTCAAAAGCATAAGGGGTAGAATGGCCACAATATTCCCTCATTTCCCTAGTGCCATTAATGACAGGAAAATGGAAACCCATAAATATCCAACCATGTACCGTCCTTAGAACTTCAGTTTTGTTTTACAATTAACTTCTATGAAAAATATGCAACTTTACACTCTCTTTTCTCCAAATTGCTAATTTCCTCTCCAAAAATAAGAAAATTATCAAAGGCACTTTGCAATAACTGACCCAGATAGCAGATACCATATTGTTCAGGTTCAAATCCTACCAAGGAAGTAAAGCATAATCAATGACTTTTCTGTCCTAGAGAGATTTACTTCCCAGATAGATATTGCATGTGTGAGCTATTCTCCCCCAGAAACAGTAAATCCAGAGGTGTCCAGCTCAAGTTTATACCTTCAGGTCACATACAATTGCATATCTGGTCAGAGGTTCAAGCTCCCCAAAGAGAATCAGACCTTCTGGGGAGATGGAACTCTTCAGGCAACAGCTCTAAGACCAAACACCTGATGAAGGGCTCCATTCCTTTAAAGAATCAAAGGATTGTTTGTAGACCAGCTCTCTATAGAGAATCATACAAGTACCAACTTTAACAGAGGACCCAGTCTCCCCAACCCTATCCAACAGCATGACTCTGGGGTTGACAGCCCAAGTACCCAGAGAAAGAAAACTCTACGAAATCCTCATCTTCCACCTAATTGCTCAGTTCTACTCAGGTTAAGCCAGTTTTCATCCAATCAACTACCTTTCTAGCTCCCAAACTACATGTCTCTGTTTTCACAGCATCCTGGTTTACATATCAGAGTTGATTAGTGCAGATCACAGCATCCTGCACTAGTCAAGTTCAAAGTAGCCTGGTACAGAACAGGCAGGATATTAATCACGAAAATATCTCACCAAAAGTCCAAAAGTATATAAAGTACTAGCCGGCCTCAGTACTTAATATACTTGACTGCTTATTACACAGGCAAGTCTTTTGTTCAGTTGTACCAAGGTCCTCTTTACGGAAGGCTGCTGTAATCTCTCTGTGCAGTCATGCTCAATCTCTTCTCGTGCAGTCATGCTCAATCTCTTCTCATGCAGTTATATTTTGCAGCTATTAAAGGGCCATTTACCAACTTGCCCACAAGTCAAAGACCCTATTCCTATGTGGAATCTAAATATAGTCAATTTTAGGCCTAAGGAACCTCTGATTGATCCTCTCTTGAATGCTCCTAACATGATCTCATTCTAAGGATTGTCCTCTTAGATGTTATCACTTAAGCCAGCAGAATCAGTGAGCTCCAGGCACTTATTGCTGAAATATCCTACACAACATTCCTTAATGATAAGGCACTGCTGAAACCTTGCCTGAAGTGCTTTCCTAAGATGGTCTCAGAATTTCATCCAAATCAGTTGTTCACCCTATGGGTCCTTTCCCCAATTCCCATTCTGTAATAGTAAAGTAGAGGCTACATATTCTGGGCATTTCCAGAGCTTTGCTTTATTACAGCAGCAGGACCAAGGCATTGAGATAGACTCCCTATTTATTTCTGGTTATATCTGGCCTTCATAAAGGTCACACAATTTAATGAGAAAGAATACCAAAGTGGATAACATAGTATATCACTTAGTTTTACCATCTGACTGGAGTTCTTCCACTTCTTAACATCAGGGCTTAATCCATATCCTCCACTTGCTTCAGGAATGAGCCAGCGTCTAACATTCCGTAAGGCAGTCAGATGGAGTAGCTTAAATATTATCTACTAAGGTAGATGCCAGACCTGGAAATACAGTCCTAAATTCCTCTTTGACAGATGCAACTGGAACACCTTGCCCCAGCCTTCTGAGGGAATCTATGCTGACGTGTGCTGGAAGAAGAAATATCAGTACTTTGTAGCAATCATAGTTTCTCAGTATATTGTAATCAGTGTAGATTCAACAACCTGTCTTCCATCTTCAGAAGATTTTTAATTGGGGGGGCAGCTGAAAGAAGGTCACAGCCACTCTCATATATATGTGTCACACAGAAGCACAAAATGCATATTCAGCCCTGACAGACATGACTGTTAAAAGTCACAAGTTTGGCACACACGTGTACCTTCCAGCAGGTCCACACTGCATCAGACAAAGGAACACAGTTATAGTAGGATAAGCAAATATTCTTTTCCTGGGCATGAGGGCAAAGTAAAATTCCTGGTGCTGTTGCAGGTAGATTACTGTGCACCATTCACTAATATAATGCAGTAATAACATCTAGCTCTTGTATAACATTTATTTATCAGTAGGCATTAGTAGAGCTGGGAATTGAACCGAGATCTTCTGACTCCCACTTCTGTTTCCTGCTTCTCCCTAGTGTTAGTCTGTGTTATGGTAGTTTTAGGTTAATCTCTAGTCATTGTATATCTACCTGGCCTAAAGAATTTCTATGTGTATTTTTTTTTATGTCATAGTCTCTTTGTCTTATTGTGTTTAACTAATTACAATCAGTATTCATTAATATTCAAGTAGAGAGTGCTGGCCTTGTTAGTCTGCTCACACCACAACATTAACACAACTGTAGTACCTGTGGGGAGTCAGAGCAACAAAATTTAAATTGTAGCTCATGGTAAGTTAGAAGTATACCTACAATATTTCTATTTTAATTATGTTAATACCAAGCAAAAGTTAAGTACCCATTAGTTCATTACTATGTCAGAAACGCACATTCAGATGTCCTACATTTGGGAGACTTTGCACTAAAATCTCTCTAAATACTGACTTAAAATATATAACAGATGACATTCTGTATGGACTTGTAGTGCTTTAACAGCAGAATGAATGGCTGTTATATTGCAGATTGACAAACTACCTTAGCTCCTTACTCTCAGTATTTTTGTACACATGAATATCAAAGGAACAATTAAGAGGAAAACAATAACACTGATTATCATTCAAGCAACAGTTCAGTAAGCAAAAAATATATACAGGACATGAATTTCATCAGCATCAAGTGTAAAAGGTTCAGGTTGACTTCTGGGGTTCTGTTTACTTAACAGTTCCAGCTTCCCCAGGAAAATTGAGTGTTGGGATAGTTATTCAAATTTTCAGAAGTTAGGGGATACTTGTTGCTTAAAAGGTTGAGAAACACTGACCTAAGGGGCATGGCACTAAGTAGTTATGGCTCCTTAGCATATATAACTAATAGCAGACACAAATTATGACATCCATGTATCTGACAGTATCATTGTGGTTACAGTTTGGTAGATATCCGAATATCATGATAAAGGAAAACAGAGATATGGTCCTTTTAACAGAATGGGCTATAATATTAAGGATTTTCACCATTAACCTATTAAGCATAGTTCAAATTAGGAATTGTCCTAAAATGCACCAAAAATTCCAATCTTTTTGAGGTTCCAATTTCTACTCTGGTTTCATTTTAATTTTTTCCTCCTCTCATCTTTCTGAGAAGGTACATAAAGTGCTTTGTCAGTCAGCAGTATTTCTAGAGCTGGGTCCGTCTGCTCATCCAGGCGGGTGGGAGGAGGGGGATTATGTGTGTGCCTGGCTGGGGGCAGGGGTGGCAGTGGCAACCCAAGAGCAGGAGCAAGCCCCATGCCCGGCCAGCAGCATGAGGAACCCGCAACTGGTCAAGGAGGCAGCATGGGGCAGCCTATGCGTGAAGCAGCTCCGCAGCAAGGCTGAAGAGGCCAAGCAAGGCATGTGCCCTGAGGGTCCTAGGAGCCCTGGCATGCACGGGCGGTGGCTGGCTAGGCAGCGGCACAGAAGCAATGCAGCTGTGAGCAGGCACCTTAGTGGCCAGACTGGCCACACAGGATGAGCCCTTCATGCCCACAGCTACCAGACTGATAAAGCAGCGCTGATGGGACAGAGGCTGAGCCTGGCTGGCTTGGCACACCCAGGAGTAAACCAAAAATGACCTTCTTTACACTTCCCTCTTCAGCCGAAAGGTCGCGAGAGTTTGGGTTCAGGATTTAGCACTGCAGTGGCTAGCAGCAGTCATTTGCTTGCAGGTGAAGGGGAAAGAACAGAGGTGGTGGATTGGGGAGCGGACTAGTGCCTGGACAGCTGATGCTTTGGGACCCGGGCTGGAGTCCCATGCGGGCTGTGGTGGGAGGTTTAAAGCGCCCCTCCCCCTGGCCTCAGCTGTGCTGGCCCTGGCCTGGGGCCTAGCCATGCCCCTCTGCTCAAGCACAGACGGGGGAAAAGTCTTGGAGGGCTTCTCTCTTCCCTTCCTTTTGGCAGTGGCTAGCAAGCTGGGAGATGTGCTCTAGCACCTGCCTGAGCCACTGCAGGCATGTGGCTGCATCTCCTGAATCAAAAGTTCACTTGCTTTTCCGTTTAAACTCTGCAGCTTAAACTAACCTTCAAAGACTTAATTGATTCAGCCTCGGGCTTTTTGACTGGCTGTACTTAGCCAAAAGGTTTGGATCCATTGTGAAAAGCTTTAAATGAGCATCCAACTAAATCGCCTAACTTCATTTAGATTTTCCATTCTCATTAGCAATGATTCATGGCATAATTAAAGATACGGTTTACAAATGGTCTTTCAGTTCTAGCCAAGGGTTGTGTCAGCATGATATCAAATGTGTGTTCTATTAGAGACTTTACCAGCAATGAGATGGGCTTCAGAATCAGACATGCAGGTCCTTCCAAATTTCAACTTTGGTTTCTAAAATACCTATAAAATATTCAGTATCTGAGACTGTCTTTTTGTTTTTATCTTTTCCCCCTGCAGCACCAAAACTCTGATCAATAATTATTCTTTCTTCTTATACAGAGACCCCCTAAAGCTAAAGCAACTACAGAACCAAATTCGTCTGGAACAAGAAGGTGGCCAGCGGTATCATCATCAACAGCAACTTGGTGCCCATCCAAATCCTCCCTCTTCTCCTTCTTTTCCTCCTCCCCCGTCATTCCAGGAGCTTGAGTCCAGTCAGTCTGTCACTTCCCCTGTGCAAATGAGCGTTCTCAACTCCCACACTTCTCCCAACATGCAGTCATCCAGCTCCTTCAACTATGCCCGGCCGAAACAATTCATTGCTGCTCAGAACATCAGTCCTGCCTCAGGTTATGTGACCCCTTCATCTGGATCATCAACGTCCAGTCTTCCATCTCCAATTTCTCCAACCACCTCTCAGAAACAATTTGGCCGAGCACCTGTTCCTCCTTTCTCCCAGCAGTTTGCCCCAGAAGGGGAGTACCCCTGGTCTCCTTCATCTCCCTCTCCCCCGCCACCACCTCCACCAGTCTTTAGTCCAACTGCAACATTTGCAGTTTCTGATTCCTTTCCGCTTCCTCCTCCTCCACCCCCTCCTCTCCCTTGTTTGGTTTCCTCACCTTCCCACAGCCTCTCTCCAACAGCTAGATTCTCTAACTCCAACCAGTCTCCAGCAGCCTTCCTCAGCTCCATGCTACCATCCCAGCCACCACCTGTCCCTGTCAACGCACTAGGACTTCCAAAAGGTGTCACACCTCCGTAAGTATACACAGCCGATGACCTCCTTACATTTTATTTTATTGTTAATGAAGTGTGTTGCTTCTCTTTCATTTTTAGACCCTCGCAGGCCCCGTGTCCTCTTGTTATCTACTGTTTGAGGGAATAGACTAATTCATAAAACTGTAAACACAGGGCAGGGAAATGAGCTATTTAAGCTAAAAGAATGTTGGCACAGGAACAAATGTGTATAAACATGAATGACTCTTGACTAGATAGGAGACGAAGGTTTTTAACCATCACAGGAAGTAGGCTCTGGAACATCTCTTCAATAAGAATAAGGGCAAGAAACTTAACTTGCTTTAACATGGAGTTTGATAAGTTTATGAAAAGAATTATATGATAGGACTGCATGTGATATCGGAGGACAGGACCTTACGATCCAGAAAGTCCCTTCTGGTTCTGTGTGCTTATATAATCAGTGCAAAGAATTGCAAAGAAATATCCTTTTAGCCAGAATTATAATCACTTTCATAAAATAATAGTCTCCAACTCCTGTTACTTCTGTGCATGGAGAAGAGTCAGGGTAATAACCATTGGTCAGAAATCCTGAAACTATGTTCCACTTGCAAATCTTTCTTGATTTTTAAGGCTTAAAAGTAGAAAACAAAGTTGTCAGGTTCTGGTTAGCACCTTCCTAAGGATCTGTAGAAAAAAAGGGCTTGGTGCTGGGGGTATGGATGAACAGTGTGTAGAGAAAAAAAGAAATAAAATAACATCAGCTTCATATATTTACTCCCCCCTTTTGTCTTTCCTCCAAGCTAAAATATTGTTTGAAGCATGCCAAAAGCCCAGCATAGTTCAGTTTGTCTTTCCACTGGCACTAGACTCTCATTCCATCCTTGGAGAACAAAGTGAAATGCTAAAGAACAAAAATGAGAATAGATGAATAGTAGACTTATTTATAACTTTGTCTAAAAGGTTTTCTAACCATATCTATAGTATCTAGGTGACTTGCTCAGGTGCAGATTTGTTGCAGTAGGAACTTCTGTTATTTCAATCCAAGGTATGTGACAGAAGACCAGCTATCAGAGTAGTAAATCAGGCATAGGCTTTAAAAATAGCATTTATCTAGACTTCTGTCCTCTAGCTCATTATAAACTTGGGCTACAAAGTAAACAGAATTGAGGAGAAAATGAATAGTATCATTCACTCTTGTAGTCACTTTAGTAGTGGTTTCCTGCCTTCCTGTCTCCTTCTGTCCACTGGCTCAGTTCCTTTAGTGATATCTAGTTCTAGCAGCACATTACCTTACTATTTTGAGTATTCATTCAAAACAGTTTGGCAGATATGGCCTCCCACAAATGTCTGAAGCTATCCTTTGTTTACTAGCACTCTGCGTGGCCCTCTGTTTGCAAAGGTGCTTCTTACAGCACTCCTGTCACCCACTCGGGGATGTTATTGACTATATTTGTAGACTAAGAAAAGCATTTGTAATGTTAGTTATTACATTCAAAGATGTTAAAAGATATATGGCATAATTAAAAAAAAAATCCTTCTCCCTCCCTGATATGTCATCTTTTCTTCTTTTCCCCCATCTTTTTCTTATTACATAAGTTATACCGTTCCTTTGTTTGTTTCTTGGAGTGTCTGCTTCCCCCTTTGTTTTGTTTTTCTTTAATCTTGAACACTCTTCTCACTCTGTTTCTTCCCCTGAAAGAATCAGGCATAACATTCTGCCAACATAAGCTACATCAATCCACATGGTTTAAATTCCATCGGTTTGAGTCCATCGTGGAGGATGGCTGTTAGCTAGAGGCAGAAAGGCTACTACTGCACAGTCCCCACTATCTAGCCATGAAGTACAGTAGACTTCCATATGAGCTACCACAGTATAACCCTATTATTTCTCTGTTCTTGATCCCAGTGTAATTAGCATCAGTGTACAAAAATGATATAAGTTGGGTATCTGCATTTATCTCTCCATGCTGAAAAAGAGCTCTGTAGCCAATTCAAACTTTTTGAGTGGTTATAAATATTGTTTGTTTATTTCGGTAGAATTTGTCCAGGAAACTGATGTTGGACCCCTTTTATTCTTCATCTAATCTAAAGAACAGTATAGAGATGAGTAGATTTTCTGAGTTCAGCTCCAAGCATGGGTAGAAGCGGGGCTAGACATAGGCATGGGTGAACCAGGCAGCCGCCTGGGGCCTGGACCCCAAAATTTTTTTTTTTTCTTCTGTTGTCCAGTTTATTATTATCATTATCTCTGGCGAAGGGGGGCCCAATACTAAAAGTTTGCCTGGGGCCACCAGGAGTCTAGGTATGGCACTGGTTAGAGGTGGATCCAGAGGGGATGCAGTGGCTCAGTCACATCCTCCCTTTTGGACCACATTATGACAGTAGCAGCCAGGGACATTTTTTAAGGTCTCCAAAGCAGGTAAGAAATCCCTGTCTCAGCACCCTCTCCTTTCTGCTCCATGCTCAGCAGCACTTCCCCTCCCATTCCCCACTTCCCCTATCAGCTGCTACCCCTGGCTGACTCAGGGGCAGGGGGAGCTCCAGAACTGCTCCTGTCCCACTCCAGCCGGAGCCAGGCTCAGCCAGGGACAACAGTAGCGGTGATGACAGGTGAGTCTTCCCTTTATGAGCCCAGAGGAATAAGTATAAAGGGCAAGGGGAGGGAGAGGGAAGGAGGTGCTGTTGAGCAGGACTGAAAGGGAGAGGAAGCTGAGAAAAAGTGGGAGAGATTATTACCGAATTCAAGGATTTAATATAGTCCTTGGCTGCTGTTCCTGCAGTGTGGTCTGCCTGTCCTGGTGGGTGGGGGAAACTGAAAGCAAGGTTCAGTCAGCCCTGCAGTGCCAACTGCTGGTCCTCAACCCCCTTTACAAAATCCTGGATCTACCCATGTGTAGTAGAGTAACCCCTTACTAATTTAAAAGTTAGGAAAAGTTATGCCCATGTAACCGAAGCCAGCCCATTTTGCTTACTAACCTAAATCTATGGAAGCAAGCCCAAGCTTCTATCAGTTATTATGGCAAAAAATTAAAGATATAAAGTCAAATTCTTTCTTTTTCAGCCACACAAACTTATATATATCATCAAGTTGGTATGGGTCTAAAGCAGATCACCAGAGAGAGAGAGAGAGAGTCTTTAAATGTAGCATGTAAAACCATTAAAAAGAAGGCATGTTAGTCATCCACAGGAAGAAATGGAATCCCTTTTAATGTAGAATAAACATGCATTTTTAGCTTTGGGTATGGCTTTTGAAAGGAACTTGTGTTAGCAGCTCTTTCTTTTGAGTAGTCCTGTTCTTCAGTACCGTTGCCTTGGTCACTAACAGAAAATATCAAAATGTGGCAAGCTGTTGAAAGGCCAAGACTGTAGACAGGAATAGAAACAGCAAGCACTAAGTTAACCAAGCCTTTTAAACAGAAAAGAAAAGATTACTTTGGAATGGATCCTGTTTACACTCTCTTGTATAATTAACATAATCTGTTTTTTTTCCATCATTGCTGATACTAAATTTAATTACTGTTTCCATGGTCTTCAAAAACTTAAATCAAATCTCAGAGATTTGTGGGAATTATGGCAGGGAGGGACAAGGAGCAGTGCAGTGGTTTTTGCCTTTGCTTGAGCCAAAACAGCTGGTCTGCTCTTTTAGACTTGTTCTCCATATTAAACTCTGCATCATTTGGCATTGTGATGCCAAATGTTTTACTAGCCTTCAGATTCCTTCAGCCTGTCAGCAATGGTTGTTAGCATCACGGGGGAAAGCCAGGCATCTCCATATTGTCAGAATATAACTCTCAGTGGCCTCTTATTGCAAAGGCCATCATTTACTTTAGGGCACAATTTATTACTGTCCTATATAAATCTGGCTTTTATTTCCCTGTTATTATTAATCATTCTTGTCACAGTTGCAGAAACTGAAGTTGTAGGTGATATGCTTTATGCTAAAAGATCTATATGTCTATTTGGACTTCTGGGAGCTCCTTTTAAAAAATTCCATCACAGAATTGAGGGAAAAGGTTAAGATGGCTTCTCTTCCTCTGAAGGAGATCACCATACCAAACTTATCCCTTTGGATCATGAAAATGTATCTGAAGAGAAGCTGGATTCCAGCTAACAGTAAGGGTTGTTTTTTATTATCCAGCCCCATTCTCTCCCCACAAGCAATGGATACTTCCAGATTCTAGTCTTGGGAATTGTCAGAGGGTAAGGAAAAGATAATAAAGGAATCCCCTTGTTGTTATTTTGGCATTACAGCAAGGGTAGAAGGGCCAAACTAAAGTTGCGTCCCTATTGTGTATAGTGGGCAGGCACACTGAGAGAGACAATCACTTGAAATTCTTGCAGTCTAAATATACTATGCCAGGGGTGCTCAACTCACAGCCCATGGGCCCGCTCCAGTCCTTAGAGCAGTGTAATCTGGCTGATGGGACTGAAAAATTGGTGACTGGGAAGTGGTGGGAGCATTAATTGCTGCTCCATTGCTGCCAAATTTCATGCAGGGTGGCACAGGACCCAATCCTAGCTCATGGGGCCCAGTCTGGCCCACAGACCAAGCCCACCCCACTCATCTCACATGCAGGGCCAAAAGATTGAGCACCACTGGACTGGGCAAAGTGGGGGAGGGAAAATAGTCAGGTAGAGATTAAAAACCAGGTATGAAATCACACAGAGGAACTCACTGGCAGAAATAGGTTTAATGCTTTAGTCTCTTGTCTTTTCATTACACCAGAGGTTGTCAACCGGGGGTACGTGTACCCCTGCGGGTACTTGGACTGATCGTAGGGGGTACATGCAGGTGGGCGGGGACAGAGCACTGTCACCTCCCAGGAGCAAGGCTGAGCCAGGGTGAGGGCAGCAATGCCCCTCTGCACGCCGTCCCTGCCTCTCTGCTCAGCATCCAGCCACGTGGCACCCCCCTTCGTGGCATCCAGCCACATGCCAGTCCCCTCTTGGCATCCCGCCATGCACAACCTTCCCACCTCCGCTCAGTGTCCAGTCGTTGGGGGCACTTAGACTAAAAAAGGTTGAAAACCCCTGCATTACACGATAGTGCTGCCCCTAGCTTAAAGTTTACTGCTTTGTTGTTTTCCATGTGTGCTTCATCTTGGGCACCAGATGCACCCAAGATAGAGGAGGCCAGGACCAGTATGATTATCAAGGGTATGAAGAGATTTTCCTCAGCTGTGGTATGAAGCATTCAGGTTGTAGTTCACACAGAACTTTTAAATTTTAAGAAACGTGTACTCTTAAGTTATCACAAAATATGCATCCTTTTTATTCTTCTGAAAATAAGATGAATAAACATAGCCCCCATGTATCTCAGCATCTGACCTCTGAATTCCAAGTCATGCCCCCAAGTCACACTTATAAACCAAATGTTGTTGCAAGTCACTCAAGAGGAAGTACACAAATGGGAAGGACACTCGGGGTTAGAGCGATAGCCAAAAACCTGACCTACTGTGTCTTGACAGTGGTTGCATCTGGAAGGCTTTATTTTCCAGATGTTTTTTATCTATTTCTTTTTCCAAATGATTGCTGCAGATGTATGAAAAAGGTTTTAAAATGGCAAGTGACTTACTGTCAGCATTTGCAGAACAAGCCAGTGATGCACGTGCACTCTGTTGGAGAGAGAGAGTGTTTGTGTACTGATTTATTTACTGAAAGTTATGCAGTAAGGCCTGAGCCATTTTTTGTTGCTTTTTGGCCTACCAGCCTGGCTGGTGTCCTAGGCATGTTGTCGTTCTGGGCCCTAGCACAGATTTTTTTTTAAATGTACACGGATCATTTATGAAGGTATATCTATAATTCATACTTAGAGTTCCTCTTTTTACTCAGATGTATATTGATTTTGCATGTAAAAAATAAGTAAATAAAAGAAGGATTGTTGGCTGGAGTGTCCTCATACACTAGCTCTTCAGCAACTAGGTTAGTCTTCCAGGTAAATCACAAATAAAATTGAGCTTGAGCTCTGCTCAATCCCTATTGAATCTTATGTAGTTACACGCTTTTGGCACGATTGTCAATCTCCCTGTCAAGGCAGACACAGGAATACAACAGATTAGATGTTTCAGACCAGGACTAGGATCCTTGAGCTGTGCTGTGTAGAGAAGCTTGCAATTCATCCACCCTCTCTGGGCAGCTGACTCCAGCCAGTGCTTTAATAATTCATCTTCTTCATGACTTTCAGTTCCACTACATATAAAATAATCATAGTAAAGGATAAGATTTGTCTCACCTGGATAACCAGAGCTTCTGAATGGACTGGAGTTTTAAAACTGAAATCAAACACACATGCATGTCCTTGAAAAACAGCTTACAATGGATATGACACTATCTCCAGTCTGACAGCCAGAAGGTATTTAGCTAATTATAGTAATCAGTACCATTATGCTAATTTATAGCAGAAATGTTCCCAAGTGCAATGAGTTGGACAGGGAAATAAAAAGACTGACTGTGCTTTTCATTAGATAAAAATGCATTTATATGGCTGGAGAGTGGTGATTCTTCAGCTTTAGGTAAATGGCTGTTTTCCAACCTCTTAAAAAGAATCAAACATGTTGGGGAAATATGTATTACGTATGATAGCTTTGATCACAGCCAAAGCCTAGGCAAAATGTGTTTTATTTTCACTTAGTCTCTTGCTTTTTTCTTGCTGAGGTACTTTGTTGGGGTTAATAGGTGAACTTTATCACTTTTTGTTTCAAATTGTTGGAAACATCCCTTAATCAAGACTGCCCCAGGCAGTTCTCCATTAAATCAAGTGCATTTAATTAGCACTATGGAGCAGAGTTGAATTCTAGTGTCTTAAGACCTCATACTATGTATGACAAGATCAAACTAAAAACATTTGTTCTCAATGTGCAGCTGCAGCTTCAAAGCTTACAGTAATTTTGAGCTTAAAGTAATTGAAAATACATTAAATGGATGGGAATTTGCTGTATGCTGGAAGCCTGGGCAGACTTTTTTTTAAGGCTTTAGTTATAAAAGGAGAATCAAATTACTGTTCATTACCTTAGTACCAGAGAACTGATTTTGATTTCTGTGAAACTGAGCCATACTGATGGCAGAAAAGAATATATTCTTGGAAGTATAACAGCAACCAGCCTGTTGCCCTTGTTTACACTGTGGGAAGGAAGAGTGCAAAGAATCTTATCCAAGGCACGCTCTTTGTAATTAAAGCATGAAAAGTGTTGCTGAATTGGCATGCATTGTAAATACATCTTATGCCAAGTATTCAATCCTGCCTAGAGTCAAGTGAAGGTTCCAAAATTCTTTGCTGTAAAAAATTGCTGTATGTGAATTACACTAAAATATGTGGAGTGCATATAGCCAGCTTCCCTGTGCCCTTCCTGGCAAAAAGAAATCCAGTGGACAAGCTTGAAGTTAGGCATCCAAATTCATGTCCAAGCATTTAAGTAAATGATCTCATTTTCAGAGGTAATCAATCCATTATACTCTGCAGACTCTTGCTAATCTCTGAACTTCACAGGTGATAACAACCTTCCTGAAGAATCCTGCTCCCACTTATCAGGCTTTTACTACCTCTCTCTTCTCTGTTGGCTACCTGACAATTTCTTTTGTATCCTGTTTGTATTTATGTATGGAGTTTTACAAAAGCCTTTGTTCCATCTGCTGTGTTTAGCACTGCTGTGTCTGCTTCTCTCCCAGAGACTCAAGGAAGGATATCAGAAAGTTTATCTCTGTCTATCCCAACCAAGCATTTGATCCAGTAAATGATATCACCCACAAAAACTCTTGTCTTTTCCATATTTCCTGGACCATCATGGCTATAACATCATTTCAGCAACTGGTTTTAAAGTTAATGGGAATTTTGGGGATACAGTTTCATGTGCAGGTTTAAGTGCATCTATATTTTGATTGTTCCTTGTGTCTCACAGTCTTGGCCTTCCCATTGGACCCAGAAAATCAATTAGACAAAAATGGACATTATTTACATGAATAAGTTGGAAGCACATATTGTGAGTTCTTACTCCCAAGAAAAATGAACACCTCACAGCCCCCCCGCCCCCCTCACCTCACAGGCCCTGCAACGTTTTGGCCCCTTGGGCCAGATGAGTGGTGTAGGGCTGGACTGGGGGTTGGATGAGACCCTGTGCGTCAGGATCAGGCCTGTATGTGCATTGGACCCCGTACTGGCTCTTTCCAGCCCTATGTGCCAGGATGGGGCCTCAGGGCTGCACACCATCACCACTTGGCCTCACAAGCCATGTTTGCTAGGATTAGGCCCTGAGCCATCCCAACCCTGCCCCATGTGCCAGTACTGGGCCCCATGCTGCCGTGTGCACCCAATCTAGTGTGTAGGGCCATAGCCTGCAGGGCTCCCCGTGGACCCATGAGGAGCCGCATGTTCCAGATAACATGGCACCAGAGCTGGATCTGGCCTGTGAGCTGGGGGTTAAGCATCCCTAGACTAGATGACCCTTGTAGTCCTTTTCAGCCCTTTTAGCTTCACACAGTGTATGGGCTTGGGTGATTGCACCCGGGGTCATCCCTTTGGGGCAGAGGGGGGAGCTCAATTGGGGCAACTGCCCTGGGCCCCACAGACAGTGCTGTACATGCCCCAAGGGCGCCACCACTCTGTGGGGTTACTGCGTGCTGCTGGCTTTGTGCTCCAACTGCTTCCCCCCCCCCGCCCTACACCACTCATCTGGCCCAAGGGGCCAAAACGTTGCGTGCCACTGATCTAGTCTATCCCTCTGTTCTGAAGTGGTACCAAAGATACCTAGACCATTTCTGACACTTATCTGCCTAACTTATTCACAAAAATCTCCCATGACAGGGATATCACAACCTCCCTAAGTAATCTGATCCAGTGTTTAGCTAGTCTAATTTGTTTTTCCTAATAGCTAACCTGAATCTTTCGTGATGAAAATTAAGATAATTACTTCTGGTCTTACTTTTGTGGGACATGAAGAACAGCTGAACATATAAAATAAACCATTACATATTTGAGGACTGTTATCATTGTCACCTATCAGTCTTCATTTTCTAGCATTTCTCAACCTGTGGGTCACAACCCAAAAGTGGGTTGCAAGAATATTTCTAAGGGTTGCAAGCCTGTCCAAGAAAAATGTATGAAAGCGCAGGTTTCCCTTTACAGGCTAGAAGCGTTCCAGCCTGCAAAGGCAAACGTGGGCTTGTGCAGTGTTCCAGCCTGCAAGTGGCTGCTGGGGGCATGGCCAGGATGCAGCCAGGCAGGGTTGTGGGAGCAGCCCCAGCAGCAGATGAAGGTAGGGGGAAGGTGGCCAGGTTCTGAGATTGTGGCAGGGCAGGGATTGTGGCAGGGCAGGGACTGTGGGTTGCACACTGGCAGGGCCAGAGGGGTGTGGGTCAGGACAAGCCATTGATCTTGACAGTGGGTCCCTGTAGGAAAAAGGTTGAGAACCACTGTTCTAGACTAAACAAACCCAGTTACTTCAGCCTTTTTTTGTAAGTCAAGATTCCTAAACTTTATTTTTTGCCCTCCATCATACAGTCTCCAGTTTGTCTACACCTTTTCTAAAGTATGTTTCCCAAAACTGGACACAGGATTTCAACTGGGATATAGCCAGAACTGAATAGACCATAATTTTATCTACAGATATGTGTATGAGACTCCTGTTAATCTATCCAGGAATGAGAGGAGCCCTTTTTGCAGCTGCATCACATTGTATACTCATATTCAATTGTGGTCCATGATAATCCCTAGGTCCTTTTCTATGGTACTGCTGCCATAATAAATTATTTCTCCTTTTCACTTTTCTTTCATAAATGTAGTGACTCATGCTTGCCTTTTATTGAATTTCATCTTGTTAACATCAGACCATTTTCCATTTTCTAAGACCATTTTGAATTCTAATCCTGTCTTCAAAAGTGCTTGGAACTCCTCCAGGTTTGGTGTAATCCACAAATGTTATAAGAGTACTCTTTGCTAATTAAAATTATAATGGTATGGAACTCAGCATATTCTCTTAAATTGACAGCAAACTATTCATTAGTATTCCTTTCAACAAGTTGTGCATCCATCTAGACTAATGTTCCCTAGTTTTCTTATAAGCATGGAATGGAATTATGTCCAAAGCCTTACAGCCAAGGTATATCACATCTACTTCTTTCTCCATTCCTAAGGCAGTTACCTTGTCAAAGAAGGAAATTGGATTAGCTGGACATAATATGTTCTTGACAAATCTATATTGGCTATAATTTATTGTCTTATTACCCTTTAGGTGCTTCCAAATTTGAAGATATAAAGAGCGAATTTAAGTTACTCTGACATTTTATGCTATTCAAAAACTGCAGCATGGGTCAATTTTATTAAATAATTTACTAATAACTAGGATGTAGTTCCCCGTCTGCTACTGTGTTCACAGTACATTTTCGGCTTCCCCTGGCTTGCTCCACAAGTCATGCCTTCTCCTTTGGGGATCACTGCATCCCCATTGGATGCATTGCCAGTGCTATCCCCAGTTTCACTATTGAGCCACTACAGCAGTACCTCAATCTACTGTAAGTAATGCTCAAGTTAAAAAAATGAATTATTGCCCCTAAACTGACCTACAGATCTCAGTAAAATGAGTTAACAGGACTGAATGACTTCAGCTAGACTTCTGCATACTTACTGATAATTTAATAGGTGCAGACTTGGAGATGGAAAAAAATTGTGTGTGTGCACGTGTGTTCATATATTAATAACATACAACTCTATTACATTATAAGAAAAATAAAATATAACAATACAGGTTCTCAGCTTGAATTTCATGGGTTTGGGCAGGAAAGGTGAGATCTTGGTCCTGGTAGGGTTATTGGCAAAACACTCTCTGATTTCATTAACAGTAGGATTTCATTCAGCAGTTCTCAAATGTTAATTGTTCATAAAAAGCATGGTCCTTTCTTGTATTGTTTTGCAGGGGATTTCCAAAGAAAACAGGCAGAACTTCTAGGATAGCATCTGATGAGGAGATTCAAGGGACAAAAGATGCTGTCATACAAGACCTAGAAAGAAAACTTCGCTTCAAAGAAGATCTTCTGAACAATGGCCAGCCGGTATTTAAATATAAAATACAATGGGGGTATTACACTTTGTTTCTCTCATAATTCATGTTCATGTTTATTGGGTCTACATGTCACTGTACAGTGATGTTGCTATGGCACCATGCTTTAGTACTTCCTTTTAGAAGTACTAAAGCACAACACAGTAACTGCCTGTACTGCTCCATGCGCGTTGTGCACGGTTAGATTTCACTACTACTTCGCTGTAGCAGTGCACTAAAATGGGGGGCACGCAACTATAGCAAAGTAGCGGCTAATCACATGTAGACTCACGTGATCACTATGTGGCTGTAGCGTGCCATATGGTGACAGTGCATCACTATGATGATGTAGGGTGACGTGTAGACGCGCCCATGTTGTTTTATTATTATTGGAGTCATATATGTTATTATACACACACACACACTATATATATAGTTAATAAGTATTTATTTATTTGACATTCAATAGTCTTTGATTAAAAACAGAAACAAGCTAGATATCAAGGATCAAAACCAAGGGGAGAGTGCGTACAGGTTCCAAGGCAGGGGGTAGGGCATGTAGTTCTCAGACTGGGAGTGGGGAGATGCTGCAATCTTATCCATGCCAGGAACTCCTAAAAGTCCTTGACTGAGCTGTTGCTGCTGCCACCATTAGGTACTCTGCCCATCTCAGCTGTTGCTCTTAAATAGAGTAACCATACATCCTAGTTTGGCAAAGACAGTCCCAGGTTTCGTAGGCTGTCCCAGCCTCCCAGCCAATTGGTGAAAATTGAATCAAAAGTCCTGGAATTGAGGGGCGCAGGGTGCTGTCTGGTGGGCAAGCAGAGTGGCATAGTGTGCCACGCAATTGGGCAGGCAGTCCGGGCAGGCAGGCACTGCTGCTTCTCTGTGGGAGTAAACTAGGCAAACTGAAGCAGTGCCTAGCCCAGCCCCCTGCACTCCCCACACCCCCACTTCCAACCACTGCTCAGGAGGAGCCAAGCCCGGCACGTGTGGGTGGGGTGGGGCGGGGCCTGCTTCAGCAGTGCCTACCTGCCTGCCTACCTGGTGTATCATGCCCCTCCACCTCTGTGCTGGGCTGTGCCCCCACCCCTACCCTTCTGCCTCTGCCTCCAGCAGCACTGGGGGCAGTTTCCAGGATTTCTTTAAACATAATATGGACAAACTACTCTTAAATCAGCAGCAGCAGCCAGGGACTGTTTTGGAGTTCCCAGCAGAGTAAGCCATGAGACTGCTCTTGCTGCCTGGGCGCAAACTCTGTGGGGGTGAGGGGCGATTCCAGCGCCCCTCCTAACTTGGTGTCCAGGGTTAGTGCCTCTCTTATTCACTCCTGCTTATTCTACTATCAGTCTATTGTATAGACTAGTAGAGCATTCTCATAAGAGATGATCTGAGTCCCCTACAAGCCTACAATCCAGATCTTCATCCACCTGGTTGAGTGATCAAAGCGCTAAGCTGTTGTACATGATCACATCCACTAGCATGGGGACACCCAGTTTGTGAATCCCAAATGACCTTAGGTGGGGCTTTGGCCCTACATGTTTGGTTTAGCTTCCCAAAGCTGAAAGAATGAAACAAAGCTAACTTTTTCCTTAAATGAGAAGTTTTGGGGGGTTTTGTTTACAATTAGTATCACTTTAATGTGCAAATATTATTCTGCAATATTTGGCTTGCAAGAAAATGTTTAAATATGAAGCAATAATTTATATTCATATTAGAAGGAAAAATAAAGCAAATCTCTACTGATTAATGAATATATATGTAACAAATCAGTGTCTTCATCTCAGCTAGCTGACAGTATCTTCTGAGTTGTCTCCTTATTATAAAGAAGTGTAAAGAGAAACAGAAAATCCAAACTCTACAGAAAGATATTTTATACAAATTTGTCTTCACTTCCTTTGAAAATATAGAACAATCTCTTCTTGGTATCCTTGGCTGAAGATCCTGTCACTTGTGGTTCTAATGTAGAAACTATAGGCAGCAGAGGAAAGTCTAAGAAGTCAATCACAGTGCCAGTAGAAGTGAGGATTTCTAGTATCAACAGGGTGCATCTATATATGCAATTAATGCAAAGCAATAAATTGTGGAGTTTATTGCTCTGGAATTTATTACTCCCAGGCATGCTGTTTGAATGTGCGCCTGGGACTGCAGCACGTTGAGCTGGATAAGAGCAGCCCCGGCTGGCAGGGGGCCCTGAGGGTCAGCCTGCCAACCCAGGGTTGCTCCCCCTGGCTCAGCATGCTGCAGAGGAGTTGGCGGGGGCACAAGGGTGCTCCAGTGTGTGGCTAGCTGGCAGTCAGCCCCCACACCGAAGCACCCTCATGCCCCAGGCCAGCCATGCCAGCATCTACACATGCAGCACTGCGGAGTAAACTAATTAACTCCACGGCAGGATAGTACTTGTAAAAATACAAGTACTATCCTGCTGCGGAGTTTACTAGTTTACTAGTTGACTAATTAGCTCCACAGTAAACATCTTGGCATCTATTCATGCAGAGCAATTAGGTTGAAGTAAAGGGATTAACTCCGCAGCAGGATAGTACTTGTAAAAATACAAGTACTATCCTGCCGAGGAGTTAATCCGTTTACTCCAACCTAATTGCTCTGCACCAGTAGATACCAAGATGTTTATTGTGGAGCTGATTAGTCAACTCTGCAGTAAATGTCTCATCTAGATGCACCCACAGGGTAGCTAAAGTTTTCCATTTTGATTATCTTGACATTGCTTTTGTTAACTTTATTTAAAGCCAAGTTAAAAATTCTTTACCTCTTTCAAAGAAGGCCTAAAATGAAGCTACTTCCTATTCCTTATAGAGTATTCTTGTGTGGTTGGATTATGCCATATCTTTTCAGACTATCTTTTGTATTGTTCTTACTTAATAAGAACATTGGCATGAAATTGGTTCTTCGTTGCTTAATAATTTTATCTGCTTTCCTTCTCATTTCTCCTCTGAAATCATAATCTTCTTATATATTGTGGAAATTATTTTGATGCTACAAATAGATTATTGATTTCAGGAAATGGGGTAAAGCACTAACACAAGATGAATTGTTAAGAATTAAAGATCCTATGTCCAGGTACTCTGAGCAATACTGAAAGTGTGACACAGCTCATTTATTCATAAACTGCTTGTATTTCCTGATGCAGACATTAATTACTCCCTACATGACCTATGCTTTTAAATAGGAAATAAGAATTTTGCTTTGCCTTCCTGTTCTCACCTCATGCTTTTTTTGGGGGGGGGTTGTTTGCTTATTTTTGTTTTTGTTTTGTTTTGGTGCAGAGGTTAACATATGAGGAAAAGATGGCTCGTCGGCTACTGGGTGCAGATAGTGCTGCCACTGTCTTTAATTTACAAGAACCAGAGGAAGAACCCACTACACAGGTGCCATTGCTCAGAGAAAAGTAACCTTTTTCTTACCATTGTTACTTTTAGGCAATATTCTCCAAGAAGTCTGCATGCGGGAGGACTGGTACATAAAAGAAAAAGGAGGGGGTTGACTAAAAATTCTTGTGGTATGCATAAACACAATAAAGTGGAAAATATAGTTATAGCTCAGTTTTTCCACACTGAATAAGGTGAAAGAGCTCTTGAATGTCTGCTTTCCACTTTAAGCTTCTCTGTTTGTTCTGTCCTATCCTGACCTTTCTGTCTCTCAAGGCAAAAATGCATCCTCTGCCCTTTTGAGACCATTTTGTCATTTATTCATGTAATTTGTAGTTTTTGGATCAAGCCAAACCAGAAGTGTAGCAAAACCTTTTAAGTAGGCCTAGTAAAACCATTCCCCGGTGCTTGTTCAGCAGCCAACATTGCTGTTGAATACACCATAGACATTCAGTTGCTTATGTCAACATGTGCAGTCAGTTCTACTGAAAGAACTCCCCAAAACTGTAGTGGATTCTTCTTGATCCTTTTACTGCCAGTCTTCATCTTTTTTTCTGCCCTTACAGGGAGCTCGCTCTCTTGATGCTTCTGTAATGAGTCCTGTGGATATTCAAAAGGTTAAAGTTTTCAGCTTTCTTTCTTTCTTTCTTTCTCATTTTTTTATGTGCATTGACTTTTTGTTGTTTCCTGTACTTTTCACCTTCTCTTTTCTCAACAAGAAGCAACACATTGGCCAGACATTGTAGTAAGTGCCAGGGGTGGGGTGTGCACTCACTCTCCTTGTGTTAAATTTGCATTATAGTAAATAAATGCAGACTATTTTACTCCAACAATACTGCTGTGGTAGGGGTATCCACCTCTTTCCCCAGTAATTCTAACACCTCCTGACAAAGTGCTTTGCACCCTGTATCAGCTTCTCTTGTTAAGTAATAATCTATGTTTCTTAGATGACTAATCAGATAAAATGTCATGGTGGAATATGCTAAAAAATAGGGAAAGTGTTTGTAATTAAAAAATACCTACCTTGCCACTCATTTGTTCCTGCATATACTGGTCATGTTATTTTCAGAACCAAATTAAGGGTAGAGAGAAGATGCTAAATCTTATCCTCCGATCAAATTTCCCTGGAATGAGGGAGCTGTCTCTAAGATGTAAATCACCTTCTTACAAGAACACATTAATAGATAAATGTATTTCTGAATATTTATTTGTGTATGAATGTATAAATGGAGTAGTTGAAGGTAGAAACTACTGCAGATGCCGGAATAATATTTCTCTACATTATAATTTAATTTGGACAAATACTTGTATTTTATACCAATTATTCCCTCAGTTGAAAGGGGCAATAAACTGCACAAACAAAAATGGTAAATGACTGTGAAAGCCAAGGGTAGGCAACCCCAGACATGGGTGCCAGAGCATGACAACGTGAAGGCATTTTACTTGGAACACATGCCTCAGGGCAAACGGCAGGGAAGGGGCTGAGGCTGTGGTCAAGGTTTGTAGGTGTTTTTGACACTCTGCCCAAAAATGTTGTCAACCCCTTGTCTAGGCTGTGGTATTGCAGAAAAGGACTCGGGAGTTATGATGAATCACAAACTGAATATGAGTCAACGATGTAATATTGTTGTAAAAAAGCTAGAGGCACACTGGGATATATTAATAGGGCATCATATCCAAGGTGCAGGAAGTAATTCTTTGACTCTGTTCAATGCTGGTTGTTGCCTTACCTTGAGTGCTGCTTCCAGCTTCCAGAAGTAGGTGAAAAAATGGAAACAACTAAGAGGACATGTGAGGGGAGAGTTTGTTTTGACTAGAGAAAAGAAGCCTGAGGGGGATCTGGTAAGAGTGTTCAAATACAATTTTTAAAGGGTTATTATTAAAAGAATGGTGATCAATTGTTCTCTGCAACCATAAGGATGAGGACAAGTAGTGATGGGCTTAAATTGCAACAAGGGGGATTTAGGTTGGATATTAGGAAAAAGTTTCTGTCTATGAAGGTGGTTAAGCTAGAGAGACTGTGGCATCTCTATCATTTTTAAGTGCAGGTTAAATAAACATTTGCCTGGGATGATGTAAACAAAGATGATCCAGCTTGAGCCAGAAACTGGACTAGCTGACTTCTCAAAGTCCCCTCCAGCACTATTTTTCTGATTCTGTAAATTATATTTCCCTGACTTTTTAATGTTTTGCTATATTTTTCCCAAATTCTCTTTTAAAGAAAGAGCAATTTGGGGTGGTTATTGCTGCTGGGTTGGGGAGCCTTTATCATGACTTGCTAATGTTGCCACTTTCTCACTGTTCTAGGAAAATATAATCACAAACAACACAATGCAGCTTGCAGTAAGGGTTTTGCACAAATTCCAGATGTGAGTCATGTGGTCTCCTGGCCATTTGGAGAGAAAAACCTACCCTAAATCTGTCTGTACCCTCAAGGAAAAAAAATGATTGTTTTTTCAGTTTTTATGAACTGCTTAAGAATACTATTATTACTATATGCTATTCTAAACATGGAAGAAAAGCAACCAATGACTTTTTTTTCTTATAAATTTATACCCTTGGACAATTTGAAATACAATGTATGCCTAGTGCCAGATGTTTTCTTTGTTTTATAAGGAATTCATTTGGGGCACAGATTGTTATGCTTTTCTTCTGTATAGTACAATTTCCTTCTATATGTACAATCCTAATGGATTGGCAAAGAGTTGTAGAATAAAATTCATTAGAAAGACATCATGCTATGCAGTACATGAAAACAAATGCTAACATGATTATCCCTTGCTTGTTAGGAGTACAAGGTCTCCAGCTTTGAGCAAAGACTGATCAGTGAGATTGAGTACCGGCTGGAAAGATCTCCTGTGGAAGAATCAGATGATGAGGTACAACATGGAGATGATCCTGTTGAGAATGGTGCAGCCCCCTACTTTGAGATGAAGCTGAAACATTACAAGATCTTTGAAGGAATGCCAGTGACATTTACATGCAAAGTGGCTGGGAACCCAAATCCAAAGGTAAGAAAGAGAGTACATTCCTTTTACTGTTGAACTAGGTCATGCATTTGTTATCTCTGTAAGAACAAGTACCCTGTGTATTACAAGAACTATATTTCTCTTTTGGGGGCAGTTTCTCAGCTGGCATCTTGTTTGAAGCCAATGGAGCTATTACAGGTCACACCAGCCAAGGAACTGCTTCTTGAAGCTCACCTCTACAAGTGCACAGTTCTCCAATCCCTCAGTTCAACCATTAAGTCTAGGAATAACATTTGTAAACGTGGGTTTTAGGGAAGTAATTGGGATTAAGGCACTTTTGGAAATGAGACTGGGAAATTTGTCTATAGGTTTCTTCTACATCAAGGGTGTCAAACTCATCCTAGGCCCCGCATCAAATCCAGTCTACAGGAACTCCTCCCAAGCCAGATCTGCAAAGCTAGCAGTGACTTAGTGGGGATGTGTTTGGGTGTCTGTGCAGATCTGGTGCAGGCAGTGGACCACGTTCGGGCAGTAGTGTGGGGCTCTGACCAGGTTGCCACATGGAGCTGGGGGTATGCTGCAATGGGGGGGCAGGAGATGTGTGGCAGCATAAGGCTGTGTCTTGGCAGCAGTGTGGGTCTGGAGGCGAGTGGAGGTGGCAGGCTGCATTTAGGCGGCAACACAGAGCTTGGGTATACCATTGATGGCCATGTCCTTTGGGATCCAGGAACTCCAAATTCTACAGCAGTCCATGCCCCGCAACTTCCAGTAGTCCACTGGACTACTTTTGGACCAGAAGAAATGGCTCTGTGGGCTGATCTGGCCCACGGGCCTTATATTTGACACCCCTGGTATATGTCATTATGACACTCCTCTTGCTGCTATGATTCTCATGTTTTTAAGACACAAGTTTGTCTCAAAAGCTGTTCCTAGACACCATGCTTTTTTTAGTAGAGATTTGTTAAAAGAAATTGGCTTGAAAAAGCCAAGGATTTCTGTAAGGGTGGTACTTACCAGCATATCTACTAGACATATTTAGACTTTGAGTTTTAGGATTTTAAAGCTCAGAAAGTAACAGTGTGGGGTCTCCAGGTGTGATGCAGAGAGATATGGAAGGAGTGGGCACCAGGCTTGGGATGTGTTTCCTCTGAGAAACTGTAAAACCTCAGTTGACATTGTGTAATTAATCTCGGGAGGATATCCTAGCCTCATTGGTTAATTTTAATGATTAAGTACTAATCCATTAAGCCATTAGGTAACCTGAAAGCCAGAAAAACATCATAAGCTTTATCTATAAAGCAGCTTCTTCATGATTGTGCTGAAATGGGAAGATGGTAGAAAAACACTTATGTAGAGCAGGCCGCTACAGTGGCCTCTTGTGGCCACATACTGTTTTTCACTTGAAATAGATTATTCACCTGAGGCCCAACCTTCAAAGCAGCAAGGGCTATACTGGCAAATTGCCAGGCACCCAAGAGCTTTACTTAATGTATTATTTATTAAAATAATTTATATAATGTATGTGCTTGGGTTTTAGTCACTCATAAATACATGGGGCTTTAAAATGTGTTTAAAGAGTTCTTTGAGCATACGGAGCTATACAGAAATTATAAAAAGGCCAAATACAGTTTGCACACTACAGAGGATGGAGTATCACTGGAAAAACTGGCACAGCTTTCCTGAAACCAACTTTTTGATGTCCTACCTTATTGCTGAGATGGCTACAAACATTCTGGAAACAGTTTAAATCTGCCAGGCAATTCTGTGGGGATTTTCATTCTTCCAGAGATCAAATAGAGAAAAGATCTGCTAAAACATAAATTCTTCAGGGAGACTCATACAAAAAGCAGACCTCTTTATGTTGCTTTACAAAAGTTTTCCTGGCCTGCTGCTGAAAAACTTCTGCTTGCCTTACATCCATGTTTTTCCTATCTGTTAGATTACCAGTTCTAACTAGTAAACTGCTACAGAGATTAGTTATAGCAACCAATGGTTACAGCAAACCTAAAATTGTTTCCATCTCTGATATGTATCTAACTGAGGAAACTGTTGCAATGATTAAATGCAACCCACAGTGGATTGCTGCGTTAGGGATAACAGCTGACATCATTAGTCTTTGGAGTCAATACCCACTGAAGATGTGGTGGTAGCTCTGAGCTTCTGATCCAGGCTTTCAGACTGTAAGTTAAGAATGACAAAGTACAATGGTTTCCTTTATAGCTACCACAGCTAAAACTTTAGAGCCAGATTTTATTCCATTTATTTGGCACATTAGTGCAATCCTATTGCGTCCTACTTGAGTCCCTGAAAAATAGTTAATGAAAATGGTGAGGGATCCTCCTCTTCCTTCCTGTTTTTTTTGGACTCAGTCTTAAGGGGCAGATGGTGGTGTACTACAAAAGTAGATGAACAGATTTTGAGGACTTGAATAGAATGGAATTGCACTTAGGTGCCTAAGTCCACTTAGAGGTTTAATATGTGGAATACAAGTTGGCTGTTAGAGTGAAGTTCAAAACCATGTTGCCAATGGTATTTCCTTTGACATGAAAGCCAATCTGAGCACTTAAGGAAAAAAAATGTAAATTCTGAGGAAACTATATCAGTGCATCTCAAGAACCGGCCCAGCAGGGCATGAGATACACACAATAGGCATTTTTAAAAGGATACCCTCCATTTTAAAAATCAGTCTTTCATTCTCCCCTGCCCCTACAGTACCTATACAATCTGGTATATTTTTTATTAGCAGATTGACTTTAGAACTGCTGAATCAAGAAAACTGATGTTTTAGAATTGTTGTTTTGTGTTAACGAAAATAATACTCTATCATTTCACTTTTGTCTAATCTATGGATTTATTTAGACTGTAAGTAGTGTTTAGAATTAGTGTCCCCCAACTTAATTTTTCATTGATGCTGCTTATGGTTATGGAAGAGAGTATCCAGGCTGGGGTGTGCTTTTTTGTTTAGAATAAGGAGCAAAGGTAACACAGGAAGCAGGAGAACAAGTATGTGGTTACTCTGTGGAAGGTATCAGAGATGAATTCTAATGGACCTCAGGTCGTATTGAGAAAATCTTACTGTTTGCCAACTCAAATTTGCAAAAATCTGTGTGTTGATGGAATGGACCTTCAAGGAGCCAAAATTTAAGGAGCTAAGAACTGAATTTGAAGTAGCAAATAACCTAAGGGCTCCTATTTCATTTTTACATGCCTGACATTTCCATAGCCATGTAACTGCACTGTTGCAGTAACTACAAAATTTTAGATTCTGTGGTGCTACACTTAACCTGTGCTTGCCTTCTGAGCATAACCTGCAGGCTTCACTCTGACTTCATAGGCATCTGAGCAGGCACACACAAAACTGAGCAAGTCGCAAAGTTTTAGTCACAGAAAAAGGCATGATCAGCGGTCTTGGAGGAGAGTTCTCCTATCTTTTAATCCAATAATCTACCAAGCCAAGAAGTGGGAGACCCATCTTGTAGACTCCCTTCATACAGGGGGGTTTGAACCTGCATCTCCCACTTTCCAGCAGAGTGCTGTAATCACCCAGTCACAGGCCAGACCTAGCCCACAGCACACCTTAGTTTTCCTCTTGAAGATGATCTACTGGACATCTAGGAGGGGAACCTATATGGGACAAAGAGAAGAGCAAACTAGAGGAAGGTGTTGGCACTAGATTTATGACCCAGTCCTGATACCTTGTTCTGGGCAGACCCAAACCCTCAGACTGACCATGACTTCTTCCATTCTATAATATGCAAATGTTATTGATACACAGTGATAGCAGATAAGAGCAGGCAAGCAAACAAAATAACACCCCCAGTCCTACTTATCTACCAGTTCCAGGGTTCTCACAGAGGGATGGTATGTCTGGGCAGTACACAAGCACCACCCTGTCCTTCTTTGCTCGAACGTCAGACATCCTGGAGGTTGAGGGCCGATGCCTACCCCTCCCAGTGGGGTGGTCAAGATGACTCAGTGGTGTACCCTTTGCCCATGGTGGCCTTGGGATCCTCCCTTGCTGCTCTAAAAATCTCTCCCTTAGTATTCTATTCCTCCTGATGACTCTTCCTTTCTGGGTACCATTGATTGGTCTCTCTGTGGTCGTCATATTGTCCATGTTCTGTTCTGTCAGCATATCCCTCTGTTTCTCAAACATATCACATGCATACATCTTAATTTGGTAATTTACTGGTGTCTTAACGTGGGCATCCCCGGCATCCTAATTTGATCCATCCATCCATTTTCTTGAACAGGGACTGGGATATCCCATCTACCAGAGGTAGGGACAGTCTTGGGGATAGCTCTGTCAGGCCTTCAGTCAGTGCAGATGTAGTTAGGGATCTTCTGGAAGGGCTAGACGTTTTTAAATCTGCAGGTCCAGATGTCCTCCACCCAAGGGTGTTGAGGGAGCTGGCAGGGGTCATCACAGAGCCCTTGGCCTGGCTGTATGAGCATTCGTGGTCATCTGGCCAGGTGCCGGGGGATTGGAAACTGGCTAATGCGGTCCCAATTTTCAAGAAAGGGAGGAAGGAGGACCCAAATAACTATAGGCCTGTAAGCCCCACTTCGGTGCTCGGGGAGATCTTGGAGAGGATCATCAAGGAGCATATCTGTGGGGGGCCAGCAGGGGAGATCATACTCAGGGGCAATCAGCACGGGTTCATTCTGCCTGACCAACCTGATTGCCTTTTATGACCAAGTAACTAAATCCTTGGATGATGGTGTTGCTGTGGACGTAGTCTTTCTAGACTTTAAGAAGGCCTTTGACACTGTCTCTCACCCCATCCTCATCAATAAATTAAG